>NC_059272.1:5258993-5346810 GCF_017591435.1 Portunus trituberculatus | reverse complement strand
TTGAAGATTTAACTTCAAAAGTGGAGCACATTATTTCTATCTTTTCACGGAGATCTCTATCCTTGTAGATTTCAATGTCCACAACCAGCTTTGGTATGCCTCTCCCTTCATTGACCATCTTGATGAGCTACCTTTCAACTTTGCTATCCTCCATGACGTAGAGCAGTAGTTCCCACATGGAGGTTCCTTACAGTCCCTGCGTACCACATGGTTCCGGAAAAACTCAATTCCAGCAAATATCAATTTGTTTAAAAGTAGAATACACAAATGAACTAACAAAAGGAACATAACTCAATTTAATGCAAGGGACTCGTCTGTTTCTTCTCCACCAGCTGATCGATGTCAGATTATCTTGTGTAAACCAATAACAATTTTTTTTCTGAGAAAAAAATGAATTAATTCAACTAAAAATAGTATATCTGCAGACTTCCATGTGTTGGTTCGAGTCAAACCAAGTACGCCTTGAAACTTTGCATTTGTCGATTGGTTTAAAGTTACCTACATGTCACCATGATACCCAGGTGGTAGGTGGTTACACCAAAGATGCGCTTGGGTAATTATATGAGCCCTATTATGAATACCACTATAAACAAAATTGCCTACACCACTAGTGAGTAGAAACTTAACAGCGCTTCCAATACACTTCAAGTTACCCACAGGCGCTATAGGCTAGAACATAAAAAAAAAAAAAAACTTCTTATATTCCTACCATCTTGGAGATACGTCCAACATTCTTAATCTTTCCTTACCTCTAATCCTTCTGGTTTTGTTGTTATCCTATCTTCTCCAATCACTATCTCATATATGTATCTTGTCTTATCTTTTCAATCCATCCTCAGGAACTCTTAAAGTGGAGGTGCCTCTGGCATTTTGCCTTTATCGGTTGGAGAGACCTGAGGAAGTATTATGCTTATTATCCTAGGAGTGACTACTGCTTCTGTGTGCTGAGCACCTAACATAAACCTTCCAAACTATGGTTTAACACAGCCTGTTCTCGTGCTGTATATGATAGGTACTTCAGCCATCCTTTACCTGAATCACATGTGCTTTACATTTCTGGCTGGAATCATGCCAAGTCTGTTCTCCATCTTGCCAAACACTCCTTTGATAATAACAAAATTCTAAAATCTTTCTAATTCCTATTTCCCACGAGACACCTGGCATCTGGCCAAAAACATCCCCAATAACTTTACTTCTTCATCTATCTCGCTTTCATTTCATTCTGATGGCATCACTGACATATCATCTGTCTCTAAAGCTGAACTCTTCTCTCAAACATTTGCTAACAACTCTACCTTGGATGATTCCAGGCTTGTTCCTTTCTCTCCTCCTTTGGACTATTCCATGCCTTCGATAAAAATTCTTCGTTATTTTTCATCCCCTGTCTGGACTAAACCCTCAGAATACTTAAGGACCTGATGGATCCCTTCTATTGTATTCAAAATCTTAGCCTCCGTTCTTGCTCCTTGCCTTGCCAAACTTTTCAATTCTATATATCGACTTTTACCTTTCCTTCTTGCTCGAAGTTTGCTACATTCAGCCTGATTCTAAAAATTATCGCCTTATAGTCTTAATTTCCTACTTATCTAAAGTTTTTGAACTTGTCTTCAGTAAGAAGATACTTAATCATCTTTCACTTCATAATCTTCTATCTGATAGCTAGTATGGCTTCTGTCAAGGCCGCTTGCACTACTAATGATCTAGCGGGTTTCCTTACTGAGCCTTGATCATCCTCTTTTGGAAATTTTGATGAAATTTTTACTTTTGCCTTAGGCATATCAAAAGCTTTTGAAAGAACTTGGCAAAAAAGCTTTTATCTCCAAAGTATCCTCCTACAGTTTCTATGCTTCTCTCTGCAACTTCATCTAAAGTTTCCTCTTCCACTGTTCTATTGCTGCTGTAGTAGATAGGCATTGTTCTTCTAAATTTATTAAAGGTAGTGTTTATCAGGTTTCTGTCCTGTCACCCACTCTCTTCCAATATTCATTTATGATCTTCTAAACCAAACTTCTCCTGTCCATTCCTACGCTGATGATACCACCTTACACTTTTCCATGTATTTTCAGAGATGGCCAACCCTTCAGGAAGTTAACAGGTGCTGCACGTACGCCACAGAACATCTGACCTGATTTTTTTAAGATTCTTTATTGGGGCAGAGAAAACTTAGTAGTGTTCAATGTTTCTTTCATCTATCAACCCGACATGATCTTCCAACCACCTATCCTCTCTTCTTTAATGACACTAAACTTTCACTCTCTTCTAACTTGAACTTCCTATGCCTGGCCTTTACATATAATATATGCAGAAACTTCACACCTCATCTCTTCCTAAGACAGCTTCTCTGAAGTTAGGCGTTCTGAGACGTCGCCGTTTTTCCTTAACCTCAACTGCTAACTTTGTACAAGAGACTTATCGATCCGTCCATGTATGGAGTACTCTTCGCATGTGTGTGGGGAGGGGAGATCCCACTCACACATATTTAAAAGATATATATGATGGAATCTAAAATTTTTCGTCTCATGAAGTCCTCTCCTCTGGCTGATGTCTGCATCCTGTTTTTCACCACCGGAATGTTGCATCTCTTGCTATCGATATTTTCATGCCAACTGCTCATCTGATCTTGCCAACTGCATGCCTGTCCTCCTCCCGCGACGTCACTGCAAAAGTCTTTACTCCCTGTCACCCCCTAGCCGCCACCAGGTGTAAGGAGTCAAGTGTATTGAAGCTGTGTGAAATAGGGGATTATACTATGTAATGTTTTCTTGTATTCATTTTGTAGTGAGTGACATACTCTCTTCCAGTGAATTGGACTGTAACTCAAAGAAAGAACGTGACTGTGGGGAGAAAGTTCTCTCGATATTATTCAATCTGTTTATTTGTTTGTTTTTTTTCTTTTTCTGATTAAATTTATTGAAATTTTTTGTGAATCTGTATTCTTGTAACAACCATTCAAAATTATAACCAGTGCCTTTATGTTCAACTACTGCTGCCAGTTTGCTAAAAATAAAAAGCCTTAATTTCTAAATTTTCATAATCATATCCTTTATGTAGATTCTCCCACATTACACTGGTGGCTTATTGGTGGAATTTACAGTCATATCTGTTCGCCTGGAGCATACATCACTCACAGTTAATGTTTACTATTGTAAATGATTATAGTAGATTTGTAAAATCATATCTTAAGAAATCATAACACGCACGTGAAGTTAAATGGACACTAGAGCGACTTGCCAACTATATCTCATCACCTTGTACTACACGACACCTTACCACCATTAAGGGAACGCGATCACCAAGCAACTGCATCGCACTCTCAAGTCTATCTTGGCTTCCTTATGCCAAGGTCATTCTCTGCGGTGGCCAAGATTGCTGCAAACGTGCTACGCCACTATGATCGCAGCAGTCCAGACCAGTACCGCCTAACAACCCTACTTTGCTTTCTTCTCACGACCTGCTCCACGCATGGTGGGAACCCAATTACCTACTGCAGAGAATGAAGAAAGTGATCTTGACATTACCCGACATGTTATTCGGGAGATTCATGAGAAAATGACGCAAAAGTATCGAAATGTCGCAAACAGAAAATGCTAAGAACAAAATGTGGATCTGGACATGGTCAGTCAATCAATTAAGGGGAGTATACGCTGGAGGACGCATCGCCTTGCCTACCATATGGGTCCACTCCAGGCAGTCAAGACTCGCGAGGCTCCATGCAGGCTCCCTTCCCATGCCAACTAACTCCCAGCAGGAGGCATCGACTTGCCGCAGCCATGTGTTCTGTGGACGTCCCCTTGGCCTCCTCCATGCTGAGTTATCCTTTTCGGAGAAAACCCGACATGCAGGATCGGCTTCCGAGTAGAGTGTCACATACCCATATAGTTGCATTTGGCGTTGACGGACTATGGTGATAATTGGCTTCGAATCAGTCTCACAGACCAATCGTTGATTTGACACAAAGTCATACTAGCGGAACCCAGTGATCCTGCTAAGGCTTTCAGTACCAAAGACATTAATTTTCCAAATCAGATCGGTGTTCAGTGTCCATGTCTCAAATCCGCAGAGTAAGACAGGGATCACCAGTGACTTGAAGATCCAAATCTTCGTCCGTTTGCACAGGTACTGAAAAAGCCAAATACTCGTGTTGAGCGAGTCTATAACGTCGTAGGCCAGGACAATCCGCGGTACAACTTCCTCTGGGTCGACCCACCATCGTTACGCACTACACTACCAAGGTATGTGAAATCATCTGAGATCTCAATGTCCTCGCCACACGCATGGACAGACTGTACTATTTCATCCAGTAAGCCTCCAAAGACCTGAACCTTCATCCTAGGCCAGGAAACCTGGAGTCCGAGGGCCTTCGCCTCCTCGTACAGTTCCTCTAGAGCCATTACCAGAACCTCCAGTGATTTAGCAAAGAATACTGCATCATCGGCAAAAACAAGCCCTGTAATCTCAGTATTGCTGACAAATAGTCCACAATGACATTGGTTTACAACTCTGCCTAGTACTCAGTTCATGAAAAGGCTGAAAAGTGATTGAGCAAGCAGGCATCCCTGCCTCACTCCCATTTTCACAGGGAAGAAGCTGAACACGCCCACTCCACACTTCACAGCACTCACAGTCCCGGAGTAGAGGCCAGTTAATATACCAATAATCCTTGCAGGAATCCCATGGAGACGCAGAAGATTCTAGAGTGTCTCTCGATGCACTGAGTCAAAAGCCTTCTTAAGATCGACATAGGCTGCAAGCATCAAATGTTGAAACTCATGTCAGCACTCCACCAGTACGCAAAGCGCCAGGATCCGGTCAGTTGTTGACTTACTGGGCGTGAACAGAAACTGTTCAGGTCTCTGGTGTTTCAGAAGATAACTGCGGATACGCTTCAACTGCAAATGGGCAAGCACCTTGCCTGGTACACTGAGCAGTGTTATACCGCGGTAGTTGTTGCAGTCCTGACGGTCTCTTTTCCCCTTTCAGATAGGGATGATCAATCCCTTTTTCCAGTCAGGAGGAATGATATCTGAATACCATACAGAAGTCAAGACAACATGCAACCCAATGATCATGGCCTCACCTCCCGCTTTAAGCACCTCCACACTAATGTTACAGATGCCAGTTGCCTTTCCACCCTTCAACTTTGCCACAACTTCTTTGACATCATCAATGGAGGGTGCAGTTTCTTCAATGGGTGGATCACCATCCATCATCTGTAACCCTGCAGTTTGGAGCTGTCACCTTGGAGGATCCACCATGAACAGCTGCTCCACGTACTAACCCCAACGAGTCATCTGCCCATTTGCGTTTGATAAGAGGCGGTCATCTGCTGTTTGGATAGTGCTCGCCTGAGATGTAGACTTGGAGCAGAGTTTTTTCATAGTTCGACAGGCAGGTCGGAGGTCATTAGCATTTAAATGACACTCTACATCCTCAACGAGACCCCTGACATACCTCTCCTTATCTCTCCTCAGGAGAGCTCTAGTCCTACGTGACAGAACCCTGTACTGGTCGCAGTTCCCAGCAAGTCTGGAAGTGCGACTTTCCTCAATACTGTCCAGCGTCTCTACTGAGGCGAAGCCACTCCATGAGATTGGGCGCTCCCCAAAGCATTCCTTAGCAGCCTCAAGTCTCACGTTTGAAGGTATCCCATAGCTTTACTGGATCTCTGATGGTGTCGAGCACTCCAAACCGATTGGAGACTGTCACATGTCAAGTCCTTCAGTTTTTCAAGATGAAACACAGTGCGGTCACATCTTGGAGGCTTTCTGGACATGACATGCAGCTTGAGTGTAGCAACAACAAGCCTGTGATCAGTCACAAAGAACTCAGCACTCCGAAAATCCCTGCAGTTCTGAAGGATCCTCCATCGAGTACTAACAAGGATATGATCGATCTCATTCGCTACCCCTCTGGCATTGCTATACCAAGACCAGCAGTGCAGCGCTGGTCTCTGATACCAAGAACCTGCAATTCTCAACTTTCTGGATCTTGCAAGATTCAGAAGGGAAGAGCTCTTGTCAATCCTGATACCAGAAGCATGGGGAACAACACATAACTTGGTACACTGGTCAAGTACAGAGTCGAGTTTGGCGTAGAATGTCTCCTTCTCTTCAGTTTCACTCACCTCGGTAAGTGTGTATACTACAACAGACAGGAATCCTAGACT
This sequence comes from Portunus trituberculatus, assembly GCF_017591435.1. NCBI lineage: Eukaryota > Metazoa > Arthropoda > Malacostraca > Decapoda > Portunidae > Portunus > Portunus trituberculatus. The sequence continues at coordinate 5,340,644 of NC_059272.1, read as the reverse complement.
GAGCTTCAGCCTTAGTCGCATTATACGCTCATCAGCTGGAGTAACCTATACAACGGACGGCTGCAGTCTATTGGAGATGCCTATGGCTACCCCCTTAACATGGGGACCATTGCTCATGCCAGACCAATAGTAAGTAAAACCCTTGTAACTGCTGTCACCACTGCCATATCCCCTTGTCTCAGAAAGTCCTACCATACCCACTCTCCGCCTACTGAGTTCATACGATGGATAAGGCAGTCGTTGGTCCTCTGAGAGGCTCAGGACGTTTCAGGAGCCTACACGTAGAACCCTTCAAAGGTATAGCCTAGGAATGGTCAGACGGGCAGGCGTCACATCTACAGCCTCACCAGCAACCCCAAAGTTTAAAATAGGGCTGGGGGATCCTCCCGTCCCTCTCAAGACACAGGGATCTCGCGAGCTTTCCCCTGCATCCGTCATACGGGTAGGCAAGCCCCTCTGGTGCCTTGGCACCCAAGGGGCTTGCATAGTCGGACCCCCCAGCAGAACCGGATCATGTTGGTGTTGGTAAAACGAGAGACAATTGAGTCATGTGTTTATAAGAACCTGTGTGTTAAATGGAATAGACCATATTAGAAGTGTTGAGAAATGATGGAAGTTATGTGGTAAAAGATTTCTTCACAGGACAACTGTTGCAAAGAGTAGCAGAGAAGGTAAAACCCTTCCATGGAGAGGAACAATACCTTCTAGAGCCCCAACACACTGTTTTTCAAGCACATTTAGAAGCTGAAGTGTTACCTCCCAGGGTACATTGTGGAGTGATGGTTTAAACAAGGCCATTGTACTATATGTGTAATGAAGCAATCGAAAAGAGAAGTAAATTTCCAAGGCCCGACTGAAATTCATAATCCCATTTGTGGATGGAGGAACTTGTTACAGACAGACAGACGGTAGGCTGAGAGAGAGAGAGAGAGAGAGAGAGAGAGAGAGAGAGAGAGAGAGAGAGAGAGAGAGAGAGAGAGAGACGTAGCCAGCCATGAATTAAAAAAAGCACTAAATTCTATTGCTGCGTGGTCGGAAAGTCTAGCACGAATTTTTCACTCCAGTCGGCAGAGGGAGAACTGAGCTGTTCGGAAAAGTGTCTTTCATTAATATAATCTCAATTGTAATGTTAATAAAATCATTTTTAATTACGTCCGCGCCAGTCCTATTGTGACGACTGCCAATGATTTTGGGAGGACAGCAAACAAAGCCAGCTAAGGGGCTCGACTGTGAGAACAGGCTAGTACATGCAGTCTGGCTCCACTTCCACTCTGAGCAGGTTAGTTGCTTTGCTCCTGAAAATTTAAAGTAACTTTTATGGTTTAAACAAGGCCATTGTACTATATGTGTAATGAAGCAATCGAAAAGAGAAGTAAATTTCCAAGGCCCGACTGAAATTCATAATCCCATTTGTGGATGGAGGAACTTGTTACAGACAGACAGACGGTAGGCTGAGAGAGAGAGAGAGAGAGAGAGAGAGAGAGAGAGAGAGAGAGAGAGAGAGACGTAGCCAGCCATGAATTAAAAAAAACACTAAATTCTATTGCTGCGTGGTCGGAAAGTCTAGCACGAATTTTTCACTCCAGTCGGCAGAGGGAGAACTGAGCTGTTCGGAAAAGTGTCTTTCATTAATATAATCTCAATTGTAATGTTAATAAAATCATTTTTAATTACGTCCGCGCCAGTCCTATTGTGACGACTGCCAATGATTTTGGGAGGGCAGCAAACAAAGCCAGCTAAGGGGCTCGACTGTGAGAACAGGCTAGTACATGCAGTCTGGCTCCACTTCCACTCTGAGCAGGTCAGTTGCTTTGCTCCTGAAAATTTAAAGTAACTTTTATGTAAAACATAGTGTTTATACACATATATTATTGAATTGCTCATACAGTCTGGCTTTGTTCTTCATTCCTAGCAGAAAGTAGCGAATACCCTCTCTCTGTTGCTCGTGAAATCCACACGTGGTTTTTTTTTTTTTTTTTTTTATAGGATAATTTTTTTTTTTTTTTTTTTTTCTTATTTTGTGAACATAGAAAAATGTGAAGTTATTTTGTTGGCGGTGGTGTTGAGTAAAGTGAAATGGGGGAAATTGTCACCAACCACGATCTGTTCTTCTCCCCACACCCAACGGCGTATTGCGGCCCCCTAAAACAATGTTAAATGTGTTTGCTTGAGAGAATGGCACCACTCTGTTCACTTCTCCCCATAAACAGTTCACCGCGGCCTCAAACACTAGTTAAGTGAGTTGTAAAGAATCAAGTGTAGTGAAGCTGTGTGAAATAGGGGATTACACTATGTAATTTTTTCTTGTATTTATTTTGTAGTGAGTGATATACCCTCCTCCGGTGAACTGGACTGTAAGTCGAAAAAAAAACATGATTGTGGGGAGAAAGTTCACTTATTATTATTCAATCCGTTTATTTGTTTATTTATTTATTTTTTGTTCTTCTAATCAAATTTATTGAAAGTTTTGTAAATCTGTATTCTTGTGACAACCATTCAAAATTAAACCAGTGCTTCTAAGACCAGCTACAGCTACCATTTTGTTAAAAATAAAGCTTCAAAATTTATTTAAAAGTTCCATAATTGTTTTTATATAAAAACACCGGCATTACAATCTATCCCCTCATACATAAAAAGAAACCACGCAGGCATACTTTCGGAGAAGACTAGGAAGAACCCATCAGGTCCACAAGCTTTCTGAGGATTTAGGCCAGCAAGGGCATGGAAAATATCATTGCAAAAAGATTTTAATGAGTGGAATGAAGTAGTCAGACGAGAGACGGAGAAGATGGAACAAGTCTTGAATCATCCAAAGTAATTTTTTTAGCAAAGATTTGAAATAAGAGTTCAGTTGTAGAAATGGCAGATATGGCAGTGGTGCCATCAGGATGAAGTAAAAGAGGGAAAGATGAAGAAACAAAGATTTTAGAGATGTTAAGAATATAATATGTACCTGCATCTTGTAATATTGTAAGTTACCTCAATGTATAATTTATTGCTTTAGGCCTCCTTCCATTTATCTTCTTCTATATGTCTTAATTAAGATTAATGGATGACTTACATACTCAGCTATAGTGCTATAAGTAATTTTTCAGTATTGTTTCTCTAGTTTTTTTTATAGAGAAGTATTAAGTGAGAAAGTAATATGTAATTTATTATCATGTTTGTTTACTTTACAAAGATGTGAGAAGGAACTTTATTTTGTATTTTTATAAAGCTATTTTGAAATATACACTACCAGCACGGTTCCCTCTTTGTTGTCATAATCCCACTTGAGCGAACTGGTTTTATCAAGATTTTGCTCTTCACATTTATGGTACCCAGACTCATTAGCCTCTAGATGGATTGTACTAGAAGGTATTTAAGCCCGGATTATTGTCAGAAAGATTTCTCAGGACTTGAAAGAAGCTGGCAAAAAACGGGGTTCATCCAAAGGGTGGGGTCACGCAGCATAAAGGAACCCCAAGATTTATATGAAGATGTTGACATCAGCTTTTAGTTGTTATGACAAAAGAAAAGGTAGGTTTAACTCTCACTCCTGGCAAAGATGGAGCTGACTGGCTACATGGTCTAGAATCAGATCTCTTGCAAGCAACACATTCTTTGCAAACTCTTTTGGCTATTTGTCTTAATTCAATAATCCAATAAGAGTTTCTGATAGTAGACATGAATGTATGAACACAAGTATGCTTTAAAAGTTTATGCTGAAACTGCACAGAGTTTGGCCACATGACAATTATTAATAATAACAGAATGCTTGCTGTCATAGCTTTTCAGAATATTATAATCTACGTTTCATTGTCAATAACCCATTAAAATCTAAAAAGGGGTCAAGTTTTCTCAGGGAAGAAACCTTGGAAGAGGTTTCTCATTTCACAAAGCATTTATCGCTTTCTCATAGCTTGTTTTCTGAACACAAATTTAACAATGTTGTCCTTTGACTGACTCAGTTCCTCATAAGAAAGAGGGCATCTATGCTTAATGCCATTAAGTTTACAATTGTGAATAAATGTTCCAACGCAGGCGACAATATTCAGAACTTTGGTGAAATCACTATATTTACAAAATTCAAATACAGATTCGGTTTCTTCATTAACAGTCATAACTACTACTCCCTTATATTCTTCATTGGAAACAGCAAAACTATTTTCTTCATCAACATGATGAATTAGATTATCATCAGATCAGCAGTGTTATCTGTGATCGGAGGAGCCCAAAGGAGAGCTTGGTATCTGTTATTCGTATTATCTGTCCTTCGTATTTGTCTTCTGCCGCCTTCTACTTATGTTTCCGTGGAAAGTTCCCGGCCTGGATGCTATTGTCATACTCGTGGTTCACCGGCATGTGATCTGTACTGTTATCTTACTTCCTTCTAATTTGCTTTACGTATGTACTGTTTGCTCGTCCCACGGGATCTTCTGCTTCTCTGTCTATTCTTCTCTTCCTTCTATCTTCTGCCTCTGGTGTTGGCCTGTCGTAAGATGTCGTGAGTCATTTCCATTTCTTCTGTTTTGTTTCTGTGCCTTCCTTGATATTTTTTACTATTTTCTCTGCTGCTCCTGCGTCGTCTCAGGTCACAACAGACCCCACAGAAGCGATAGATAAGGCAGCCACCCATGACCGCCAAGACGACCCCGATAGGCAGGATCACCAACCGCCAGTCCCACCAGCTGCTACAGAAGAATTGGCTGCTAGAATGAGGAGAATGAATGCAGGTGTAAATGTGGGAAATGATAAGATAGGTGTGCTCTTGTATGCAGATGATGTTGTAGTCATGAGTGAGACGGCAGAAGAGCTACAGAGTATGCTTGATGTAGTAGATGGCTATGGAAGAGATTTTGGAGTGAGATTTAGTAGTGAAAAGAGTAAGGTAATGGTTGTGAATAGGTCAGAGGATGAGAGGAACCATGTGTGGAGATTAGGAGTGAATGAGGTGCAGCAGACAGATGAATATAAGTATCTGGGGATGTGGATGAGTCCGGATGGCTGTGTAAAGATTAAGAATGAGAAGATAAGTATGGCAAATCAGTGGGTAGGTCGTCTAGGAAGTGCAGCAAGGATGAGGGCGAGTAAATATGACGTGTTGCGAGAAGTCTGGAAGAGCGTGGCTGTTCCGAGCATCATGTATGGTATGGATGTGATTGCTTGGAATGAGAGTGAACTAGAAAAGTTAGAAATAGGGCAGAATAGAGTTGCAAGAATGGCACTTAATGCACCTAGATATGCAGCAGTAGAGGCCCTTAGGGGTGATATGGGTTGGAGCACTTTTAGAGAGATATGTGAAAGCGACCCTAAGGTATAAGGCTAGGTTAGAACGAATGAATGATGCAAGGATAGTGAGAAAAGTGTTTGTGTGGAATGTCAGGAGTAGCAAGTGGGGGAAGAGGTGTGTCAGGATGGTGGTGAAGAGTGGGTTAGTAAGTAGTTGGGCTTTTCAGCAGGTAGAAGGAAGGCACTTAGAGAAGGACTGGAGTATGATAGTTAGAAATGGAGAGGGTAGAGAATGGGGTGTAAGGAAGTGGAGAAGTGAGATAGACAGAGTAGTGAAAGGTGTGGGACTGAGTGACTGGAGGAATAAGATTAAGCAAAAGAGTACCTTGGAGTGGTATAGAGAGAAAGAGGCCCTTATGTATGAAAAGTGGTATGATGGAAGCCTGGGTGGGGACCTTCTCTTCCGAGCTAAGGCACAGTGCATGGATGTGAATGCAAGGAATTATAGATGGTCTGAGTCCCGCAGCAAAGTGTGCCCGATGTGTGACGTGGGGGAGGATGAGACGGTGGAGCATGTGGTGGTGGAGTGTGTGAAGTATGCCAGAGACAGGTATGAGATGATGCAAGTGGTGCTGAGGGAGCTGGGGCATGACAGAGTGGAGATGACAGGAAGGGAATGGATGGTGGTGCTGCTGGGACTGTGTGGGAGACGAATGGAAGGATGATTGAGGCTGTGAAAGAGTTCCTGGAGAGAATGTGGCGTGCCAGATGCAGGAACTAGTGGTGTGAAAGATGGTGATTGCCCTCTTTGTTGTCTGGTGTTCTTTATGTTCTTATTTTCCTACAAGCGCTGCCGATACAAAGGCCTGACCCACTCAAGAAATTCTGCGTCACCTGTACCATCAAGATCATGAAGCCATCCAAGTCACGTAGAGGTTGTAGAATCTTCTCTCCTGTTTTGTCACTTCTCAGAAAATGCTTGTAGAGTTTTAATTTGCCTTTGCTTCCTTAGCTTGCTTATTTTCGACTTGTCTTATTATGTAGCATTATTTATGTATTTGTCAATCGTATTTGTCTCTTCCAGTCTTGTACTTCTCTTTATCTCCGCGTCCGCGGAAACTTCCTGAATTTGGTATCTGTCATTCGTATTTGTCTTTTGTTGGTTTCTGCTTTTGACTCATACTCCTTGGAAACTCCATGAGCTTGGTATCTGTTATTCGTATTATCTGTCCTTCGTATTTGTCTTTTTCCGGCTTCTGCTTCTGTTTCTGACTCTGTGGAAACTCCCCAGCCTGGATGTTGTTGTCATGCTCGTGATTTACCGGCATGTGATCTTTTTATTTATTTATCTATAGGGCCTGTAGGCGTTCTTGAAGAGTATATATGATCTGTACTGGTCATCTTACTATTTGCTTTAGTATCTACAGTTTGCTCGTCCCACGGGATCTGTATTCATCAACAGTCCTAACCGTTATGAAAATTCCTATCTCGGCGGTGAGTTGTGAGTGGGCAGAGGGTGTCCTATGTAGATATGAAAAACCGCAAGAGGAAGAATGGCCGACCAACAACAACACGAAGCTCTCCACCTGAGGACTTTCCACCCAAGAATGGACCCCTTCCACGTTTGCGATGATGCTGAATTTGTGAGAAGTTACAGGTTAGATCGTGCTGGACTTCGATATGTGACAGACTTGATACGAGAGGAGATTAGAAACACTACAGAAAGAAGCATGCATGTGCCTCCAGAGACGAAAGTGGCAATAATACTACAGTATTTAGCCACTGGGAAAATGCAGCAGTGCAGTGCAGTGCTGATAACTTTGGTTTGTCACAGTCAACCATAAGTAGAGCCATCACACCAACCTTCAGCGCTTTAGTGACTCCTGCAAACATAAGAAGATTCCTGAGATTCCCAAGGGCAGCAGCAGAGGAATTGCAGAGGAAGAAAATGGAATTCGGTGCTACAGCAGGATTTCCAGGTGTTGTGGAGGTACCCATGTGAGGATAGTTGCTACACAGTAAGTGTTTGTGAACAGGAAGAATTTTCACAGCATCAATGTCCAAGTTGTTTTTGATGCAAATTACAAACTTTTTGATATGGTTGTAAAGTGGCCAGGATCAACCCATGACTCCCAGATCTTAAATCACAGTGGCTTGTGTCGTCTATTTGAAGACCATAGAATACCAGCAGGGTGTTATTTACTGGGAGACAGTGGATACCCCTCCAAACGGTGGCTGCTGGTTCCATACAGTGACAGAGAATGCCGGCATGATTATCAAGAAGCATACAACAGGTAAGATATAAATGAAAGTTATGAAGTAAATTTGAAATACTGTGCCTGTTCATTAATTAAACTCAGAAATATAGTATTACAACTTGTCAGTTTGCAATACTGCTAAGAAGACATGTGAATTAGGTAAATTTAGTTATTCATTGTTAGTTTTGGTTATATTTAGTTATGTACTGCTAGCTGTGGGTTGATGCAGCTGATTATGGTTACATTTTGATAGATAAGTCATGTATTGTTAGTTTTGATTAGATTTCACTAATGCATTTGTGGTTAGATACAGCTGTTAATAGAGATTTGATTGTGGTTAGAACTACCTGTTTATACTTTGTTGTGATTTAGCTGTGGTCAGAATAACCTGTAGAGAGTAATTATTTTCATCTGTTTATAATTAGTCTTGGTTAAATTCAGCTGCTTATAGTTTGTTGAGGTTAGAAGTACATTTTTTATATTTATTTTCACCTGTTCATAATTTGTTCTGAATAAATTCAGGTGTTTAAAGTTACTTGAAGTAAGAATGACTTTTTTTTTATATTAAGTTTCACCTGTTTATAATTTATTGTGATTAAATTCAGCTTTTTATAGTTTGCTGAGGGTAGAATAGCCTGTTTATAATTATTTTTGTTTTTGCCTGTTTATATTGAGTTTTGTTTATACTCAGCTGTTTGGAGTTAGGTGACATTTCAATTACTTGTTTCTAATTAGTTGTGGTTAGGTTTACTTGTTTGTTTTTTGTTGAGGTTAAATGCAGTTACTTTTACATATTTGTAATGCATGCCTATTCATAGTGGATATTATGTTCAATTAATTTATGGAACTTGCACACCTTTGACATTATGGTTACATTTCAGAGCACACAAACAAACGATGCATTGTGGAGCGTGGCATTGGACAACTCAAGCGAAGGTTCCATGTTCTCCATGGAGAAGTTCGCTTGAATACATCAAAGACCTGCCAAGTGATCACTGCATGTGGAATTCTTCATAACATATGTAAGGATAGCAACATTCTTTTTGAAGAGGAGCAAGATTTAGGCAATGAGAACGAAGATGCTGATGTGCTCTAGCCTCATGATGAGTTACAACCCGGCCAAGGGTTACCTGTCGCTGCTGGAGTTCGTTACCGGGATCATTTTGTTGGTCTTCACTTTACATAAGTATATACATGAGTTCAAATATCATGTAAATTTTTATAGCAAGCCAAATTTAGGTGGTACTCATGATCTATGAATAAACCATAAGTAAAATAAAATAAAATTAGAATTGCTAAACACTACAAACACACTCAAACTCTTCACCAGTCACTCCTGTTGTCCACACTGTATTGTGGCAAACATATGTAAGTGGACATGAATTAAATATACTGTCCACCATAAAGTTATTGATATTTCAGAATAATAGATATCTTATGTGTTCTTTATGTCTTTTAAGTTTTTTGTATAACATTAATGAATTAAAAGTCAGCCTGTGAAAATGATCTCAGACCTACATCCATTTCTAAAGCAGTACACCAAAATTTAAGAGTTAATATTGACAACCTCATTTCAAGTAGCCAAGCACATTGCCTACCAGCCCTGAATGATGAAAGGGCATGGTCATATTTATCATGTTCATTTATTTTTCCATATTTTTTTCTGAGACATGAGATCCAAATGGTCACTGTCAAGCCCTTTCTTCTGCCCCGGCTGGTGTGGAAATGTCCCTGAGACCATCAAGTACTTCCTCCCTTACCATTACGTCTGCTCACCTTCCTGCTCGTGGCCTCCCTCCTACCATAACTTACTGCTATCCTGTGTCACTTATATCCGGCTGAGGAAGACCTGCAAGCTACTGCCACACCTGTCATACTCCTGCAGGACTATAAGTAGCAACACATCTTTGCAGGGGAAAAGTTTCAATATATGTATTCTTCATATATGTCAATAGGATAATAAAGTACAAATGATGTTTGATTAACTATTTTTTATTCCTTATATCTGCTGAACAATATGAATACTAAATGAATAGGAAGCTTTACTACTTATATGCTGCTATTTCAACTAATATTGCCATGTATTCATGTTCTTGTCCTGCAAGTTGTTTTTTTGCTGATGTTATCACTTGCAGTTTTTTTTTTAACTGCAGCTACCTGGCGAGCCCTGCTGAAGCCTGCAGACTCACCAGCGCAAGGTTGCTGCAGGTCTGCAGCCTGCTAAACTGCTGCTGGTGGCTGCAGATCCCCAACCTGTTGGGCCACCATCACTGGTTGAGCAGTGATGACAGACAGCTCTTCTTCCGCAGTGGGCCCTACAGTTATTACAACTGGACTGTCGCTCTGCAGGGGTGGTGGATCTCTTTCCTGACTGAAATGACAACCAAAATCATGCACTCACAATGAGAAAGTAGTTAGAAAGTTCATAAATTTCCCTAGCATTCTAGTTCCTTTAAAATTTTAGGTTGCTGCAACTAAATTCTTATAGCTCCATATCAGGATGCATTTTCCACATATACATAGTTGGTAAAGATAGTCTAACACTATGATTAGGAACTGTAGGATATGTACGATATGTTGGGCCGGCCCCACCGGTGTCGCAGTAAAAAATGTCCCGGAAGTGTCTTGCTCATCTGCGCATGAGTGGGTGGCCTATGCACTGCCAGACGCACAAGGAGTCAGGACAAGATTTATTAAGCATACTGCGCATGCGTGAGCAACATGTCATACTGCACCATCATGTATAGGGATAAATACATGTATTTTTCAAATTCTTTCGTCGTATATACAGTCAAATAAAATTTTTATTAAAAATTCAAATGATTGGCATATAAACAGGTAATTAATATCACGAATAAATAAATATTTCCATCGAACAGTTGTCACTTAGTGGAATCAACGAGGATTTTTAGGAGATATGGAATGTTTTAAAGGAGTAGAGAAATGGAGGAAGAAAAATTAGTTCTTTGTAAAGTCGAGAGATGGTCAAACCCCCTCCCAAACTCTGCAAACTCTTGATTTAATGCTCATGGAATTGGCAAAAGGGTAACAAAAAAGTGAGGGACACGAGGGGAGACGAGAAGAGACGCCGACTCGAGCCTTATGTGCATAGGCCACCCACGCATGCGCAGATGAGCAAGACACTTTCGGGACATTTTTTACTGCGACACCGGCAAAACACCATCCAGACTCAGTGTTGCCAACTTAGCGCTTTTGGTGCTAAATCTAGCGCTTCTTCAAGATATTTAGCGACAAAGTTTTCTATTTAGTGCCTTAGCGCTTTTTGTTTTTATTTAGCTCCAAATTTAGCGCCATATGACTCTTTTCAGTATGAATTTTGCTCTCCGTCATGTACTTTTTTTTTTTTTTCACCACGTGATGTCAGTACCCCAGATGCTTGACATATGCATTTTGTAACAAGTAATGGTAAATGAATTACGTGATATTAATAATTTTATTGGTGTGTAATGCTACGTATTATTAAAAAAAATAATAAAATCAAAGGAATCACGACAGATACGGGAGAACGGGACCTGTTGGCCACTCGTCAGATTCTTGTCCAAGTGACAGTTGCGTGTATTAATACCATTCCAGTCTGTAATGCTAGGTAATTAAATTAGATAGTATTGTGCCACCTTTTTTCATTGGATACTTGGATACTGTTATCATTAGTAATTTCACAGACGATCGAGGCTTATGTTTCTGGATATTTTGTAATATGCTTGAATAATGGCACACTTAGGTACCCGTCACGCGAATACGTGTCTTATACCAGTAACAGACGAGGCATAACCACGATGAAGTCCTCACCTCTGCCTCAGTCGCCCATCTCAACTTCCAAGTGTCGGCTCGCCCCGGTTGTGCTCGTAGCTACGTACTTCACGTGCAAGTTGTCACATTTTGGCAATTGTCTAGCTTTCTACAAGCAACAATGAGCAAGAAATACGCACAACATTTTAGAGTAGAGTGGTTAAAAGACCCAAATTATGAAAAGTGGTTGCGAAGAGTAGAAGGTGATGATACGAAATGTGTGTGTAAGTACTGTCAATTGCACACTGTTTGCAAAACGTAGTGACATTGATAGACACAGACAGACATTAAAACATAAGAAAGCAGAGAAACCTTTCAGTACTGAAAGGCAGGGCACAATACCATTTGAAAAAGTGAGTGGTGACACACGTGACTGAAGGAAACGTGTCCTTATTCATTGTAGAACACTGTTCATTACGTGTTGTTGATCACCTCAGTGAGCTGTGCAAAGTAAGATATGCAGACAGTAAAGGATGCAAGAATTTCAAGCTAAAGAGGACAAAGTGCAGTGCTATTGTGTGCAACGTGCTTGCTCCACACTTCAGCAGTGATTTGAAAGATGATATTGGTGATCAAAAGTTCAGTCTCTTGATTGATGAGAGTAATGATATTACAGTAACTAAACTACTAGGAATTGCTATCCAGTATTACTCAAAAATTAAGAAAAAAATTGTAGTGACATTTTTGGACCTTGTTGAACTCTCAGACTGTGATTCTACTGGAATATGTGATGCTTTAAAAAATAATGGACTGGAGTTACAAAAGCTCGCTGCAATAGAGACTGATAATGCTTCTGTAATGATGGGAGTCAACAGTGGAGTGTATGCTAAACTGAAATCAGAAGTTCCTCATCTCATCCTTATTAAGTGTGTATGCCATTCTTTGCAGTTAGCTGTGTCTCATGCAACAGCTCAGTGCCTCCCTAGAAACCTGGACTATTTGATCAAAGAGACTTACAATTGGTTTTCTAACTCTGCTATCTGCCAAGCTAGATATAAGGAAATATTTTCTCTGATAAATGATGGTCAGGGTCCACTAAAATTAATTCACCTGAGCCAGACTCAATGGCTCTCAGTTGAATCAGCAATTGTCAGAATTTTGCAACAATGGCTTGAACTTAAAACTCACTTTGGCATGGCGAGACATGGAGAAAAGTGTTACACAGCTGAGATTATGTATGGTATGTTTTGTGACAGGAAAAACTATGCATTCCTTGTATTTCTGAAACATATTCTGGGAGAGGTTCAGCGGGTTAATAAGAAATTTGAAGCAGAGGTACAAGATCCAACGAAATTACTAAGTGACCTCCTTCATCTTATTGATTCTATGAAGTCAAAGGTCCTCATCCCAGGTAAAACGTTAAAGGCAGGCGAGTTGATTGAAAGCTACTTGGACCCACGTCCTTACTTGGTATATGAGTTTGAAAAGATGTCAGAATGCAAATTTCCTCATGAAAAAGAAATACGACATAGATGTGCAGGTTTTGTTGTGGAACTGATCAAACAGCTTCAACAACGTCTGCCTGACAATGTGCAAGTCTTGCAGTCAATGTCATTCCTGAGTGCACAGGGGCCGTACTTATAAAACTCCACAAAGATGCCGTCTTAGTTAGGAAAAGTACTTAACCTACGAGACTTAAGCGCTAAGAATCTTTCCTAGCAGGATGCTTTGTTAAGTAACCGTCTTTAGGCGCTTACATCGCTAACCGCTAACATGAGCAGACGTTGTGTAATGTTTTTTGAGGAATTTCGCAAGAAACGGGTGAAAATACGTAAAAATTATATTCTAAATAAAAAAACATATTTATCTAGTTAGTTTTCAACAATCACCTCTTCATTTTAACCTTGATAATTGAAGGTATAAATTTACCACAACTGATGTCATCTTGTCAAAACAACAATCATTTGGCGCCAACTTCGACTGCACACCATGGCTACTCAAGAGACTCAAGACAAGAAGAGGAACAGGAAGACGAACTGGACGCCTTCATCTGGCCCACCTATACAAAATTCTCGCAAAAATACTCCGGAGCGACTTCTCCACAGCTGGCTGCTCTAAGGAAGCCAGAAATGTTGCTTGGAGGAGCAATAGTGCGGAGGTGTCTGCCGTGTCAGACATTATCAGCTTAGTTTCTGAAGTTAGAACTAATGATGCCAGCAGTGTGCAGGCAGCAGATGATGCTGGGGAAGTGGCAGAGGCAGCCCAACAGAGAGGAGTGGTGACCGAGGCAGTGGGTGTTGAGGAGGAGGCACCTGCCACACTACTTCCAGCACCAACAGGGGCCAGACTTGCCTGATATATCACTGGTGTTTATGGATGAGGAGGAGATCATCCACCTGCAGAAGAAAAGGAAGCTTGAGCTTGCACTCCTTGAAGAATCTATAATGGCTCAGGAAAGGAAGCAAGAAGCAGAACAGGCTAAGTACATGTACTACACACAAAAACTAGAGTACCTGAAACAAACAAACAAAAAATAGTAATAAAGATATAAATAATGTACTATTTGTTTTTGTTTGTAACCACTCAACCAAATATTAGAGTTAACACAAAATTAACTGCAGTTTCTATATGCTCAACCTACAATCTACTTACTTCAGGTATGGGAGAGAAAAAAAAAAAATACTTACATGAGAATAACACCAATCTCAGCAGTCATGACACTGGTGTCTCATCACTCATCAATGCTGTAAAAGAAAGACATTGATTTACTGCTTGATGTTGTATCACATATATATATATATATATATATATATATATATATATATATATATATATATATATATATATATATATATATATATATAAAACTACAGAACAATTGATAATGTAGTCAATGCCACACTCATAAAAATCAGTGAAAAAATTATTAAGAAAGAATCATTTAAGTTAGTTGTGAAAGTGTGTTAATTATTTTTTTAGATGTTGCTGAGATACACATTCATCATAACCCATTTAAATATTGTAAGGCGGCTGAACAGTGATACTGTGGTAACTGTGAAGAACTCTATCTTTTCAATAGTGTGTGACTGGCAGAGAGTGAGGCAAGGAAGATGAAATCACCAACATAACAGTGCACACACAACAAAACAAGACATATAAATAACAAAGTGACAGAGGGGAAAAAACTGAAGAATGCTACTATAATCAGCATCATGGGTTGTGTTACTTACTTGAAGTGAAGCACAACAAAACAAAGTGATCGGTGGCATTGATGGAACGCACGTAATGATTGTGGCTCCTAGAGAGTATAAGGTAGAGTTTGTCAACAGGAAGAGATACTACAGCATTAACGTGCAGTTTGTGTTTGATGTTTGATACCACATTATTGATGTGGTTGCAAAGTGGCCGGGATCGGTTCACGATGCAAGAATACTTGTTCAAAGTGGACTCTGCACGATATTTGACAACGGCATCGTCCCAGCTGGGTGTCACTTACAGGGAGATAGTGACTATCCCAGCAAGAAGTGGCTACTGACTCCATACCTCAGACCACAGCCTGGAGCACAGTCTTCTTATAACAAGTAAGCTACTGAGTAGTAAATTTTAGATAAAAAGTTATCTAATTAATTATCCCACATCACACAAAACTAATTATTTACCTCCCATAGTTACACTTTTCATATAAACTAATATAAAATGCTAAATTAATGAATTAGGTATTTTTGAAATATTATTGCAGTTTCACACAATCTTGACCCTCCCCCCAACCTTCCTGGATTTCTCCATAAGATGAAGTAACCTAACCTAACATTTTGTAACCACCTCATTGGGTTGACATCATCCCCCATTAAGGAGTAACTTAACATTTTGAAACTTTACTAGAACAACTGATAAGGTAAAGTAATTTAACATTGTGTAACCTCCTACCTGGGGAGCTTTGCCCCCTCCGGATCCCCCAAAAAGTATATGTATCATTAATATCTGATAAGGTAAAATGGGGCTAGAAATGCTCCATAAAGTAAAATGTAGACCCTACAGAGGGCTATAATTATGTAAAGTGTGTTGGTTGAATCACCAATACAAGTAAATTTCATGAAAATTTCCAAATATTTAAGAGTTTCTTCTTTTTTATACTAAGTTTTCATGTGAATATATTAACCTAACCAATGTTATACTAGAGATTTTTTTTTTATGTTTCATAATGTTTAAGCTATCATGTCACAAATCATTATCATACAATGAATATTAACTTAACCTTATACATGACATAACCTAAATGTTTGCAGAAATTAAATTAATGCATCACACCAATTTCAAGTACTGCATTGTAAGATTGAAATCTACATTAATTTCAGGGCCCACAAGAAAACCCGCAGCGTTGTTGAGAGACATCGGGCAGCTGAAGCCACATTTTCACATGCTACACAGTGAGATCCGATTTGGTCCTCCATCCAAGGTCTGCCAAATTGTAGAGGTTTGTGCACTGCTGCACAACATCTGCAAAGCAAGAAACATCATCAAGAACATCTTGCTGCAGCCGAGGATGGAGGCAACAAGGAGCGACTGCTAGCACAGAAAGTTCAAAGTCGCCATGAAGTAATCCTTTACAGCAGGAGCGGGCAACCTCCGGCCCATGGGCCACATCCGGCCCACAAAGGCTTAGCGTCCGGCCCGCCACCCTGCTAGGCTTTATTAATGCAATCCGGCCCGCGGACCTCCCACTAAAAGTAGAGAAGAAACTCTAATAAATTTTAAGTTTTTAAATGAATAAATTATACTATTGAATTACTTTACATTTCATTATTATTATTATTATTATTATGATTATTATTATTATTAGTAGTAGTAGTTGTAGTAGTAGTCGTGTGTGCATACGTTTTCTTTTATTACAATAGTATTCCATGCATTTATCTGAAAATTCGTTTTTCACTCCGGCCTGCAACCTCCTTCCAAGAGTCTCATCTGGCACTCACTCTAAAAAGGTTGCCTGCCCCTGCTTTACAGGGATGAATTTGTTGTGCTTCACTTCAAGTAAGTAACACAACCCATAATGCTGATTATAGTAGCATTCTGTCACTTTGTTATTTATATTTATATGTCTTGTTTTGTTGTGTGTGCACTGTTATGTTGGTGATTTCATCTTCCTTGCTTCACTCTCTGCCAGTCACCCACTATTGAAAAGATAGAGTTCTTCACAGTTACCACAGTATCACTGTTCAGCCTTACAATATTTAAATGAGTTATGATGAATGTGTATCTCAGCAACATCTAAAAAAAAATTAACACACTTTCACAACTAACTTAAATGATTCTTTCTTAATTATTTTTTCACTGATCTTTATGAGTGTGGCATTGACTACATTATCAATTGTTCTGTAGTTATATATATATATATATATATATATATATATATATATATATATATATATATATATATATATATATATATATATATATATATATATATATATATATATATATATATATATATATATATATATATATATATATATATATATATATATATATATATATATATATATATATATATATATATATATATATATATATATATATATATATATATATATATATATATATATATATATATATATATATATATATATATATATATATATATATATATATATATATATATATATATATATATATATATATATATATATATATATATATATATATATATATATATATATATATATATATATATATATATATATATATATATATATATATATATATATATATATATATATATATATATATATATAATATGTGATACAACATCAAGCAGTAAATCAATGTCTTTCTTTTACAGCGTTGATGAGTGATGAGACACCAGTGTCATGACTGCTGAGATTGGTGTTATTCTCATGTAATTTTTTTTTTTTTTTTTTTTTTTCCCTCCCATACCTGAAGTAAGTAGTTTGTAGGTTGAGCATATAGAAACTGCAGTTAATTTTGTGTTAACACTAATATTTGGTTGATTGGTTACAAACAAAAACAAATAGTACATTATTTATATCTTTATTACTATTTTTTATTTGTTTGTTTCTGGTACTCTAGTTTTTGTGTGTAGTACATGTACTTAGCCTGTTCTGCTTCTTGCTTCCTTTCCTGAGCCATTATAGATTCTTCAAGAAGTGCAAGCTCAAGCTTCCTTTTCTTCTGCAGGTGGATGATCTCCTCCTCATCCACAAACACCAGTGATGTACCAGGCAAGCACCTGTTGGTGTTGCAAGTAGTGTGGCAGGTGCCTCCTCCTCAACACCCACTGCCTCGGTCACCACTTCTCTCTGTTGGGCTGCCTCTGCCACTTCCCCAGCATCATCTGCTGCCTGCACACTGCTGGCATCATTAGTTCTAACTTCAGAAACTAAGCTGATAATGTTTTTGGTTTTATTGCTAAGGACAAAAGTAACAGAAACCAGTAAATCTAGCTAAGGGTACAATGTGTTTGACTTAAATCCTATTCTGTTTTAAGGAAGCCCATGTCTAAGAAACTGTAAATACCTAAGACTCGTTATCATTAACACATTCACCCACTACAACACCATATTTATGAGGGGGGAGAAGGGATAGGAATTAAGTTAACTTTACTTTTTTTTCTTTTCTTATTACTGTTTTAGCTGTTTGGTTAAAGAATTAAAAAAAAAATGAAATTTTCTCAACACTAGATAACAAATTTACCATTGTGTTTAACTCTAAGTTGTAAACTAAATGGGAACGAGTATTTTGGATTGCAGACATTTGAGACAACATTATGGCCTAATATTGTTATATCTACAAGTGGCTTATCCTTTGTTAAGGAAGGTGCATTCAATGATGCTTGCCTTATTGGTACACCCATGAATAGAGACATTCTTAGGGTCCAAAATCTCAAAGATTAACTCATCGAGCTGGGAGAGAGGAGGGTTGGCAGGAGGTCACCATCTGGAAAGAATAATATAATCTTATTGCTAATGAATTGCAAATACAAATAAATAATTTATAAAGAACGTGTTTTCACATAACATACGTAACTCAGATGTGTGGTTGGAGTAATATTATTTGTCAGAGGTAGACACTGCATCATAATTAGTGTGTGCAATAAATGCATCCACTTCACAAAACAAAACAAAAAATGCAGGAAATGGCTGGCACTAATATATTAATCACTAGTACAAAACTTTCAATGTTGTTGTTTCCAAACTTAAAACAGGAAGAGTTTACTGAAATTTATTCCTTAAAGTGGTTAGCTTCCATGATCTAAATCTCAAGTGACCTTATCAGTAGACCTGCTGAAACTTAGTATTTACTCAAATTACTAGTAAGCTTCCTTGCAGAAAATAAATAACCATAAATAAATACTTTTCTTTAAGTGAAATTGCCTTACCTATTCAGTGCTTAAAAGGAATAATAAGATAATTCATATCTTATGTTAGGGTAAAACTGAAATTTCTATCAAGCTCAAAAATATTAAAATCTTGCTGCAACTCACACACAAATATAACAAAAATTAGTTTTATAAGTACGGCCCCTGGGGCCGTACTTATAAAACTCCACAAAGATGCCGTCTTAGTTAGGAAAAGTACTTAACCTACGAGACTTAAGCGCTAAGAATCTTTCCTAGCAGGATACTTTGTTAAGTAACCGTCTTTAGGCGCTTACACCGCTAACCGCTAACATAAGCAGACGTTATGTAATGTTTTTGAGAAATTTTGCAAGAAACGGGTAAAAATACGTAATTTTTATATTCTAAATAAAAAACATATTTATCTAGTTAGTTTTCAACAATCATCTCTTCATTTTACCCTTGATAATTGAAGGTATAAATTTACCACCACTGTTGTCATCTTGTTAAACCAACAATCATTTGGCGCCAACTTCGACTGCACACCAGTGTTGCCAAGTTGGCGCGAAATGCGCTAGTTCTGGCGCATTAGCGTTACAAACAGCGCGGTAATTTTGTGATTAGCGCATAGCGCATTTTTTAGTGCATTTTAAACGGATTTGGTGCGTGATCTAGCGCAATGATATTGAGTCAAAATAAAAAAATTAATTCTGCATAAATTAGTATATTCTACAGTGGATATGCCAGTGACAGAACGCTGTAGGAGCGCTACATTGACAACACTATGCAGCAGCACCAGGCTGGATCCGTAAGTGACTGGTACGTTACGAGTATTGTACTTGTATAGGTGTAGGGAACGAGGTCTGGTAGCGCCTTGACGGTCTCAGTTACACGTTCTTTACCGAACTAGTTGGTACACGTGGTCCAGTAGAAATGGGTCCAACATACGCTCAAGCGTACAGAAAGAGCTGGGAATCTATCCCAGACTTGAAGGACTGGCTGAGGCCTGTGGAGAAAGATAAGACTAAGGCGTACTGTCTTTATTGTAAATGTGAAATAACGGCAAAACTCAGTGACTTACGAAGGCATACCAGCTCTGTAAAGCACGTTCGAGCAGCGGAACCTTTTTCTAGTTCGAGGCAAAGAAAAATACCATTTTCACAAGTCAGTGACAGTCAACGCCAGTCAACTAGTCAAGCAGAAGGACGACTGGCTATGGTGATTTTTTCTCTCAACTAATTCAAATCAGGTTAGTAGCAAGTTTATAGTTACATTTTATAATCATTAGCTTAGTGTACGTTATATATAATAATGCAAAACGACGAAAATATAGCACATAAAGATGATGGCCGCATTACTCGTTTATATATATATATATATATATATATATATATATATATATATATATATATATATATATATATATATATATATATATATATATATATATATATATATATATATATATATATATATATATATATATATATATATATATATATATAATATAACGGAAAAATAATAATCAGTATACGAAAGCTTTCTAGCGCATTCTAGCGCATTTTAGACCTCAATATAGCTCATTCACGCCGGTTACATTTGGCAACACTGCTGCACACCATGGCTACTCAAGAGACTCAAGACAAGAAGAGGAACAGGAAGACGAACTGGACGCCTTCATCTGGCCCACCTATACAAAATTCTCGCAAAAATACTCCGGAGCGACTTATCCACAGCTGGCTGCTCTAAGGAAGCCAGAAATGCTGCTTGGAGGAGCAATAGTGCGGAGGTGTCTGCCGTGTCAGACATTCTCCGCACTGAGGAGTGCCAGAAACATTGGCATATTATAAAATCTGAGGCATGACGGAACACCAGCAAGCAGAGAGAAGCCATGACTGCCACAGGTAAGAGTTATTAATTTGGGAGCTATTTTTTGTGTGATATTTGTGTGTGAGTTGCAGCAAGAGTATCATATTTTTGAGCTTGATAGAAATTTCATAGTTTCACCCTAACAAAAGATATGATTTATCTTATTATTCCTTTTAAGCACTGAATAGGTAAGGCAATTTCACTTAAAGAAAAGTATTTGTTTATGGTTATTTATTTTTTGCAAGGAAGCTTACTAGTATTTGAGTAAATACTAAGTTTCAGCAGGTCTACTGTTAAGTTCACTTCAGATTTAGATCATGGAACCTAACCACTTTAAGGAATAAATTTCAGTAAACTGTTCCTGTTTTAAGTTTGGAAGCAGCAACATTGAAAGTTTTGTACTAGTGATTAATATATTAAAGTGCCAGCCATTTCCTGCATTTTTTTTTTCTTTTTTTGTGAGGTGGATGCATTTATTGCACACACTAATTATGATGCAATGTCTACCTCTGACAAATAATATTACTCCAACCACACATCTGAGTTACATATGTTATGTGAAAACACACTTTATAAATTATTTATTTGTATTTGCAATTCCATTAGCAATAAGATTATATTATACTTTCCAGGTGGTGGACCTCCTGCCAACCCTCCTCTCTCCCAGCTCGATGAGTTAATCTTTGAGATTTTGGACCCCCAGAATGTCTCTATTCATGGGTGTACCAATAAGGCAAGCATCATTGAATGCACCTTCCTTAACAAAGGATAAGCCACTTGTAGATATAGCAATATTAGGCCAAATGTCTGCAATCCAAAATACTTGTGTTCCCAGTTAGTTTACAACTTACAGTTATACACAATGGTAAATTTGTTATCTAGTGTTGAGAAAATTTCATTTATTTATTTATTTATTTTTTTTTTTTTTTATTCCTTAACCAAACAGATAAAACAGTAATAAGAAAAGAAAAAAAACTAATAAAGTTAACTTAATTCCTATCCCTTCTCCCCATTCATAAGTATGGTGTTGTAGTGGGTGAATGTGTTAATGATAACGAGTCTTAGGTATTTACAGTTTCTTAGACATGGGCTTCCTTCAAACAGAATAGGATTTAAGTCAGACACATTGTACCCTTAGCTAGATTTACTGGTTTCTGTTACTTTTGTCCTTAGCAATAAAACCAAAAACATTATCAGCTTAGTTTCTGAAGTTAGAACTAATGATGCCAGCAGTGTTCAGGCAGCAGATGATGCTGGGGAAGTGGCAGAGGCAGCCCAACAGAGAGAAGTGGTGACCAAGGCAGTGGGTGTGGAGGAGGAGGCACCTGCCACACCACTTCCAGCACCAGTGATGTGGCACCAACAGGGGCCAGACTTGCCTGGCACATCACTGGTCTATGTGGATGAGGAGATCATCCACCTGCAGAAGAAAAGGAAGCTTGAGCTTGCACTCCTTTAAGAATCTATAACAGGCTAAGTACATGTCCTACACACAAAAACTAGAGTACCAGAAACAAACAAATAAAAAATAGTAATAAAGATATAATTAATGTACTATTTGTTTTTGTTTGTAACCAATCAACCAAATATTAGTGTTAACACAAAATTAACTGCAGTTTCTATATGCTCAACCTACAATCTACTTACTTCAGGTATAGGAGAAAAAAAAAAAAATACATGAGATTAACACCAATCTCAGCAGTCATGACACTGGTGTCTCATCACTCAGCAATACTGTAATAGAAAGACATTGATTTACTGCTTGATGTTGTATCACATGTATCACACATTACATATATATATATATATATATATATATATATATATATATATATATATATATATATATATATATATATATAGATAGATAGATAGATAGATAGATAGATAGATAGATAGATAGATAGATAGATAACTACAGAACAATTGATAATGTAGTCAATGCCACACTCATAAAAATAAGTGAAAAATAATTAAGAGAGAATCATTTAAGTTAGTTGTGAAAGTGTGTTAATTATTTTTTTAGATGTTGCTGAGATACACATTCATCATAATCCATTTAAATATTGTAAGGCTGAACAGTAATACTGTGGTATCTGTGAAGAACTGTGGGTGACTGGCAGAGAGTGAGACAAGGAAGATGAAATCACCAACATAACAGTGCACACACAACAAAACAAGACATATAAATATAAATAACAAAGTGACAGAGGAGAAAAAACTGAAGAATGCTACTATAATCAGCATCATGGGTTGTGTTACTTACTTTAAGTGAAGCACAACAAATTCATCCCTGTAAAGGATTCTTTCATGGCGACTGAACTTTCTGTGCTGGGGGTCGCTCCTCGTTGCCTCCATCCTCGGCTGCAGCAATATGTTCTTCTTCCTCAGGAAGAATGATGTTTCTTGCTTTGTAGATGTTGTGCAGCAATGTACAAACCTCTACAATTTGGCAGACCTTGGGTGGAGGACCAACTTGGATTTCACTGTGTAGCATGTGAAAATGTGGCTTCAGCTGCCCGATGCCTCTCTCAACAATGCTGCAGGTTTTCTTGTGGGCCCTGAAATTAATATAGATTTAAATCTTACAATGCAGTACTTGAAAGTGGTATGATGCATTAATTTAATTTCTGCAAACATTTAGGTTATGTCATGTATAAGGTTAAGTTAAGATTCATTGTTTGATAATGATTTGTGACATGGCAGCTTAAACATTATGAAACATATAAAAAAAAATCTAGTATAACATTGGTTAGGTTAATATATTCACATGAAAACTTAGAATAAAAAGAAGAAACTCTTAAATATTTGGAAATTTTTTTGTATTGGTGATTCAACCAACACACCTTACATAATCATAGCCCTTTAAGGGGGATCCAAAGGGAGCAAAGCGTACACAATGTTAAATTACTTTACCTTATCGGTTGTTCTGGTCAAGTTTCAAAATGTTAAGTTACTCTACCTTAATGGAGGATGATGCTAACCCAATGAGGAGGTTACAAAATGTTAGGTTAGGTTACTTCATCTTATGGAGGAATCCAGTATGGTATGGGGGGAGGGTCAAGATTGTGTGAAACTGCAATAATACTTCCAAATTACCTAATTCATTAATTTGGCACTTTATATTAGTTTATATGAAAAAGTGTAACTATAGGAGATAAATAATTAGTTTTGTGTTTAGTGTGATGTGGGGTAATTAATTAGATAACTCTTTATCTAAATTTTACTACTCAGTAACTTACCTGTTATAAGAAGACTGTGCTCCAGGCTGTGGTCTGAGGTATGGAGTCAGTAGCCACTTCTTGCTGGGATAGCCACTATCTCCCAGTAAGTGACACCCAGCTGGGACGATGCCGCTGTCAAATATTGTGCAGAATCCACTTTGAGCAAGTATTCTTGCATCGTGAACCAATCCCGGCCACTTTGCAACCACATCAATAATGTGGTATCAAGCATCAAACACAAACTGCACGTTGATGCTGTGGTATCTCTTCCTGTTGACAAACTCTACCTTATACTCTCTAGGAGCCACAATCATCACGTGCGTCCCATCAATGGCACCAATCTTTCCTATAGCGAGGTACCGCAGTGAAGATAACTTGCATCTCGGGGAGAGAGGCCTTGTTCCTTGCAGTTGGTCTCTTCAGCCTTTCCCGCATCAAATTTGTCACGAAAATGATACCAGCAGGATCCTGCCAATACCTCTTCACCAGCTCACGGTCATCTAGCTCATTCAGGACGTCCTTCCTCTTACGAAATGACCGTCTCTGTCGCAGGTGGTGACGGTGCGGTCCCCCTCGAGCGGCCATGTTTACTTTTAGGATGAAATCTTAGGAGCGCGTCTTACTGCAAAAACACCTCGGGAGGTGTTTTAGCGGTAAGACGCATCTTTAGGGCTTAGGATGCCGTCTTAAGGATTTAAGACTCGAATTCCGCCATTTTTGTGATTTAGGACGACTTCTTACCGTTAGGACATCATCTTAGTGTTTATAAGTACGGCCCCTGGTCCCCCCCGATTCGGGGGAAGTATGCCATACTGTAAGCCTTATGGTCCCCAACGGAACGCGGCCCCGGTGTCCCGTGATATAGTGTGGCTGTGACTTCTGCGGCTTCTGCACATGCATGGCCCGTGAGTAGATGACGTCGCGACCTGCCTGGCTGTGACAAAGTGTGGCATGGAATCATCCAACGGGATTATGGAGAAGGTAAGTGTGCTTAATGTGTACATTTACGACACAATTATATATCTGAGTGTTGCATGTTCAATAAAGAATATTGTGTATTGGGAAAAGTACGCCATTGTGAAACAAGAAACGTATAATTAGTGTTTGAATAGTGATGGGGCCATGACTGCACTATTATGGCATATTTGGATGTTGTTTGTGTGTAAATAGACTGAAAATTTAATATTTAATGTAGCATATTATTGCAAGTGCAGTAAACAAAGCGAGCCATGCTATGATGAAAGTATTTCTTATCCTCAACACAACGTCTTCATGCCATGCATGTCAAGGAACAAGCTTAAATTGGCATTATTGTGGCATATTGATGCATTGTTTGTATGGAAATAGTTAGGGCATTCAGTGTTTAATGTATCTTATGCCTGTATGTGCAGTAAAAAGAACAGTGGATGAGAGATGAGAAAATGTGAGATGACGCGCGTCAAGAAATGTTTGATGGGCGTGATCCACAGAGTTAAATGCAACTGTGGACAAATCACTGTGTTGTGTTAGTTGGTGGAAAGTTTTTTGGATTGCAGTATGAGAGGGATACGATGTTTTGCATGTTTGGAGATCCATGCCTGTGGAGATCATCGTAGTAAAGATATGTGAAAAATAACTTAGAGGACAGTTGGGGAGGAATTAAAGGCTAAAGATATTAAAGTATTCAGTGAAATAGTAATAACAATAGCAGCTGGAAGAAGTCTTTTGGGATAAGAGTAAAAGCAAATACATGGCGGATGGTTAAGATGAAGGAGAACATTGAAGGGAAGAGGGCTTATATGAGAAAATATTGCAAAGAAGTGTGTCAAAAATGAAAATGTGAAAAAAAAGTGTTGATCTTTGAACATGAAAAAGAAAGATGAGAATGGATGAGATGTTTGGTGGAAAGCTAAGTGTACAAAAATCAGTGACAATATTAAGTTGTTCCAGATGTTAAAAAAAAAAAAAAAAAAAAAAAAAGCGGGGGAGGGAAGAAGAACATGATATACGAGACTAAAGAGTATACAATTCTTGCAAGCAATAAGAAATAATTGTTGCTTGTGTGTTAAAGTCAGATTTTTTTAAAGTAATGAAATGAGAGAAGAAATAATGTGTCATGTAGCTCTATATAGAAGCACGAGGAATGACTGCATTGATGTTAAAATATGGTGAAGTTATAGGAGATTGAATAATTCTGATTGTGTAAACTGGCATGGAAACAAAAAGTAGTAGTGTACCTGATGAGTGGATGGAGACAGTTATTCTAAATATTCATGAAGGGAAGGGTTGTAGAGATATGTAGAAGTTACAAGGATGTATGTAAGTTTGTTTATTGTCTCCCCCCAAAAATGTGAAAATCTTAACTATAAAAGTGGATTTATGCATCTGAGATCAGTGGTAGGTAAACATTATGAGATGGACAGAGACAATATAAAGTTGTGAATTGTATCAAATCATGATAGGAAGAAAACAAAAGAGACTTAATGAGTGAATTTTACCTAATATAGACCTGGATGTGAAATAAGGCACAGTGGTATAGTGGATGCTTGTTCTGGAAGTGACTGATGTGACAGGCATGTAGAGTGATGAGATGAGAGGGTGAGAGTAAGAGAAGATCGTAAGATGTTTGTGGCATCTGTGCAAGTGGTGTGTATCATGGAGTGGTGAAAAAGGATGAAAAGTAATCTCCTAGGGTACTATATTATCACAATGAAAGATGAAGCTGAAGAGATTTAAACAATTTATACATGACCAATACTACTAACAGGAGATCATATTGAAAGATAAAGCTGAAAAGTGCTAAAGAATTTATATGTGACCAAAATTAGACGTACTACAAACAGGAGATGCAAGATAAAAAACAGGAATACAGTGGTGCCTCAGCATATGAGCTTCTCGGCTTATGAGCAATTCAAGTTGTCAGCACAAGATACACACACACGCACACACACACTGCGTAGTGTAGTGGTTAGCACACTCAGCTCACAACTGAAGGAGTCTGGGTTTGAGTCATGGGAGCGGCAAGGCAAATGGGCAACCCTCTTAATGTGTGTAACCCTGTTCACTTTGCAGTAAAATAGGTATGGGATGTAATTTGAGAGGTTGTGGCCTCACGTTCCTAGTGTGTGGAGTGTGATGTGTGGTCTTGGTCCTACTTGAAGACCAGTCCATGAGCTCAGAGCCTGCTCCGTAATGGGGAAGACTAACTGGTTGACCAGCAGGCGACTGTGAACACACACACACAGACGAGACGCGGTAGAGGAAGGACGCAATAACGTCGCTCCCGAGAATCAGCTGATCTTCACTACCTTTGTTTGGGTTTACAGTGGCCTGGGCGATAAGTGTGGACTCATTTTTTTTTCATGAATACAGTGTTAAATAATAATGAGTGAGAAAGATATTCCATCTAAATGCCAAATGGGACCATATCAAGAAGGAACAGTGAGACCAATTAAGATATTACTAAAATCACAAGCAGCAGCAGAAGAAGTACTTTATAGAAAAACGAAACTCAGAGAAACAGAAGGTTGCAAAGATATATATATATATATATATATATATATATATATATATATATATATATATATATATATATATATAAAGAAAAATAGAAACGAGGAGGAAAGGAAGAGACACAATGAACTGGTGACAGAAGCAAGAGAAAAAAATAATGAAAGGTCAGAGGAGGAGAAGGCATTTTTTTTTTTGGAGAATTATAGGAGACAGGATAAGGAAATGGTATATAAACGAGAAAGAAGAGAAAAGAATGGAGCAAGTTTAACTAAAAATGATAAGAACAAGAGATTAAAAATGATGTATACAAACATAGGTGGGATTTTATCTAGTAAATTAGAATTAAGAGATTACATAAAGAAAGAAGAACCAGATATTGTATGCCTGGTGGAAACAAAGTTAAATGAGGCAATAAAATAGACATAGATAAAAGGTATAATATATGGAGGAGAGACAGAGTGGGTAAAGGAGGAGGAGGAGTCATGATGATGTTAAGGAAGGAGATAGTGGTAAATCAAGTGGAGTTTGGGGAAGGAAAATCAGAAATACTGTATGTTAAGATGCATATTAACAAAAGGAGTTAACAATCATTGGAACATATGTGCCACCAAAACAAACTCATGGACTAACCAAGAATATAGAGACATGATAGATGACACAATAAGGAGTCTTACAAGAATCATTAAGGAAAGGAGAAAAGTGATATTGGTAGGAGATTTCAACTGTAAGGAGGTAGACTGGGAAAATTATGAAAGTGGTATGGGGGAAGATGCCTTGGGAGATAGATTCCTGAACCTAATGATAGATAATTTGATGGTCCAAAGAGTAAAGGAAAACACAAGATTCAGAGGAAACGATGAGCTGGCAAGATTAGACCTAGTTTTTACAAGGGATATACCAATTAACGATGATATAAGGTACAAGTGCCCATTGGGAAAGAGTGACCATGTAATATTAGAGATGCATATAGAAGGAAAGGAAGATAGAGATGAATCATACAAAGGAGACCAATTAAATTACAGAAAGGCTGATATTGAGAATCTCAAGAACTGTTTTAAAAACGTAAACTGGGAGGAGATGGAAAACTCATTAACGGTTCAAGAGAAATATAACTTATTTTTGGAAATATACAAAACTGGGGTCAGGGAATATGTCCCAAAATATAGACCTAAAGAAGAAGGAAAGAAAGATTGGTTTAATGCAAGATGTGCTAGGGCAAAGGAGAAACGAGATGGAGCATGGAAAAGGTGGAGAAGAAACAGAAATCCAGAAAATAAGGAAAACTTCAAAACAGCAAGAAATGAATATGCTAAGGTGAGAAAGGAAGAAGAAAAGAACTATGAAAAGGACATTGTCGAAAAATGTAAGGAACAACCAAAATTGTTCTACAGATTCATAAATGGAAAAATAAGACAAAAAGAAACAATAGAAAGGTTAAAAGGAGAAAACGGAATGGTGGAAGACCCAAAAGTATGGCAGAACTGTTAAATAGTAAATTTCATGAGGTCTTTACTAAGGAATCCAAATTTGAAAGACCACAGGGTAATAGAGAGACTGTCTATATGAAAGAGATTAAAGTAACCAAGCTTGAAATAAAAAGTTGATGACGGAATTGGATGAGGAAAAGGCAATGGGACCGGATGAAGTCTCAGGCAGAATACTGAAAGAATGTAGGGAAGAACTAGCAAGTCCAATATACAACATCATAAAATGCTCAATAGAAAATGGAACAGTGCCAGTGGAGTGGAAAAGAGCTGAGGTGGTTCCCATATATAAGAGCGGAAGGAAGGAAGAACCTTTAAATTACAGACCGGTATCACTAACTAGTGTAATATGCAAGATGTGTGAAAAAGTAATAAAGAAACAATGGATTAAGTTTCTTGAAGACAACAAAATATTATCAAATAGCCAATTTGGTTTTAGAAAAGGTCGGTCATGTGTGACAAATTTATTGAGTTTCTACTCTAGAATAGTTGATAAAGTACAAGAGAGAGAGGATGGGTTGACTGTATTTATTTAGATCTAAAAAAGGCTTTTGATAAAGTGCCACATGAAAGATTACTATGGAAGTTAGAGGAGAAGGGTGGCTTAAAAGGAAGCACATTGAGATGGATGAAGAATTACTTAAGGGGGAGAGAAATAAGGACGATAGTTAAAGATATGAAGTCCAAGTGGAGAACAGTAGACAGCAGAGTGCCACAGGGGTCAGTATTGGCACCAATACTTTTTCTCGTATATATAAATGACATGCCAGAGGGAGTGAACAGCTACATAAATCTGTTTATGGACGATGCGAAACTGTGCAGAGTCATTAAACAAAAGAGGATTGTGAAATACTACAGGAAGACTTAAACAAGATCTGGAAATGGAGCAAAAAATGGGAGATGGAATTCAATGTGGACAAAAGCCATGTCATGGAAATGGGAAAAGTGAAAGATGACCAGTGGGAATCTATAAGATGGGAGATGGAGTAGAACTAGAAAAAGTAAAAAGGAAAAGGACTTGGGAGTGACAATGGAAGAAAATAATCAACCGGTAAGCCATATTGATAGAATTTTCAGAGAGACGATAATTTGCTAAGGAATATTGGAGTAGCATTTCACTATATGGACAAGGAAATGATGAAGAAATTGATAAGTACTAAAATAAGACCTAGATTGGAATATGCAGGAGTTGTGTGGACTCCCATAAAAGAAACACATAAGAAAATTAGAGAGACTACAAAAATGGCTACAAGAATGGTTCCAGAATTTAAAGGGATGGCATATGAGGAGAGACTAAAGGCAATGGATCTACCAACCTTGGAGCAGAGAAGAGAGAGAGGATCTGATACAAGTTTATAAATTGATTAATGGAATGGATGAAGTGGATAATGAGAAACTGATCCTGAGAGAAGAATATGACTTTAGAAGCACAAGATCGCATAGTAAGAAACTAAGGAAGGGACGATGTCTGAGAGATGTTAAAAAATTTAGTTTCCCGCAAAGATGTGTTGAGACTTGGAACAGTTTGAGTGAGGAAGTGGTATCAGCAAAGAGTGTACATAGTTTTAAAGAAAAATTGGATAAGTGTAGATATAGAGACGGGACCACACGAGCATAAAGCCCAGGCCCTGTAAAACTACAACTAGGTAAATACAACTAGGTAAATACACTATTTCAAATATGTTAAGTGGGAGAAAATGGAAAACTTAGAAAGAGTGCAAGAGAAATATAACTTATTTTTTAAAATATATAGAACATTTGTTATTGTTGTTTGTTAGAAAATTACTTTAATTTTGCATAAAACAAAATGAATATGGGATGATAAGTAACAAAATTGAGGTATGTCTACTGTTTTTCTTAATGTTTCCTGTGTGCCTAGCAAAACAGACTCAGGCTTACTAGGTTAATCTTGGTTTGACTAGTTTATATATGGTTAAACCAAGGTATGAAGAGAAAAGAATGGAAATAGGTTATCTTGTTTAACATTGAAAATCAAAGGTACCTTTTAGGAATTAATATTTACCATTTCTTGAGAACTATGGTCATTTGTTGTGTGATACTGACAACTATTTTTTGCTGCATTCATGTCATTATTAACTACTCAGTGTGATTATTAACTAATCATGATCTCTTTTAGACTCAAAGAAGTTACACTTTGGAGGATGTGCAGAAGTTTCTTAAGACTGGTGACTTGGGGAACTTCAACAGCAGGGAGAGATATTGTCTCTATAGGTTTGCTAAGCGTTTCCAACTTCAGGGTACGTATCTCTCTCTCTCTCTCTCTCTCTCTCCCCCCTGAAATGTAAATGTTGCATCCATTTCTAGCTTCTATAATGTTAATCTTCAGTTTGTTTCTTTGGTGCAATGTTACATCTCTTTTTGTCTTTAGTTTCATTCATGCTAACTCCTTTTCTTTTCCTCTCCTGTGACTTTGATTCTTTCAAGAGTAAGGTCTCATCATTTCTTCAACTGGATGTTATTGTGTTCTTTTCTTAGGAAACTAGAACCTGTCTTTTTTTTTCTTTTCCTTGGCTCATACATAAAGCTTCTACTTTGGTCTTCCTTCTTCCCTTAGCACACTTTCTGATTGCATGGTGTTAATACTACTCAAAATTCCAGCTGCTGACCAGGACAGGCTTTATTACATCTGCAAAGAAAAGGAAGGAGGACCAGTTCACTTGAAAGAAGTTATCTTCACTGAGGAACAAAAAAGGAAAGTATTTGAAGATGTTCATGGCTCTAGCAGAGGAGCCCACATGGGTATCAATAAGACTATTTCTAAGATTACAGAAAGATTTTATTGGCTAGGCATAAAGAAAGATGTCATGAAATGGATAAGTGAATGTGATAAATGTCAAAGATCCCAGAAGATAAAAACTGTAGGACCACTTTTGAAACCAATTAAGACTGAAGGCAGATGGTTGGTGTAGACTTAATAGGCCCCCTAACAGAGAGCCAATCAGGCAACAAGTACATCCTCACTTTGACAGATTTATGGTCCAAATTCATAGAGGCATTTCCATTCCCTTCAAAATCTGCTGATCTTGTGTGTGATGTGTTGCAGAGTATTTTTTACCGTTTTGGTCCCCCAGAGAAAATTTTAACTGATCAGGGAAAGGAATTCTGCAATAGATTAAATGATCAGCTCTTTTCCATTTTTGGAGTAAAGCACTTAGTTACACTTGCATACCACCCCCAGACTAATGGTCAAGATGAAAGAACCAACCAGATGCTGAAGGCTGTTTTGACTAAATTAGTCAATGAAAATCAAGATGACTGGGACAGACATTTAGAGGTTGCTTTATTTGGTATCAGAACTTCAGTGCAAGCTTCTACAAAGTATTCCCCCTTTTTCTTGATGTTTGGTAGACAGCCAAGACTGTTCATTGATCTTCAAGAAAATGATAATGAAGAATCCAGTATTTTAGAGTTCCCAAATTTGAATCCATCTGATGATGCAATAGAATCTAGAATCAACTCTATCAAAGCTGTCAAAGAAAAAGTTGACAATAATATTGCTGAAGCTCAAGCTAAACAAAAAAGTATTATGAAATGAGGAAGACCAAAGGATATAAGTCATTCAACTTCAAAATTGGAATAAAAGTTCTTATAAAGAATAATAAAAAGCAAGGAAGGAAAGGTTCCTGGCTTGAGGAGGACTGGCTCGGACCTTATGACATACACAGTATCTTAGATAACTGTGTAAAAATCAGTAAAAATGGAAAAGTCCTTGCAAATAAAATTGCTTTAATTCACATTAAACCATATAAATTGCCCAGTTTTGCACAGAAGCATGCACAAGTTTGTGACCAAATATTGCTGCCATCAGCTGCAAGAAATGGTTCTCCCATATTTTCTGTCTTTTCAGAATCCACGGCATCTGGGGAGGAGCCTCGAGGCAACTCTTATACAGACCGTGGTGATGTGGGGCAGCAGCCTGACATGCTCCTTTCTAAAGGGTCACAGCATATCACATCACTGCCCGTCACCACTGTTGGTAAGGAATGCATTGCTGGTGTTCTTAAATACTTCATGTATGTAGATTGAAGAGTGTACAATCACCATGAGCCTTGTTTCCTTTGTAAATTAATTGCTTCTAAATGCTTTTCAGAATCCATGGCATCTGGGGAGAAGCCTGAGGCAACTCTTACCTACAGACTGTGGTGATGTGAGGCAGCAGCCTGACATGCTCCTTTCTAAAGGGTCACAGCATGTCACATCACTGCCTGTCACCACTGTTGGTAAGGAATGCATTGCTGGTGTTCTTAAATACTCCATGTATGTAGATTGAAGAGTGTACAATCATCATGAGCCTTGTTTCCTTTATAAATTAATTGTTTCTAAATGCTTTTCAGAATCCACGGCATCTGGGGAGAAGCCTCGAGGCAACTCTTCCCCACCTACAGACCGTGGTGATGTGGGGCAGCAGCCTGACATGCTCCTTTCAAAAGGATCACAGCATGTCACATCACTGCCTATCACCACTGTCGGTAAGGAATGCATTGCTGGTGTTCTTAAATCCTGAGTCTACAGGTAATCTAGGGAAAGCCTAAAGTGGTAATTGTAAATAAGATGATCCTTGTTAAGAGAGTAATGATTTTTCAGAAATGTTAGTGTGATGTGAATCATGAAAACTCAAAATGTTATAAATCTTAATTTTATTTCTTTAACCCCTTCAATACGGTGACGCCTATGTAGGCGTCATGAAGAGTAGATATAGGTGACGCCAGTGGCGATATTTCTTTCTGAGCTTTCTTCAGTTCAGTTGTCCCGATAGTGTGTTGGATACCAACCACACAGGATGCTGTCCTTGAAACTTAGTGCTCCTCCTATCCTTGTCTCCACCAATCACTAAAGATAAGCTACATGCGTCCTGCCTTGTGTCTAAAATTACCCAATGGCATAGACTGTTCTCTCTCTCTCTCTCTCTCTCTCTCTCTCTCTCTCTCTCTCTCTCTCTCTCTCTCTCTCTTCTTATCTTTTTATCTCCTTTTTTTTCTCGAAGATAAGTTACATGGTGCCTTGTAACATTCATGAAAACACACATACACACACACGAGACGCGATAGAGGAAGCACGCATAGTGCCCGAGAATCAGCTGATCTTCACTACCTTTGTTTGGGTTTACAGTGACCTGGGCGAAAAGTGTGGACTCATTTTTTTTTCATGAATAGTGTTAAATAATAATGAGTGAGAAAGATATTCCATCTAAATGCAGGTATGTGACAAGGGAAAGAATGAAAGCTGATGATGACAATGTTGGTGAGGGAGAAAGAGAATTTGAAAACTTTGATACGGAGCAAACTTCACTATTTGATAGAGTCTTGACTATCGAACGTAAATTAGATAAATTGATAAAGGAGAGTATGGGAATGAATGAGAATGAAGAACAGGATAAAGAGCTCCAGAAATTGAAAGAAAGGATAAAAAGAGTGGAAGAAAATGAAACTAGGCTAAGAAACTAAAATGAAGAATAAAAAGTCCAAATAGCGAACTACAAGAAATTGATGGAAGAAGGACTCGGTAAAGCCGAGAAAGAAAAAGAGAAGCTAAAAGATCTAGTTAACAAAGAAGAAGGAAGAGTACAAGACGTGATTAAAAAAGAAGTACAAGCATGGAGAATCCAAGATAAGAAAGACAAGGAATCATTTCAAGAAGTATTTCAAGAACAGTTAAAAGAAAGAGATGAAAATATGACAAGCAAAATGATAGGAGTCCTCAAGAAAAAAGAAAATTTAGGAAGAGAAATTGCAGAAAAAAAGAAGAGTGTAATTATTTTTGGACTGAAAGAAAAAAATGTCAAATATAGACCAAGAAGGGAAAAAGGCAAAATGAAATCAGTAAAAGACCTACTAAAACATTTGAATGACGAGGATAGACAGAACTTAGAAGAGGAAGTAGAAGAAATCCATAGAATGGGACCATATCAAGAAGGAACAGTGAGACCAATTAAGATATTACTAAAATCACAAGCAGCAGCAGAAGAAGTACTATATAGAAAAACAAAACTCAGAGAAACAGAAGGTTGCAAAGATATATATATATATATATATATATATATATATATATATATATATATATATATATATATATATATATATATATATATAAAAATAAAAATAGAAACAAGGAGGAAAGGAAGAGACACAATGAACTGGTGGCAGAAGCAAGAGAAAAAATAATGAAAGGTCAGAGGAGAAGAAGGCATTTTTGGAGAATTATAGGAGACAGGATAAGGAAATGGTATATAAAAGAGAAAGAAGAGAAAAAATGGAGCAAGTTTAACTAAAAATGATAAGAACAAGAGATTAAAAATGATGTATACAAACATAGATGGGATTTTATCTAGTAAATTAGAATTAAGAGATTACATAAAGAAAGAAGAACCAGATATTGTATGCCTGGTGGAAACAAAGTTAAATGAGGCAATAAAATAGACATAGATAAAAGGTATAATATATGGAGGAGAGACAGAGTGGGTAAAGGAGGAGGAGGAGTCATGATGATGTTAAGGAAGGAGATAGTGGTAAATCAAGTGGAGTTTGGGAAGGAAAATCAGAAATACTGTATGTTAAGATGCATATTAACAAAAAGGAGTTAACAATCATTGGAACATATGTGCCACCAAAAACAAACTCATGGACTAACCAAGAATATAGAGACATGATAGATGACACAATAAGGAGTCTTACAAGAATCATTAAGGAAAGGAGAAAAGTGATATTGGTAGGAGATTTCAACTGTAAGGAGGTAGACTGGGAAAATTATGAAAGTGGTATGGGGGGAAGATGCCTGGGAAGATAGATTCCTGAACCTAATGATAGATAATTTGATGGTCCAAAGAGTAAAGGAAAACACAAGATTCAGAGGAAACGATGAGCCGGCAAGATTAGACCTAGTTTTTACAAGGGATATACCAATTAACGATGATATAAGATACAAGTGCCCATTGGGAAAGAGTGACCATGTAATATTATAATGGATATAGAAGAAGGAAAGGAAGATAGAGATGAATCATACAAAGGAGACCGATTAAATTACAGAAAGGCTGATATTGAGAATCTCAAGAACTATTTTAAAACGTAAACTGGGAGGAGATGGAAAACTCATTAACGGTTCAAGAGAAATATAACTTATTTTGGAAATATACAAAACTGGGGTCAGGAATATGTTCCGAAATATAGACCTAAAGAAGAAGGAAAGAAAGATTGGTTTAATGCAAGATGTGCTAGGGCAAAGGAGAAATGAGATGGAGCATGGAAAAGGTGGAGAAGAAACAGAAATCCAGAAAATAAGGAAAACTTCAAAACAGCAAGAAATGAATATGCTAAGGTGAGAAAGGAAGAAGAAAAGAACTATGAAAAGGACATTGTCGAAAATGTAAGGAACAACCAAAATTGTTCTACAGATTCATAAATGGAAAAATAAGACAAAAAGAAACAATAGAAAGGTTAAAAGGAGAAAACAGAATGGTGGAAGACCCAAAAGTATGGCAGAACTGTTAAATAGTAAATTTCATGAGGTCTTTACTAAGGAATCCAAATTTGAAAGACCACAGGGTAATAGAGACTGTCTATATGAAAGAGATTAAAGTAACCAAGCTTGAAATAAAAAGTTGATGACGGAATTGGATGAGGAAAAGGCAATGGGACCGGATGAAGTCTCAGGCAGAATACTGAAAGAATGTAGGGAAGAACTAGCAAGTCCAATATACAACATCATAAAATGCTCAATAGAAAATGGAACAGTGCCAGTGGAGTGGAAAAGAGCTGAGGTGGTTCCCATATATAAGAGCGGAAGGAAGGAAGAACCTTTAAATTACAGACCGGTATCACTAACTAGTGTAATATGCAAGATGTGTGAAAAGTAATAAAGAAGCAATGGATCGAGTTTCTTGAAGACAACAAAATATTATCAAATAGCCAATTTGGTTTTAGAAAAGGTCGGTCATGTGTGACAAATTTATTGAGTTTCTACTCTAGAATAGTTGATAAAGTACAAGAGAGAGAGGATGGGTTGACTGTATTTATTTAGATCTAAAAAAGGCTTTTGATAAAGTGCCACATGAAAGATTACTATGGAAGTTAGAGGAGAAGGGTGGCTTAAAAGGAAGCACATTGAGATGGATGAAGAATTACTTAAGGGGGAGAGAAATAAGGACGATAGTTAAAGATATGAAGTCCAAGTGGAGAACAGTAGACAGCGGAGTGCCACAGGGGTCAGTATTGGCACCAATACTTTTTCTCGTATATATAAATGACATGCCAGAGGGAGTGAACAGCTACATAAATCTGTTTATGGACGATGCGAAACTGTGCAGAGTCATTAAACAAAAGAGGATTGTGAAATACTACAGGAAGACTTAAACAAGATCTGGAAATGGAGCAAAAATGGGAGATGGAATTCAATGTGGACAAAAGCCATGTCATGGAAATGGGAAAAGTGAAAGACGACCAGTGGGAATCTATAAGATGGGAGATGGAGTAGAACTAGAAAAAGTAAAAAAGGAAAAGGACTTGGGAGTGACAATGGAAGAAAATAATCAACCGGTAAGCCATATTGATAGAATTTTCAGAGAGACATATAATTTGCTAAGGAATATTGGAGTAGCATTTCACTATATGGACAAGGAAATGATGAAGAAATTGATAAGTACTAAAATAAGACCTAGATTGGAATATGCAGGAGTTGTGTGGACTCCCATAAAAGAAACACATAAGAAAATTAGAGAGACTACAAAAATGGCTACAAGAATGGTTCCAGAATTTAAAGGGATGGCATATGAGGAGAGACTAAAGGCAATGGATCTACCAACCTTGGAGCAGAGAAGAGAGAGAGGGGATCTGATACAAGTTTATAAATTGATTAACGGAATGGATGAAGTGGATAATGAGAAACTGATCCTGAGAGAAGAATATGACTTTAGAAGCACAAGATCGCATAGTAAGAAACTAAGGAAGGGACGATGTCTGAGAGATGTTAAAAATTTAGTTTCCAAAGATGTGTTGAGACTTGGAACAGTTTGAGTGAGGAAGTGGTGTCAGCAAAGAGTGTACATAGTTTTAAAGAAAAATTGGATAAGTGTAGATATGGAGACGGAACCACACGAGCATAAAGCCCAGGCCCTGTAAAACTACAACTAGGTAAATACACACACACACACACACACACACACATTCGAGAGACACGGTTGAGGGCGGACGCTCTGGCGCAGTTCCGACGATCAGCTGATCTTCACTACACCTGTTGTATAGTATTTACAGTGGCCTGGGCAGGTAGTGTGGACTCATTTTTTTTTTTTTTTTCTTTTCATGAAATCAATTATTAAAGAATAATGAGTGAAAAAGATATTCCATCCAAATGCAGACATGAGAATAGAGAAGGGGCTGATGATGACTATGACGGTGAGGGAGAACGCATTCAAGGGTTCGATACGACGACAACTTCACTACTTAAGAGAGTGTCAAATATTGAATGTAAACTAGATAAACTGATAAAGGAAGATAGAAATGAAAGAGAATAAAGAACAGGAAATGGAGTTTATAAGACTGAGAGAAAGGATAAGAAAAGTGGAAGAAAATGAAGCTAGGCTAAGAGCGAAAACGAAGAACTAAAAAAGGGAGTAGCTAACTACAAGCAGCAGATGGAAGAAGGACTCGGTAAATCCGAGAAAGAAAAGGAGAAGCTGAAAGATCTAGTAAACAAGGAAGAGGAAAGAGTACAGAACGTGATTAAAAAAGAAGTACAAGCATGGAGAGTCCAAGATAAGAAAGATAAGGCCGATTTTCAGGTGATTCAAGAACAACTTAAAGAAAAGAAGAAAATATGACAAACAAAATGATAGGAGTCCTCAAGACAAAAGAAAATCTAGTTAGAGAAATTGCAGAAAAAAGAAGAGTGTAGTCGTTTGGATTAAAAGAAAAAAAATAAATATAGACCAAAAAGAGAAAAGAAGAAATGAAATCAGTCAAAGACCTACTGAAGAATCTTAATGACGAAGATAGGCAGAACTTGGAAGAGGAAGTAGAAGAAATAAACAGAATGGGACCATATCAAGAAGGAAAACGAGACCAATTAAAATATTACTAAAATCACAAGCAGCAACAGAAGAAATATTATATAGAACAACAAAACTTAGAGAAACAGAAGGCTGCAAGGATATATATAAAGAAAAATAGAAATGAGGAAGAAAGGAAGAGATACAATGAACTGGCAGCAGCAGTAAGGGAAAAGAATAATGAAAGGTCAGAAGAGGAGAAGAAGGCATTTTTTTTGGAGAATTCTAGGAGACAGAATAAGGAAATGGTATATAAACAAGAAGGAAGAGAAAAAATTGGAACAAGTTTAACTAAAAATGATAAAGGCAAAAGACTAAAAATTATGTATATGAACATTGACGGGGTTTTATCAAGTAAATTAGAATTAAGAGATTACATAAGGAAAGAAAATCCAGATATTGTATGCCTGGCTGAAACAAAACTAAATGAGGAAATCAAAATAGTCTTGGATAATAGGTATAATGTATGGAGAAGAGACAGAGTGGGTAAAGGAGGAGGAGGAGTCATGATAATGTTAAGGAAGGAGATAGTGATAAATCAAGTGGAATGTGGGAAGGAAAAGCAGAAGTATTGTATATTAAGATGCATATTAATAAAAAGAGATAACAATCATTGTAACATATGTGCCACCAAAACAAATTCATGGACCAATCAAGAATATAAAGACATGATAGATGACACAATAAGGAGTCTAATGAGAATTGTTAAAGAAAGGAGAAAAGTGATATTAGTAGGAGATTTCAACTGTAAAGAAGTGGACTGGGAAAATTATGAAAGTGGTATGGGGAAGAAGCCTGGGAGAAAGATTCTTAAACCTAATGATAGACAATATGATGGACCAGAGAGTAAAGGAATGCACAAGCTTCAGAGGAAACGAGCCGGCGAGATTGGACCTAGTTTTTACAAGGGGTATACAAATGAATGATGATATAAGATATAAGTGCCCATTGGGAAAGAGTGACCATGCAATATTAGAAATAGATATAGAAGAAGGAAAGGAAGATAGAGACGATTCATACAAAGGAGACCGATTAAATTACAGAAAGGCTGATATTGAGAATCTCAAGAACTATTTTAAAAACGTAGACTGGGAGGAGATGGAAAACTCAGAGACAATGCAAGACAAATATAACTTATTTTTGGAAATATACAAAACAGGAGTCAGGAATATGTCCCAAAATATAGACCAAAAGAAGAAGGAAAGAAAGATTGGTTTAATGCAAGGTGTGCTAGGGCAAAGGAGAAAAGAGATGGAGCATGGAAAAGGTGGAGGAGAAATAGAATCCAACAAACAAGGAAAACTTCAAGGCAGCGAGAAATGAATATGTTAAGGTGAGGAAGGAAGAGGAAAAGAACTTCAAAAAAGATATTGTCGAAAAATGTAAGGAGCAACCAAAATTGTTCTATAGATTCATAAATGGAAAAATTAGGCAAAAAAAAACAATAGAAAGGTTAAAAGGAGAGAACGGGATGGTGGAAGACCCAAAAAGTATGGCAGAACTATTAAATAAAAAATTCCAGGACGTCTTTACTAAAAAATCCAGGGTAATAGAGAGACAATCTATATGAAAGAGATTAAAGTAACCAAGCTTGAAATAAAAGAGTTAATGAAGGAACTGGATGAAGAGAAGGCAATGGGACCGGATGAAGGCTCAGGCAGAATACTGAAAGAATGTAGGGAAGAACTAGCAAGTCCTATATACAACATCATAAAATGCTCAATAGAAACTGGAACAGTGCCAGTAGAATGGAAAAGAGCTGAGGTGTTTCCCATATATAAGAGTGGAAGGAAAGAAGAACCTTTAAATTACAGACCGGTATCACTAACTAGTGTAATATGCAAGATGTGTGAAAGAATAATAAAGAAACAATGGATCGAGTTCCTTGAAGATAACAAATTAATATCAAATAGCCAATTTGGTTTTAGAAAAGAACGGTCTTGTGTAACTAATTTATTGAGTTTCTATTCTAGAATAGTTGATAGAGTACAAGAGAGAGAGGATGGGTTGACTGCATCTATTTGGATTTAAAAAGGCGTTTGACAAAGTGCCACATGCAAGATTACTGTGGAAGTTAGAGGAGAAGGGTGGCTTAAAAGGAAGCACATTGAGATGGATAGAAAATTATTTGAGGGGAGAGAAATAAGGACGGTAGTTAAAGATATGAAGTCCAAGTGGAGAGCAGTAGAAAGCGGAGTGCCACAGGGGTCAGTATTGGCACCAATACTTTTCCTCATTTATATTAACGACATGCCAGAAGGAGTGAACAGCTACATAAATTTGTTTATGGATGATACGAAACTGTGCAGAGTTATAAAGCAAAAGGAGGATTGTGAAATACTGCAAGAAGACCTAAATAAGATCTGGGAATGGAGTAAGAAGTGGGAAATGGAATTCAATGTGAACAAAAGCCATGTCATGGAAATGGGAAAGAGTGAAAGACGACCTGTGGGAATCTATAAGATGGGAGATGGTGTAGAACTGGAGAAAGTCAAAAGGAAAAGGACTTAGGAGTGACGATGGAAGAAAACAATCAACCAGTAAGCCATATTGATAGAATTTTAGAGAAACATATAATTTGCTGAGGAATATTGGAGTAGCATTTCACTACATGGACAAAGAAATGATGAAGAAATTGATAAATACTATAATAAGACCCAGATTGGAATATGCAGGAGTAGTGTGGACCCTCATAAAAAGAAACACATAAGAAATTGGAGAGGCTACAAAAATGGCTACAAGAATGGTCCCAGAACTTGAAGGGATGACATATGAGGAGAGACTAAAGGCTATGGATCTACCAACCTGGAACAAAGAAGGAGAGAGGAGACCTGATACAAGTCTATAAATTGATCAACGGAATGGACCAAGTGGATAATGAGAAACTGATCCTGAGAGAAGAATATGACATCCAAGCACAAGATCGCATAGTAAAAAGCTGAGAAAGGAAGATGTCTGAGAGATATTAAAAATATAGTTTCCGCAGAGATGTATTGAGACGTGGAACAGTTTAGATGAAGAAGTAGTGTCTGCAAAGAGTGTGCACACTTTTAAAGTAAGATTGGATAAGTGTAGATATGGAGACGGGCCACACGAGCATAAAGCCCAGGCCCTGTAAAACTACAACTAGGTAAATACAACTAGGTAAATACATACAAAAACAACAAACAACTCTCTCTCTCTCTCTCTCTCTCTCTCTCTCTCTCTCTCTCTCTCTCTAAGAGAGAGACTTTCCTCTTCAAGGCAATATAGTGACTAAAAAATAGCAGCATAATACACAAAGAGACAAGTATGACAAGCTTGCATGAGTTTAGGGGATAACTAACCGATATCATACAGGCGGACTTTTAACATGAAGGGGTTAATTACATTTGTTGGATCTTGTTCATAACTGAGAGCAAGCTAATTGTAAATTGGTCAAATTAAATTGGAAATAAATAAGGTGGAACTAAAAGTGATTCCTTTCTGACTGACTGTCTTCACCCTTTCTCACCAGCATTGTGATCTCTTGATTTTCTAGATATTCATGAACTGAGAAGATCTTGCTAACTGCATTTCTTGCTGAACAAGACTTTTTTTCTTTTTCCTCTCATCTGTCCAGCTGAATGCAGAGTTAATCAGGACTCTCAATCATTCGATTTCTCTGGAATGCTCTGAACTTCATACCTGTATTTTTATTTAATGTTGAACTCACTGAAGAGGGTAGT
Organism: Portunus trituberculatus; assembly: GCF_017591435.1. Classification (NCBI taxonomy): domain Eukaryota; kingdom Metazoa; phylum Arthropoda; class Malacostraca; order Decapoda; family Portunidae; genus Portunus; species Portunus trituberculatus. Next base: position 5,298,238 of record NC_059272.1, on the reverse strand, counting down.
TTCAAGGCACTGATCTTATTCTTTAAAACCCTCTCAGATGCTCAATGACTGGTTTCTATGGGCCTTTTGTTGAATGTTTCTTGTTGCCCTTGACCAGATTTCACCTCTACATAGAAAATAAGCTTCTGTACAACTTTGTTAGAGTATGCCTTGAATGTTCTTGTCACATCTTATGAATCACCGCTAGAACAATTGATTTCATTACTAAAGATAGTTATCAATAATGTCCTCAATATTCAGACTGAAACCAACAACACTGAGAGGAAAAGAAAGATTGTTGACAAGAAATCAAAAAAGGAATGTCATCACTATAAAGTGCATCCTCTGAAGTCTTGAGATGCATTCCAGAAAAAAATCAAGAGGAAATATCAAGGATTCTTTCCTCTTCCTATGAATGGCTAGGTGACACTGTTATTGATGCTGCTCAATCACTTTTGGCACATCAATTTTCTCACGTCATGGGATTTCAGAGCACAGTCATTTTACAAGGATCCTCATATGGTGGATATGCACCTAAAGACTTTCCATTTGTTCAAGTAATGAATGTTAACCATCATTAGATAACTTTGAGTAATTCTGTCTTGGGCATTGTTAAGCCAGGAAATGTCAACTTGTATGACAGTTTGCAGACAAAATATATCAACATTCCTACTATTGTAAAAAAAAAAAGTAGCAGGTAACACTACAATTACAATTCAGAAACCTAAGTGCAAGCAGCAGAATGGATGCAATGATGTGGACTTTTGCCATTGAATGAACTGATGTTTTGAAGTCAATAGTTATTGTGTCTGGAAACAAAGTAAAATGAGACAACACTTGGCTAGTTGAAGAAATGGCAAAATGGAAATGTTTCCATGATGTCAGAATCTAAGGTAATGAAAACTAGATGTTTTTGTCATTGCAGGTTACCATATGAGGACGGTGACAGCATGATGGAATGTGATGCTGCAAAAGGTGGTACCATCAAGAGTGCGAGAACATTTCATCTTACTGTTGGCAGAAATTGGAAGAATAGATAGAGTGTGCAGTGTGTGACCAACCTTCGAGGTGTGTCTTTTAAGTGCTGTGTTCCCTTTCAGGCTGTTTAATTGATATTTCTGTAATATACACTCAAGTGCTGCATATTGTATATTTGAACTGAATCATACATTTTTATTGAAAACTCATTTTGCAAGATCCATTGAATGTAAACCATTTTAGCCAATTGTTAGATGTTTTGTTAGATAAGAATCCACTGGTAGTGCTATCAAAATGGAAACTAAATGCTTCTATTTTCTGGAGCTACCTGTACCAATTATTTACACTTGGATATAATAGATACCTTTGAAATAGGTTGTGTAGATGTTTTTTTTTTTTATGTAGGAGAGGAGGATTGACCAATGGGAATATAAATATAAAGAAAAAGGCCCACTCAGTAACCAGTCTCCTTATGGAGCCCAAAGAATTAGCCAAAGGACAGGAACAAATGTTTTGAAACCTCCCTCTTGAATGAAGTCAAGTTATAGGAAGTTGGAAATACAGACACAGGCAGGGAATTCCAGAGCTTACCAGAGAAAGGAATGAAATATTAAAAGTACTATTGCATATTTCAATGAATTTATGATAGTGTAGATAAGTTTTGGATGACCATTACCATTTCTTTCATCTTTTTTCAGAACAAGGCGTGTTACAGATTATTGATAAGTACGGACACTTTTCTTTCCTTTTATTAGCTTAATGGGTTTTTTTTTTCTGACCTTTGAATTGAGGTGCAATTTTTTACTGTCCTTTGCTTTAATTTGGGTGAAAATAGTTTTATGTTCTTCAGACTTTCTTTAGTTTTGTTAGGAAAATATATATATATATATAATATATATATAAAAATATATAATATATATATATATATATATATATAAACACACACACACATGACAAATGTGGAGAATCTTTAGGAAAAGTGATGGAGAAGCAGGCTGAATGGAAAAAAAGTCAGGAAGTGGAAAGAAAGGAGGTAAATTACAAAGTTGCAAGTCTGGAAAAGGAAATCAAAGAGTCTGGGGAGAAAACTTTGGGCCTTGCTGAAATTATAGATCAACAGATCATAGAAGAGAAGATTGCTGAGAAAGTGGTGAAGGTTATTAAGTCAAATGAGACATTGGTGAGGGAAACTGTAGACAAAAAGAGATGTGTGGTGATATTTGGTGTGGAGGAGGATAAGACACCGAGTAAAATGGAGAGAGAGAAAACATAAAAAGGTGATAAATAATATCATTAATGTGGTGCAGGAGGAGGAAAAGACCTAGTACAAGAAATAGAGGACTTCCATAGAATTGGAAAGTTCACAAGAGAAGGTATGAGGCCAATAAGAATCAAACTTAAGTCACAAAAGGATGTAGATGAATTGGTGGAGAAGTCATGGAGGCTAGCCCAGCAGGAAACAACAAGGAAGATTTGGTTGAGAAGAGATCTCGGTGAAAAGGAAAGAGAAATGTTAAATGAGTTGAGAAAGGAGGCTTTGAAAAAATGAAGAGAGGACAGAAGAGGAGAAGAAAGAGTTTTTCTGGAGAATCTTGGATATGAGACTGAGGAAGTGGTTCATAACCCAGAAAAGTACAGCAAGAAAGGACTAAAGAAACTTACGATGAGCGGAATGTAATGTATTCCAACATAAATGGAGTGATATCGGGATTTTAGAACTCAACGATTACTTGAGGGACAAGAACCCAGATATTGTGGGTCTTACTGAAACAAAACTGAGAGAGGGAGAAGACCTGATGATGGTTGGAGAAGGAAATATAATGTTTGGAAAAGAAATAGAGTAGGTAAGATGGGAGGAGGAGTGATGTTGCTGGTTAAAAAAGATATAAAGGTGGATCAAGTGAAAGAAGGTATGGGAAAGGCAGAAGTGCTAAAGATCAGAGCAGAAACTAATGAAGGAAAAAAGAGGCACTACATAGTGGTGTACATACCACCTAAGACAAATGCATGGTCAGTACAGGAATATGAAGAAATGATAAGTGATACAGGAACATGTCTGGAAGAAATGTTGGGTGGCTGTGAACGAACTATAATGATGGGAGATTTTAATTGTAAAGAGGTGTGTTGGGAGGACTGGTCAATGGAAGGATCAGAGACAACATGGGGAAATACACTATTGACACTGGCAATGGAAAATGTGTTAACTCAGTGGGTCAAAGAAGATACTAGGTTTGGAGGAGAGGAGCATCGTCAAGACTGGACTTGGTCTTTAGTACAGAGCCAATGGTCATTGAGGAGATGAGGGTGGAGTGCCCTTTAGCAAAGAGTGATCATGCAGTTTTGGAGTTCAAGGTGATAGATGAAGAGAAATCTAGAAGAAATGAAGAATATAAAGTGGGAAGATGGAATTATGCCAAGACAGATTTTGGAAACCTAAAGAAATTCTTTCAAGAGACAAATTGGATGAAATTCAAGAGTGCTAAGGAGCAAATGAAAAGTGGAAGGAATTTATAAAAATATACAAAGAAGGTGAGAAAAATTTGTACCAATAAGACAACATAGAGAAGTTGGAAAGCAGGACTGGTTTAACGATAGATGTGAAAAGGCTAGAACAAGAAAAGAGGATGCATGGAAGAGGTGGAGAAGGAAAAGACGGATTAAGCAGTGGAAAGTTACAAAAGAGCAAGAAATGAATATGTGTTGATTAGAAGAGAAGAAAGAAAGAAACAAGAAAAGGATATAATTGATAAATGTAAAGACCAACCAAGGCTTTTTACAGACATGTGAACAACAACATCAAAAATAGAGAAAGTATTGAAAGTTTAGAAGTAAATGGAGTATGCAGTGAAGATCCCAGGAAATGGCAGAGGCTATGAATGGATGCTTTCGGAAGGTATTCACAAAGGAGACTGCTTTTGACAAACCACTGGTAATGGAACAGAAAGGGATTATGAAGGAGTTTCAAGTAACTGTGGAGGAGATCAAGAATATGATGGGGAGTTTAGAAGTGAGAAAAGCTGTGGGACCTGATGGGGTATCAGGATGGATTTTAAGAGAATGCAGGAGCAACTGGCAGAAAAAGTTTGTGAAGTAATTGATGCCTCATTAAGGGAAGGTGTAGTGCCCCAAGACTGGAAAAGAGCTAACATTGTCCCAATCTATAAATCAGGTAACAAGAGAGACCCATTGAACTATAGACCAGTGTCACTTACAAGTGTGGTAGCTAAGATGTGTGAGAGGGTGGTGAAGAATAGATGGACAGACTTCTTGGAGAAAATGACATACTTTGTGAGTGTCAATTTGGTTTTAGAAAAGGGCGTTCATGCACGACAAACCTGATATGTTACTATTCGAGGGTGATAGATGTAATACAGGAAAGAGATGGTTGGGCTGATGGAATATATCTGGATTTAAAAAAGGCCTTTGATAAGGTACCACACCGGAGACTGATCTGGAAACTTGAAATGGTAGGAGTGCATGGCAGTTTACTAAAATGGATGGAAGACTTTTGGTAGGAAGAGAAATGAGAACAATAATTAAGGACAGACCATCAGAATGGGGCTTGGTGGAGAGTGGAGTTCCACAGGGATCAGTGTTGGCACCAGTAATGTTCGCGGTCTACATAAATGACATGGTGGATGGGGTGTCCAGTTATGTGAGCCTATTTGCAGACGATGCAAAATTGTTAAGAAAAGTGAGATGTGACAAAGATTGCGAACTACTCCAGGAAGACTTGGACAGAATATGGAAATGGAGCTGTACATGGCAAATGGAGTTCAACACGACAAAATGCAAGAAAATAGAGTTTGGCAAGAGTGAAAGAAGAATCAGGAGTATGTACAAGATAGGAAATGAAGACATAAAACCAGTCATGAAGAAAAAGACCTTGGGGTGACAATTACCAATGACCTATCGCCAGAGAGACATATAAACAAAATAATTGGAGAAGTATTGAACTTATTGAGGAACATAAGAGTGGCGTTCAGATATTTAGATGAAGAAATGATGAAGAAAATAATTACTGCAATGATAAGACCGAGGCTTGAATATGCAACAATACAGTGGGCTCCGAACTTAAAGAAACACATAAGGAAACTAGAGAAAGTACAGAGGGCTGCAACAAAAATGGTGCCTGACTTAAGAGATTTGACTTATGAAGACAGACTGAAAAGAATGCAACTTCCGACCCTGGAAAACAGAAGAGAAAGGGGAGACCTGATAGCAATATACAGAGTGATGATTGGCATGGAAAAAATGGATAGGGAAGATCTGTGTATGTGGAATGAAAGAATGTCGAGAGGGCATGGGAAAAAACTAAAAATGGCCACTTATAGGAGAGATGTGAAAAAATATAGCTTCCCTCATAGAAGGGTGGAATAGTTTAGACGTGGAAGTGGTCAACGCAAGGAATATTCATGATTTTAAGAAAAAGCTGGACATTAATAGATATGGAGACGGGACAACACGAGCATAGCTCTTTTCCCGTATGTTACAATTAGGTAAATACACACACACACACACACACACACACACGATGTCCACTCCAGCCAGGGACTTTGAAGGTTTTGTTACCACTCCAAGAGGGCTTGAAAAATTCGACATGGATGCAAGAATCCAGGCATTAGAAAGTAAGTTTCTAAGCATTAGTTCCATAGAAGAAAATCTGGATGGAGTCTTAACGGAAAACGAGTCCTTCAAAAAAGAAATCTATTTGTTAACGATAGAGAACAAAGAGTTGTTGAGGGAAAAAGTTGAAATGGAGAAAGAAAACAAACAGCTAAGGAAACAATGTGACGAGATGAAGGCTAAACTCCTCGAAATGGAGAAGAAAATATCTGAAGGGGACCTGGGGAAGGAGGAATGCCTTAACCTAATAGATGCTAAGATGAAAGAAATGAAGCAAGAACACCAGGAAGTACAAAAGTCCTTTAGGAGATAGTGAAAAGCAGGAAGAAGAAAATAAAGTGATTACACAGAGTGAAATGGTAAAGGCATTAAAGGAAAATGAGTATGTAGTGAGAGATATTGCTGAAAAAAAAAAATGCGTGATCATAACAGGATTGAGGGAGGAAACAAACAGGAACTGGCAAGATAGGAGAGATAAGGAAAATGACAGGATTAAGTCTTTACTGAATAAGATCTCAGAATAGGAAGAGTGCCTATATGCTGAGGTAGAAGAAAGTGTTAGACTAGGAGCTTTTGAGGAAGGCAAAAGTAGACCATTGAAATTGAAATTAAAGTCTCAGGTGGCAGCTGAGGCCTTGCTGAGGAGGGCTTGGAAACTTAAGGACTCTGAGGAGACCAAAACAATTTACATAAGAAGAAATATGTCACAGGACGAACAGATGAAAATGAAAGAGCTTGTAACTGAGGTGAGGGAGAGGAATGACGAAGAACCGAGGAGGAAAAGACCAAGTTTTTTGGAGGATGAGAAATGGGAGGCTGAAGAAGTGGTGGATAAAACAGACGGAATAGACATTACACTGACAGAAACATCGAAGAAAGAGACTAGGAATGGAATTCAAGTGACTTACACGAATATAGATGGATTTCTGTCTAAGAGGCTAGAATGTATGGATTACCTAAGAAACAATGAACCGGACATAATGTGTGTGGTGGAAACAAAGTTAAGGCCCGAAATAAAGCTAGATTGGTTTGATGTAAAACACTACAGAGTATGGAGAAATGATAGAAAAAATAGATCTGATAGTGAAGGAGGTGAACTATAGTAAGGGAAATGAGGAAGTGATAAGTATGCTTATAACAGATGGTAAGAGAGACATTAATATTATAACAGTATACATACCACCCAGAACCAGTGCTTGGGAATATGAACAGTATCAAATGGTGATGAGAAATACTCTAGACAGAATGAAGCAGGAACTCATCAGAAAGGATAGAGTGATGATAGTCGGGACTTTAATTGTAAGGAAATAGTGTGGGAGGACTACGAAGTGGTAAACGGTGGAGAGTGGGCAGAGGAATTGTTAAACGTAGCAACAAATAACTTGATGACACAGTGGGTGAGATCACCAACAAGGTGCAGGGGACAAGATGTTGCAGCAAGGTTGGATTTGGTATTTACCAGGGGCATCTCCCTAAAAGAAGAAATTGAGCATGAATGTCCCTTGGGGAAAAGCGACCATGATGTCCTAAGCTTTGAGCTGGATACAGAAATAAGCACAGATAGGATTGTGGAACACAGGGAGGAAAAATTAAATTATACTAGAGCAAATTATAACCATATGAGGGAGTTCTTTAATGAAATTGACTGGACTGTGGTATACCAGGAAGAAGATATGCATTTGAAATACGATAAATTTATGGATTTATATAACTCTGCTGTGAAGAGGTTTGTGCCATATCACAGAAAGAGGACTTTAAATAATAAACAGTGGTTTAATAGAAATTGTGAAGAAGCTAAAAAGAACAAAGAAAAGGCATGGAAGAAACTTAAGAAAAACAGAGATGTATTATCAAGAGAAGTTTACAAAACAGCAAGGAATAGATATGTTGAAGTAAGGAGAACAGCACAAAAGGAATATGAACAGAGAGTGGTGGAAAACTGTGATAGTGACCCTAAAATGTTTTACAAATTCATAAATGGAAAACTAAATAAAAGGGAGGCAATAGAAAAGGTAAAAAATGAGGATGCTAGAGATATAGCTGAAATTTTGAACGACAACTTTTGCAAAGTGTTTACAAAGGAGGAGCATTTTATGGGAGAAGGCCAACGGAAATAAAGCAAATGCAGGACATCATGGTTACTAAAGATGTAAGGAAAATTATAAGCAATTTGGATATTAATAAATGAATGGGGCCTGATGGCATATCTGGAAGGTTGCATGTAAGGATCAATTGTTGAACCCTGTATTTGATATTGTGGAAACCTCCATACGAACAGGATTAGTCCCGAAAGAGTGGAAAAGAGCTGACATTGTGCCTATATATAAAAATGGTAGTAGAATGGAACCGTTAAATTAAAGACTAGTATCGTTGACTAGTATATTGTGCAAGGTATGTGAAGAAGTAATTAAAGCTAAGTGGAGTGAGTATCTAGAAAGTGAAAACATTCTGAGTGAAAGGCAGTTTGGTTTCAGAAAAGGAAGATCATGCGTATCCAATTTATTATGTTTTTATTCAAGAGTGACTGACATACTACAACATAGGGAGGATGGGTGGATGCTATTTACCTGGACTTGAGAAAGGCCTTTGATAAAGTGCCACACAATAGACTGATGTGGAAACTAAAGAAAATTGGAGGAGTAAGTGATAAACTAGCAAAATGGATGGAAAATTACTTAGTGGGAAGAGAAATGAGAACAGTGGTGAAGGAAGGAAGTCCGAGTGGAAGAAGGTAACCAGTGGAGTTCCACAAGGGTCAGTGCTTGGTCCCATCATGTTTTTGATTTATGTTAATGATATGCCAGTAGGAATTGACAGTTACATGAATATGTTTGCGGATGATACTAAAATTATGAGGAGAGTAAAGAATGTGGAAGATTGTAACAAGTTACAGGAAGATCTTGACAAAATATAGGAGTGGAGTAAAGAGTGGCAGATGGAATTCAATATAAACAAGAGCCATGTTATGAAAATGGGAAGAAGTAGATACAGACCAAACAGGGATTACAGGCTGGGTGGTGAGAAGATTGAAGAGACCAGTGAGGAGAAAGACTTAGGAGTAACCGGGCAAAACACTCTGTCACCGGAGAAACACATGCTCCAAAATATTGGCCTTGCATTCCACTACCTAGATGAAGGAATGATGAAGAAGATATTATGCACCTTGATAAGACCCCAGTTAGAATATGCAGCTTGCGTCTGGTCACCGCATATGAAAAAAAATGTGAAGAAGGTGGAAAGGGTACAGAGGCTGGCAACAAGGATGGTACCAGAACTCAGGGAGTTAGACTATGAGGAAAGACTGAGGAAGCTGGGGCTGACCACACTAGAAGAGAAAAGAACAAGAGGAGACATGATAACTATATATAAATTGGTGAACAAGATTGACATTCTGGACAGAGAATTGATAAAGGTGACCGCAAGTAATTACCTCCGAGGACATGGAAAAAAACTAATAAAGGACATCTGTCTAAATGACGCGAGAAAGTACAGTTTCCCGCATCGTAGTATTGATAAGTGGAATAAACTGAGCAGTGATGTCGTTGACGCAGTGTGTGTCAATCAGATGAAAGAGATATGACAGGAGTGGACAAGGAGACAGGACACAGAGAGCTTAGCTCGGGCCCTGTAATACACAAATAGGTAAATAGGTAAATACACACATACACACACACACACACACACACTGGAACCTCGGTTACTGAATGTCTCTCTTTTTGAGTAAATTGATTGGAAAAAAAAAAAAAAAAATCTAGCTTAAAATTACCTCAGGTGTCATAGATTAATCCATTTCTTGATCCCAGTGGTATGACTGCGAGAGCAACTTGGCACGCACCCTGTGCCCCTGCAGCACACATCCTTTTCAAAATATTTTTATACTTCTCAGCTGAAATAAACAAAGGATGGTTGTTGCTGTAGTAGTGGCGTCTAACTTACAATAAGATGGCATACGCTGATCTTCCTGACAATGTTTATCATGCATCACTAACTGTCATTGAGATGAAGCATCTCTGTGTTGCAATCAGTTGTCATCAAGAATATCAGTGTATGCTGTTTTGTCAGTTAGACACCTTTACTATGGCAATGGTGACCCTTTGTTTATTCCAGCTTAGGGGTACACAAAAAATGTTTGATACAGGATGTATGGTGCAGGGAGTGCAGGGTGCGTGTCATGTTGCTCTCACAAACACAGCACTAGAATCAAGAGATGGATGAATCTATTTTCAGTTAACTCCTATAGGGGTAAATTGTTTTGGAGTTTGAAGAATTTGGTTGACAAACAGTGTTCAAGAACAAATTAAGTTTGGAAACTGAGGTGCCACTGTATTGGCTTATTTTCTTATTTTTTAGGGCAAGTGTTTATACAGGTTCTTACAGTAAATTGTGGAAAAATCTTGAATTGTTTCAAGATAATGACATGACAATCACACACACACACACACACGCTCAGTGGTTAGAGCGCTGGCTTCACAAACCAGAGGACCGGGGTTCGATTCCCCAGCCGGGTGGAGATATTTGGGTGTGTCTCCTTTCACGTGTAGCCCCTGTTCACCTAGCAGTGAGTAAGTACGGGATGTGAATCGAGGAGTTGTGACCTTGTTGTCCCGGTGTGTGGTGTGTGCCTGGTCTCAGGCCTATCCGAAAATCGGAAATAATGAGCTCTGAGTTCGTTCCGTAGGGTAACGTTTGGCTGTCTCGTCAGAGACTGCAGCAGATCAAACAGTGAAACATACACACACACACACATTCACAATACTACACTCAAACATGCTCTGTACACCATTCTCTCCAAGGGTTTATTGTCTTAAGAGATAAACAGGGACTTCAACTCCTATTCATCTGTCAATCTCTAATGTGGCAGTCAACCCTTATCTTTTAGTCTGTCTCCTTTCCTCTTAAATATATCCCTATATTTCTATTATTCAGAACTTCATTCCATATTACATGACATATTCATTCCCCAACCTTGTAACTATCAACACTACAGTACTTCACACACTACATAAAAACCAAAAAATGTCACTTAGCATAAGACAAGGTTTATCAAAATTTAATGTTAAATCGTGGTGCAGCATTCAGCCCATCATGGCCTTTTGCGTATTGTGACTTTTTAATATCATAAAATAAATTGTATAATGCCAACACATGTTCTCAAGTAACTTTGTAAATAATTCAAGAATCATCCATTATTTACTGTAATGCAGTATGTATGTATGTGTGTGTGGATATATATATATATATATATATATATATATATATATATATATATATATATATATATATATATATATATATATATAGAGAGAGAGAGAGAGAGAGAGAGAGAGAGAGAGAGAGAGAGAGAGAGAGAGAGAGAGAGAGAGAGAGAGAGAGAATTGTTCCATATGCCTTCATACTTTTATAATAAATTTTAGAAATTTCATGGAAATGTTTGGTTTATATTTTCTGAATTTATTTCAAATGTTGATCCTCTATTAAAATAAAAAGAAAGGCAATTTTTTTTTTTTTATGTAGATGTCATGTATTGTTATTATATAATCATTAATCAAATCAACAGGAAATGCTTTTGTACCATTTTCTTATAGTACATGAGTACAAGTTCAAGATTGTTGAAGTGTGATGGGTCAGCATTACACACACCTTAACAACTTGAGGCACTGTGATAAATAACAACACCATGCATTACTGGCTTCACTGTTGTATATGTACTGAACATTAATTTATATATATATATATATATATATATATATATATATATATATATATATATATATATATATATATATATATATATATATATATATATATATATATATATATATATATATATATATATATATATATATATATATATATATATATATATATATATATGTGTTATTGTTTCAAATATTTTTGCAGATTAAAACTATGCAGTTTTAGCACATGTTACTTTTATTATTAACCAAAAGACCAATTATTTTAATGGCATAGTACCTATGTATGTAGGCTACACTCTAAACTAGAATCACAGGTGATTTAGTACCTGATGTATGATAGATTGATAGCATTTAACTGATAGCTTGTATGAAAGTGGCCAATGATATTCAAATATGATAAAATACTTTGCATAAATTGTTTTGTATCAAGTACTATTACTGAATATGTGCAAGTTGTGCAGTACTTGGTGTGGCAATAGATAAAGCAACACATCAAATGAAGGATAACACAGCTTGTAATGCAGTAGAATATGCATTAATTCAGCTTATTTGATAAAAAAAATGGAAAATTGTATTTTGCAAGGTCAAGGGACATATTATGAGATGTACTCTACTGAGCACTCTGTGAGTGTTACTTTGTTACTTACTAAAAGAAAAATGCCTTTTCAGGTCACAATTATCACTGCATGAATTTCCTAGTTTTACTTGATGGGAGTGACAAGAGTGGAATCCCAGCACAGCACAGCCAGCATGTCAGCCCTAAAGAGTATCACCAAGGAATGCATATCAATAAAAGGGCTACAAAGTGTGCTACAAGCCTACAACAAAAATTAAAGATATATCAATCGAAATAACAGCACAAAATAAATAGGTGGTCATTCATGAACACAGTCAATCCTTTTTGAAAGTATTGAATCAGCTTCTGCCACATAGATGGGAAATGAATTCCAGTCTTTCACCACAGGATCATCATACAATCCTTACAATCATCATAAATTATTGTAAGGAACAAAGATTTTATAATGATGTGCCAATAGTGGGAGCCATAGTAAACACATCACTGGCACAAATTGGACAGATCATGAAAAATTTTGCAATGCTTAATAAAGATAGTCTGCAACAATTTCCCTTCAGTGAATAAAGTAAGCCCAAATACATGAGGCATAGACATAGAATCCCCTTTCCTTTTACACAAGTGCCAGGTCTTTTTTTTCACGTAAGATAGGAAAACTGGCTGAAGGCAGTGTGCAACATGGAAAAGGCTCACTTAGTCACCAAGGAAAATTGTCTTGAAATCTCCCTCTTAATTAAGTTAAGTCATAAGAAGTTGGAAATACAGAAGCAGGTAGGGAGTTCCAGAGTTGAACAGAGTAGGGGTGAGAGGAAGAAGAAAGCCTTGTGCATCAAGATTGCAGGAGGAGAAGATCAATACAGTTATCCAAATCAGAAGAGCAGTTAGCATGAAAATTACAGAAGGATATATATATATATATATATATATATATATATATATATATATATATATATATATATATATATATATATATATATTTTTTTTTTTTTTTTTTTTTTTCCATGGAATAAGGAAAGCTGGCCAATGGCAATAGAAAATATAATAAAAAAAAAAAGTTAGTTGATCACAAGAGATGCAACATTTCAGCTGTGAAAAAAAAAAAAAAAAACTGAGGACAGTCAGTCAGAGGAGAGTTGTTAAGACAAAAAACTTTTGATTTCTCCCTATCCGATAAAACTTTATGACTGCAACCCCCCTCCCCCCACACATGCAAAAAGTACTCCATAGGTGAGCATACAGGGTCCTTGTACACAGTAAACAGTCTGAGGGGTGAGAAAAATTGACTAAGATGCCTCAGAATTCTAGAAGCTGTTTTAGCAAGAGATAAGATGTAAAATTTCCAGTAAAGATTATAAATAAGAAACAGACAGGATATTCAGTGTAGAAGATGGGGATAGTTGAATGTCATTGAAGAGGGAATAGTTGTCTGGAAGGTTGTGTTGAGGTAATAGATCAAGGAATTGAGTTTTTAAAGCAATGAACATTACAAAATTTCTTATGCCTTAATCAGAAATCTTAGAAAGATCAGAAGTCAGGTATCCGTGGCACCCCTGTGATCTATTAACTTCCTAAAGGGTTGGTCGTCTCTGAAAAGACAAGAAAAGTGTCGAGTGGTGTCATCAGTGTTAGAGTGGATAGGACAAGAAGTTTGGTTGACAACATTGATAAATAATAGGAAGAGAGTCAGTCGGTGATAGGACAGAACCCTGAGGAATACCAGTTAATAAATTTTGGAGAACAGTAGCTGTCTTCCACAACAGTGCAAGAATGCTCGGAGAGGAAACTTAATACGTATAAAGTTGCAGAGAGGATACAAAGCAAAGGAAGGTTGGTTTGAGATCATAGGTTTGTGCCAAATTCTATCAAAAGCTTTTGATATGTGTATGATAATAGTGTTCTCATCACATCAGTCCTAGAGATGTACAACAGTCAAGAAGCAGTGTGTCTGTAAGGGGATGGAAGAGGCTTCCATACAGAGTCAGATGCCTAAGAAAGGGAAGGAACATTGAAGTCCCCATACAAGAATAATATCTTTACCGAAACATAAATCTTGAACATTAAGATACACAATTCAAAACAAAAATCACATATACTGACAACACTTGCTATGTCAACATTATCTCACACAATCACATGCAGACAAATCAGTGTGAATTTTATATCTTATGTTTCTATGCTTGGTATTTGATGGTACTGAGACACCCATCATGACAGGTCTTGTGTGAAAAACTGTTTTGATTCACACAATGTTTCAGGCCTGCAATATGATACAGAATATGACATTTTTACTTTATACTTCTCTTTATTTTATCATGAGACATTACTCTTTAAAATGACACACATTCAAAGGACTGTCTTGTGTATTATTGAAAAATGAGCTACATAAATGCTTTGCTTTTGAGTCACACACTGTTTCTGGCCAACTATATGATAGATAATGTGATTTCTATTTTACAATGATCTTTCTTATACAATGAGGCAGTAATCTTTTCAGTGATTCATATTTCAAGGCTCAAGTCTTGTGTATTACTGAAAAATGAGTTACATGTTTCTGACTCACACACTGTTTTAGGCCACCATATAATACAGAATGTGATATTTTTACTTTACACTGATGTTTCTTATACAATGAGGCAGTAATCTTTCTACTCACACATATTTCAAGGTTCAAGTCTTGTCTATTATTAAACAATGAACTACAAAAACACTTTATTTTGACCTACACACTATTTTTGGCCACCCATATGATACAGAGTGTGATATTTCTACTTTACAGTTATCTTTTTTTATATCATGAGGCACTATTCTTTCTAATGGCACACATTTCAAAGCTCAAGTCTTGTGTGTTACTGAAAAATGACCTACATCTAATTTTTAATACTAAAATTAATTTCTTCACTTACCTGTTTTTCATACAAAATATAGCAGTTCCACTGCTCCACATACCTTTTCGCCGAGAAACCACCCGCTTTAGCGCTACGCCTGGCAGCGCGGCGCTCATTGCTGCCGCCAGCACACTGCGTGGACAACCGTCAGTTATTTCTCAAAGAAGAGAACCTGACTGGGGGAGGAAGGGAGGGCAGTGAAGTTTTGTATGAAAAACAGGTAAGTGAAGAAATTAATTTTAGTATTAAAAATTAGATTTCTGTCACAGACACCTGTTTTTCATACAAAATATAGCAGACTCCAACATTGAAGGAGGCGGGAGTCAGAAGAAAGTGCCAGGCATAGAGGGTGAAAACAAACTGTCCATATGTAGACACTAACCTCTTGGCTGAGGCCGGGCAGCATAGGGCTGCCAGCGGGCTCAACTGAGGATTTGGGAGGTCCTCCTAACCCGAGTGTCTAAAAGGGAGCAGGCCTTAGGGGTCAGGGGATGAGTGTTCCAGGAGCGTGCTCAATACCCTGACGCAGAGGAGAAAACCCCGGCTACTGACCCAATCATCTAAGACGAGCAGTGTAAGTGAGCACTGGGGTGTTCACCTGAGGGAGCCGAAGCGTTACCCCAGAGCAAAGAGGAACTTGTGGTAGTTGTCAGCCCACAATGTGACCGGCTGCAACAACTGGACCCAGGAAAAAACGTCGCCTTCCTTCCGCACTATATTGGCAAAGACCGAGTGAGTCCTCCAGCGTGCTGCCTTCAGGATGGTCGGAACCGAGCAGTTTTCCCAGAGGAGCATGGAGGCAGCAATGCCACGGATGTCATGGGCACGGGCATTGACCTTGAGGCAGACAGAGTCAGAAATAGCCTCATGGGCAGACTTGATGGTATCCCTGAGGAAGTATGAGATGGCCGCTTTCGACATAGGTCGAGAAGGGCGTTTAACTGCAACAAACAGATTCCTGGGCCTTGCCTCTGAAGCAGTCCATTGTAAGTAGTGGCAGAGAGCCTGAACAGGGCACAAAAAGCGCTCCTCATCCATGGAACCGAGAATGGAAGTAAGGCTCTTAATACGGAATTCCCGGGGCGTGCTGTGAACTCCCGTATCCGTCTTAGCAATGAACTCAGGGAGATAGCAGACCATAAGATCCTGTCCTTGCCAGCTAGTCCGGGAGGAGAGGGCCTGGATCTCCCCTATCCTCTGCGCTGTAGCTAATGCCAGGAGAAAAAGAGTCTTCCTGGACAGGTCCCTGGAGGACGAGAGCCGAAGGGGCTCGAAGGGGGCCTTGGACAGGTAGCGAAGAACTACATCCAGGTTCCAGGAAGGACTAAGATTCCTAGTAGGTCTGCGGGGTTGAGAAGAGCACGGCTTGACAATAGCACTCAACACCCGGTCATTGTTGAGGTCCACGCCCCTGATTGCAAAGACTCCATTCAGCATGGCCTTATAACCCTTAATGGCAGAGATAGACAGATTGCAATCCTGGCGCAGGTGAATGAGAAAATCTGCGACCTTTTAGACTGTGGGATTGGAGACAGTGTGGCCGTGATCTTTGCACCACTTCCTGTACACCTTCCACTTGTGCTGATAGTTAGAAGCAGAGGAAGGCCTCTTGTCGTGAGATAAGAACTGGGCCACCTTAGAGGAGAAACCCCTGTGCCTCAGAAAGTGCTGGATAGTCTCCACCCTGTCAGCTGAAGCCCGGGGAGACCGATGTGGAACTTGTGGATGTGTGGCTGTCTCAATAGATCTTTGTGAAGAGGGAGGCGGCGGGGAGGCTCCACCGACGCCGCCAACAGATCTGGAAACCATTCCTTCTGAGGCCAGTAAGGGGCTATGAGGATGAGACGAGTGTTCCAGAAAGCCCGGAGCTTGTTGAGAACTCTCCTGATGAGGGGGAAGGGTGGAAAGGCGTACAGATCCTGGTTGTCCCAATTGTAGAGGAAGGCATCTGTGGCAATGGCCGCCGGATCCTGAAAGGGAGACACAAAGTTCGGAATCCGGTAATTGAGACGAGTGGCGAACAGGTCGACTGTCGGGTAGCCCCAGACCCGCCACAGCAGGTGACAAACATCCATATGTAAGGTCTACTCTGTGGACAGGGATTGGTGTCGGCGGCTGAGGCAGTCGGCCACCACATTGACTGAGCCCCTCACAAACTGGGGCAAGATCGACACTGCATGCGCTTCTGCCCAGTCGAGGACCTGGCGTGCCTCGAGGTTGAGAAGGATAGAGTGAGTACCCCCCTCCCTGTGCAGGTAAGCGAGAGCCGTGGTGTTGTCCGAGAAGACAGCGACAACTGAGCCCCTCACCACCTTCGTGAAGTGCTGGAGGCCGAGGCGGATCACACGGAGTTCTAAAACGTTCACGTGGAGCGTCTGTTCCTGGATGTTCCACAGGCCACTCACAGAAGCCTGGAGGAGCGACGCACCCCAGCCGACTGTAGAGGCATCCGTGTAGAGAAGGTGGTCCAGAATGGCAACCTGAAGAGGCTGACCCTGCCCCAAGTTCTCGTCCTCCAGGCACCATTCCAGGTCCTGACGTGAAGCACTGTCCCAGCTGACTGGATGGTCGTCTAGCATCGACCACCTGTCCCATTGCTGGTTCAGTTGGATCTGCAAGAGACGCGTCCGCCTCCTGGATCCCTGCATTAGATGTATGAGGGAAGACATGTGCCCCAGAAGTCTCAACCAGTGCTCCGCTGGGGGGGACGGGCAACTGAGGAAGGAGCGGAGTAAATCCTGGAGGCCTCGAATTCTCCCCTGGGTCGGGAAAACCCTCAAAAGAGGGAAGCGAATCACCATCCCGAGGAAGGTCTTCTCCTGTGCAGGGGTCAGGGATGACTTCTCCCAATTTACTCGGATGCCCAGGTCCGAGCAGAGCCTGAGCAGACAAGCTGTGGCGTGTCGAGCTTCTACCGCTGAAGAGGCCAGTACCAACCAGTCGTTGAGGTAGCGAAGGATGCGGAAGCCCCGACGATGGAACTCTGCCGAGACAGGAGCCATCAGACGAGTGAAAACCTGCGGAGCAGTGGAGAGACCGAAGCAGAGGACTCGAAACTGAAAGTGGTACCCCTCCCACACAAAGCGCAGGAACTGACGGCTGTGGGGATGAATGGGCACCTGAAGATATGCGTCCTGAAGGTCCAGTGACACCATCCAGTCGTCCTGTCGGATGGCCGACATTACCGTCCGGACAGTCTCCATCCTGAATTTGGTGGTGATGACGTACTTGTTGAGGAGGGAGAGGTCGATGATGGAGCGGAACCCGCCTGTGGCCTTTGGAACGACAAACACATGGCTGTAGAAACCTGGGGAGGGAGGCGCTTCCTCTATAGCCCCTTTTGTCCAGAGACGCTGGAGCTCCATCTCGAGGGCGAGACCCTTGGGTGACCCTGGGGCATAACCCCTGCGATCCTCGAAGAGAGTAGTCAGGGGTGGAGGGGAAGAGAAGGGGATCTGGTAGCCTTCCCGCAGAATGCTGAGGACCCATTCCTCTGCCCCGATCTTGAGCCAACCTTCCCAGCAAAGGGCCAGACAGCCCCCCACCACCCCATGGTGAGAAAGACTGTCATTTCCGAAAGGGCTTACCCCTCCGTCCTCCTGACTGCCCACTAGGGCGGGCAGAAAGCGGTCTGGAAGATCCACCCCGAGGATTCCCAGGACGAGGGCGAACTTGTGCTCACCGGGGAGGAGCAGCCGGAGGCCTCGAGGCTGAGGGGGCAGGAAGATGAGAACCGCGCTCCACCAAGGGAGTACCGGTGGCCAGACGTGGACGGGCCAGGGCCCTGAGAGCAGTCTCATGGAGAGTCATGGCAGCATTACTCTTGGAAGACTGGAACGCCTCCTGCAGCTTGGCCTCATCAAAGAGGAGAGGAGAAAAGATGGGGGACCGTCTAAGGATGCCCTTCTCCACCTGAGAGAAGGTGGGTCTGAGGAGGGCAATGTAGGACTCCCTTCTCCAGGCCCGAAGATTGGCATTGACGTAAGTAGAATCACGGCAGATGTCATTCAAGGCCATACGGACAGCCTTAAAGAGCTGTCCCTCTAAATCCAACAGGTGCGAGGGGAGATGCGGTACCGTCAGTAGGTGAAGGGCACCTAAGCACCAAAAAGAGTAGTTGAGTGCGTCCAGAGAACGACCGACCACTCCCTCCATCCTGGCGACCTCCTGCTGGTCACGGATAACCCTTGGCTCACGGGAGCCCAAGTTCAAGGCATGGTGCAAATCCTGGTTAACGGCAGTTGCCTTCCCTGAGCCTTCCTGGTCCAATACTGTGTATATCCTGGCAAACCTGCCTGAAGGATAACCAAGAGAAGCCGGCTTCCTGTCATTGGCCTTCAGGTAAGCATTGTTGGCTTGCTCCCTGAAGAACTGGAGGGGTTGAGCCCTAGCGAGGAGAATCGGCCCTCCCTGTGACTCAGGTGCACCAGCTCCGGGCGCGAGAGGACCCTCTTGCTCAAGCCTTTGGCCCCTCGCGTCCTCAAACACTGAATTGATGTAATCCATCATGCGATGGTACATGGAGGCCGATGGGGGCTGGGTCTCCTCCTCCTCCAGCCCCCCGGGGATGTGGAGGGACGGGGCAGGTCCTGGAGACAAGGAGGCCGGGCCCTGCCACCCCGAACAAGAAGGCCGGGGGGAATCATGGAGTACCTGTCTATCAGTGCTATCCATGAGGAGAAGGTCACTACCCCGGAGACGGGCAGTCCCGGGGGTGCCTCCAGGAGCGAAGACGCCAGCCTCAGAGGGGAACCGCACACCTCGAGGGGAGAGGAGGTCCTGGCGCCTCTCTGGTGTAAGACAGTGGGTTTGGTAGGACGTAGGGGGGGTCGGCTGATTCTGAGCCCCTAGCGGCCGAAAGGACATAGGTGGCAGCCCGTGGTAAGGGCGTGGGCAAGCCACCTGGTAGGTGAAGGGGCAGAGCATCACCCTTGCCTGGGCCCTCACCCTGGGCCTTGGGGGAGGGGCCAGGAGCAGTGCACTGGTCCACCCTCTCCCTGTCCCCCCCCACCGACCGGGCCTGGGAAGGAGCCAGGGCACCGGTCACCACTGAGGTGGGGCGGGACTTCTTGATCCTTCTAGCGTCATCCTTAGGAGGATGAGAACGCTTGGAAGCCACCTCAAGCCCCCGGACGGCCTCCCCTGGCCCCCTGACTTGATGTGACTGCACACACCTTTTTGCGTCAGGACTCTGGGGGGGCAGGACACTGAACTTCATCAGGTCTCTGTCCGAGGACGAGGGGAGAGCTGAAAGAGGTGGGTCAATAGCCAGGGAAGACACAGGGTTATGTAACTCTCCCAACCGTGAAGACACCAGGCAGACACAGGAACATCACTAGAATCTTCCTCCATAGAAACAGGAGGAGAAAAGAAGGCGAAAAAAGGCAAGGAAGAAAGGATGCAGCGGCGGAAACGCAGGTCTACTCGCTCTGCGCGCCGAGAAATAACTGACAGTTGTCCACGCAGTGTGCTGGCGGTAGCAATGAGCGCCGCGCTGCCAGGCGTAGCGCTAAAGCGGGTGGTTTCTCGGCGAAAAGGTATGTGGAGCAGTGGAACTGCTATATTTTGTATGAAAAATAGGTGTCTGTGACAGAAATAAACATTTTATTTTGAGCCACACACGGTTTCAGGCCAGCCAATGATAGAGTGTGATATTTCTGCCTTATGCTTGCGTGTATTATATAACAAGGCACCAATCTTTCCACTGACATACATTTCAAGGTCCATGTCTGGTGTATTATTGCAAAATGAGCTATATTAACAGTTTTCAGTCACAACATATTTCAGGCCAGCCATATGAAACAAATAAGTGATATTTATGCTATTTGGTTCTTTTTCTTACTTATAGTGAGGCCCTAGTCTTTCCACTGATACAAGCTGAAAGTCAATGGCTGCTGTAATATTAAAAAAAAAAAAAATCAAATTTTGTTTGAATTCACACAATATAACGAGTCACACTCTGTCATAGCTATAGGCATGCCATAGTGTGACTGTCGTCTGCTCCCAGGCCGCGCATGCGCAGAAGACGCAACTAAACACTTTGTCACGGGCCACACTTTGGCATGTGACACCGGCCTGCCGGAAGACGTCCCCGTCCTCCCCCTCCTGCGCCTGTGGATACAATAAGCTCTACACTGCAGTGGTTCCCAAACTGGGGGGCGCGCCCCCCTAGGGAGGCGTAAAGAGAATTCAAGGGGGGCGTGAAGTCATCTGCTAAAAAAAATGTTTTAATAGATTATAAGAATAATAAAATCAAAATGTCTCTCTGGAATGTACTATTATTTGTTTGAGTGGCTTTCATTATTAAAATTTAATACAAACAGAGATCTGTTTTCCTGAACAATGCTAAGAAATAAATGCAATAAAATAAAATAAGTTCACATGAGCAAAAGAGGAAGTGGGAGGGGGGGGCGTGCGGGTCTACTGGAAGCAAGAAGGGGGCGTCAGGTAAGATAGTTTGGGAACCACTGCTGAGTCTACAGACTGTCTGTGACTCTGAGCGAGTCCTGCTGAAGATTAGTATGCCAAGGGGTGAAATTTATCGAGAGAAAAATATGCATATAAAATCTTATAAGTTGAAATAAGTAATGTATGATACATCATTTTTTTTCCGCGTGACTCATACGATGACGCAAGAGTGCGGGGCATTTAAAAATGGCTTCCTGGGAGAAATGACATTTGATCTTTACAAATGAACATCACAGAACGATAATTTAGGGTGTTATGGACCGAATGAACGAATAATCACAAAAAGTGTATATTTTCACTGAAAAAATGCCTACGCTCCCCATAAGGCGATGTCGATCGGGCTATCACACTGATACGCGGAACGCGGGCCATGGTTCTTGGTACGAAACCAGACTATCACACACAAGGTGGCCGCGTTCTTGCTATGCTAAGCAAATGGCCCACCAACCAAGACAAAGCCTAATCAAAACAAACCAGAACAAAACCATGCCGCTTATACCTCAGCCTGTGCTTTGTCCTGGAACTGCATTTGCACTTCCTCTTGTTGAAGAAGAAATTAAAGAAGCTAGAGAAAAGCTAAGATGTGCACGATGGCAACTTTAGAGTCAGAGATGGTTGGCATGAGCCCAAACTATCGACATGAAATGTATATACTTTACCTTTCTAAATTGATGAAATATTATTTAATATTCCAATATAAAAAATTTAGTCACGTTCTTTTTAGTTCAAATAAAAGTTTTTTATTATATATATTATGTTTACTTTTCCATTGGGATAGCATACGGAGAACCGGGATGGATATGAAGCCATCCCAACTTGGTTCCGCTAATTCCGAGCAAGTTCCAGCTATCTAGAGCGGATGTTCCTGGTTCCGCGCATTATAGGCCAGTGTGATAGGACAAGTTAGGATGGCTTCATATCCATCCCGGTTCTTCGAATGCTATCCCAATGGAAAAATAAACATAATATATGTAATTCATAAACCTTTTATTTAGACTAAAAAGAACGTGACAAAATTTTTCATATTGGAATCTGGCCCTGTTGCCTTACCATTCTTTTGCCTTTTCACACATTTCTCCTCTTCCTCTCTGCTGATTCTTTCATTCAATTCATCCGCGTCCTTTCTCTCCAGTGTCACACACCCTTCTTTCACATCAAATACCTCACCTTCCCCTCCAATCTCTTCCCAGAACTCTTTGATCACCTTTCTCATCTCTTCCTTATCTGTCACCACTGTCCCATTCATCTTGAGGCTCTCCACATTTTCACGGTCAGACATCCCCTCACCCCTCAGGAATCTATACCATTCTTTGCCACCTTCCACGCCTTTCTCTCTGAGAGACTGAATCACGCTTCTCTCACACCTAGCCTTGGCATTCATTATCTTCCGCTTCATCACTCGCTGCTGCCTCACATATGCTGTCCATGCATTCTGGTAATCACTTTCTGCCTCTTCACTCTCATGCCTCCTCTTTCTCAGCTGTCTACACACCCTATTTAATCTCTTTCTCTCTCTCTCCTGGCATCCCAAACCTCATCGTTCCACCAGGGCTTACATGTATGCTTTCTGGCACTCGTTCTCACATATCCTATCTGACTGGCAGCTGCGTTCCTCACATTCTCAACAAATCTATCATTCAATTCATCCTCATCATTCAAGCTTTCACCTTCCCAGCATCTCTCATTCAGGTCTACCTGGAAATTCTCCTATCCTGCATCTCTTAGCTTCCACCTTCTCCTTTTAGCTTTTGTATTCCTATTCTGTCTTCCCCACCCCGCCGTCACCAAGTATTTTTATTTGTTTGTGAGTTAACGGATTGTAAATTAGTATGGCGGTAGCTACTGAGGTATATCAGAGTGTGATTGAGTGCGTGAAAGAGAGTGTTGAGATGGGATTGGGAGAGTTTGTTGTGTGTGAGATGTGTGGGTATGACAGGAAGGTCGTTGACTTTTCTGAGTGTATGGTGTGTAGGCTCAAAAGCGAGAATTTAGTTCTTTCTCTTGAGCACCGAGAATTGCGAGAGGAAATGAGAAAGCTAAGTGAGGGGAAAAGTGCGAATGAAGTTCTCATCTTTGAGTTGAAGGAGGAGGTTAAGAGGCTTGGGGAGGCAGTGGAAAAAATTAGGCAGGAGATCAGTGTTAGGCCGAAGGTTGGACCTTCTGAGGGCGACAGGGTGGCTTGGCCCTCTGTCGGGAAGAGCAGAGTGGGGAAGAGGGAGCAGGCGAGCCAGACTGGGAAAGATAGTAGTCAGGATGGGCAGAGATGGCAGGTTGCGAGGGAAGGAAAGCGGAGGCAGTTAGGGAGGATAGGACTAAACCTGTTGAGTGTGAAAATAGGTTCGGTTTGTTGGAGGGGGAGGGGGAGAGTGAGAGTGAGAGTGGAGTGAATGAAGTGGTTGTGGTGAGTGAAAGGAAAAGAAGGGGGTAGAGGAGAGGAGGAGGATGGTTGTGCCTAGCACACCTCAGGTGTGTGTAGTGGGTGACTCTCAGGTTAGGTATTTAGATAGCACTTTCTGTGGGAAAGACAGGGATAGGAGGACGAACGTGTGTATGCCTGGTGCAGGTGTGAAGGCAGTGAGTGAGGAGGTGCAGAAGAGGGTTGAGGGGATGGAGAGGGAGGGTGTAGTAGTTTTGCACGTAGGTGGGAATGATGTCAGAGCAGGTGGGTCGGAGGAGTTAGTGGCAAGATTTCGGGAAATGTTAGGCAAGATAAGGGAGAGTGGTAGGAGGTGTGTAGTGTCAGGAATCTTGCCTCGTGTGTATGTTAGCAGGGAATGGTTGTCTAGGGCCATTGGTGTGAATGATTGGGTAAAAGGGATGTGTAAGGATGTGGGTGTCAGCTTTGTGGATGTATGGGATAGGTTCTATGGGCGAAGGGATTTGTATGCTAGGGATGGTGTGCATCTGAGTAGGAAGGGTGTGGATGTGCTGAGTGGATGTCTGAAGGGGGGAGTTGGGATGGAATGTAGGGGGTGAGGTAACAAATGCATTCCAGAAGAAAGATGTTAGACATAAATTAGATAGGATAAACAGAGATAGTGAAAAGATTAGGAAAGATTTCCAGGTGCAAATAGGAGAGAATAAGATTAGGATTCCAAATAAGGAGACAGCATCTAGGAAGGTAGCAGGACTTAAATGTTTTTATGTAAATGCCAGGAGTCTTAGGAACAAGAAGGACGAGTTATCTAGTTATATAGTTGAGGAGGACTTAGATGTTGTATGTGTCACAGAGGCATGGGTAAATGAGGAAAAGTTTAGGAAAATAGGAAAGAATATGAAGTAGATGGATACATTATGTATTTACACCAGAGAATTGGTAGGATAGGTGGAGGAGTAGTTATTTATGTAAAAATCCTTCATTTCCAGTCAGGTTAATGGTATTAAGGTAGATAACAGAGTAGAGTCCTTATGGCTGGATGTTAGAGTAAACAAAAGTAAGGTTATTAGAGTAGGAGCTTTTATAGACCACCTAACCAGTCAGCAGATGTAGACAACCTTATGGTAGATGAGATAAATAGGGGTGTACTAGTCAGACAATTATCTTAGGGATTTTAATCTTAAGTCAGTAAACTGGGAGAGGATGGTAGGAGATGCTAGTGAAAATAAGTTTATGGAAAGTTTTCAGGATAACTATTTAGTGCAGATGGTAGATAAACCTACTAGGGGAGGAAGGTTTTAGACATAGTACTAACAAATATTGAGCATTGTTTAAAGGAAGTTGAGGTAGGAGAGACTTTAGCAAACAGTGACCATCATATAATTAGATTTATCATTAATTCCAGTAGGGATAATATAGTGAATAAGACTAGAGTCCCAAACTATCAGAAAGGCAATTATGGTAGGTTACGTCAGTTATTAGGAGAGGTAAACTGGGAAGATAGTTTTGGAAATAAAACTGCACAGGAGATGTGGGATATTTTTAAGGTTGTAGTAAAGGGTATAGTGATGCAGTGTATCCCTTACAAAGATATAAGGCAGAGAAACAGGAAGCCATTATGGTGGACTCATGAGATAGGTAGCCAGATCAGAGAGAAGAAGAGGGCATATAGAGAGTTGCAGAAAAGTGGGAAGATGTAGATTTGATTAGGTACAGACAGGTCAGAGATGATTTGAGTAAGGTTATAAAAAAGTAAAAGGCAGGCAGAGATAAAACTAGCTAGAGCTGGGAGTAAAGATCCCAAAAATTATATAGTTATTACAAGGTCAGTGATAAAAGAAATAAGGATAGGATTGGACCACTCAGAAAAGATGGTGTAGTAGTGGATCAAAATGAAGACATAGTAGAATTATTGAATGAACAATTTTCTTCAGTATTTACTAGGAAAGAATAGGAAATCCTGTTACAAACAGTGCGACGAGTAGTTTAAGAGCTTTAGAAAATATTGATATAAAACCGGGAATTATTAGGAAATTTATTCTTGAACTAGACGATAGGAAAGCTAGTGGTCCTGATGAGCTACATGCCAGAGTACTTAGGGAGGGTGTAGACAGTATTTCTGAAGCACTTAAGTTAATCTTTGAAAGATCACTTAGGTTTGCTGAGATACCTCAGGACTGGAAGTTAGCTAATGTTACTCCAATATTTAAAAAGGTAGGAAGGATGATGCGAATAATTATAGACCGATCAGTTTAACTAGTATAGTATGTAAGATACTAGAGAAAATCATTAAGGGTAGTATTTGGGAGCATTTAAATGAGAATAGATTAATTAGAGATACCCAACATGGCTTTAGATCAGGGAGGTCCTGTCTTACAAATTTGCTCGATATCTTAGAATATATTACCAAGGAGTTAGATGATGGAAATAGCATAGATGTTATATATCTAGATTTTAGCAAGGCGTTTGATAAGGTACCGCATAGGAGGCTAGTGTACAAATTGAGACTACATGGGATAGGGGGTAGGTTAGTTGATTGGATTAGTGAATGGCTTTCTGATAGGAAACAGAGAGTAGTATTAAATGGGGCAATGTCTGAGTGGAAGGAAGTGGTTAGTGGGTACCCCAAGGATCAGTGCTAGGACCTCTTCTTTTCTTGGTGTACATTAACGATTTAGATATAGGAATTAGTAGCAAAGTATCAAAGTTTGCAGATGATACTAAGATAGCATGTGCAGTACAGGGTGAAAAGGACAATTACAGAATACAACGAGACCTGGACAGGCTGATAGCATGGGCAGACAGGTGGCAGATGGAGTTTAATTCTAAAAGTGTCAGGTTATGCATTTAGGTAAAGACAACACAAACTTTAGCTATGAGATGGAGGGATGTTGGCTAGAGGCAGTAGAGGAAGGAAAGGATTTAGGAGTAGTGATAGACAGGACTATGAAATTTTCAAAGCAATGTTTAGAAGCAAGAAATAGGGCAAATAGGATCCTGGGTTTTATAAATAGAAATGTTAGTTATAAAAGTAAGGAAGTGGTGCGTAGCTTATATAATTCCTATGTTAGGCCCCATTTAGAGTATTGCATACAGGCCTGGTCACCCCACTATAGGCAGGATATCAACATGTTAGAAGCAGTTCAGAGAAGAGCAACTAGGATGATACCAGCATTAAAGCGCCTGGAGTATAGAGATAGATTAAAGGAATTAAACATGTTTTCATTTGAGAGGAGATGTATAAGAGGGATATGATAGAGTTATTTAAAATGTTCTCAGATACAAACTACATAGATGTGAGATCTTTCTTTACCTTAGAGGAGGGAAATAGGACTAGAAATCATGGCAGGAAGATTAGAAAGCAAGGCTGCAGGTTAGATATAAGAAAATATTTCTTTAGTCATAGGGTGGTAGACTTCTGGAATGCATTGCCAGAGACGGTTGTAAATAGCACTAGTTTGACAATGTTTAAAAACAGATTAGATAAGCACTTAAATTTATTAGATTTATAATTATGTATAGCACTGCATGATAGTTTTTATAAGAAATTTACTATAGTTAAACAAGACATGATCCCCATGTATGGGGACCACAAATTGTAGAGGATTTCGCTGCTGCAGGACTTAGCCCTGTTAATGGGCCAAATATTTAGAATTAGTATATAATGTATTGTGTACTTGTAAGTGTATCTTTAAGTACTGATGACGAGGTCGCTGTGCGACTGATACAGGATAACCTAGATGGGCCCTGGTGGCCCTTTGTTATCCTATTATTTATGTTATGTTCATCTTACACTCCATATGGTCCGAGACAAATGTCAATCGTTCCATCTTCGTCAATCCACTTGCGGTCCCAAGCCACTTTCAAGCGTCAAGATCAAGATCAAATATCAAGATCAAAATTAAGATCAAGATGGAAGACGAGGGACAACAAGAGACTCTTCCTGTTGGTGTAGATGAACTACCGCCGCCTCAAGAGAGCAAGCAACAACATAGTGGCAAGATTCAGCCTACCAAGAAAAGTAAGTGTGCATATTGGTAACTTCATTATTTGTGAATGAGGTGCTCAATAAGTACTCTCTCTCTCTCTCTCTCTCTCTCTCTCTCTCTCTCTCTCTCTCTCTCTCTCTCTACACACCATACGAATGTGCTGTTGATTTGCAGGTTCGCTCAACCATGGAATCTTTATGTGATTCATGTTATTCTGGTGAGAAACGTAGTAAAATAATTGATGGTACCTATATACATAGACCTCTCTAAACTTGGACTAAAATAATACAATATCCCCTATCACCTGGGCTGCACACCAGATTGTGGCTTTTTGCAAAAGTTCCCCCATAGAATGAACGACCTTCTTACCAGTTATACCTGTTACTTACCATTGCTGATACGGATTTTCAAACATGGCTAGTTAATATTTAAGAACAATTACTGTCATTGTTAATGATAATAAATTGAGTGATTTTAAGTTGTAGAATAAACTAAAGACAAGCCAGTCAGTGGATTATATTTTCATGTATAACACACACACACACACATACTGTTCATTTGGAATATCCCAAAGAACACATATATTTATTATTCAAATGTCAGATCTAGGGGGGTGGGGTTGAAAATTTACGACCTCTAAGGCACTTGGGAAAATAAGACTTCGATAGTCCCCTCACAGCCTTGCAGATAGTGAAGCCATAGATGTTGGCTTCACAACTATCTGCTTAGGCATGGCAGTACTGAACATATTTTCATGATTAATGAAACAATCAAATTGTACTTATAAATGACAACTGAGTCTTTATGCGTCAACAGCCTTCAGTGGTGGTGCACTTGCCTTCTCATTCTGGGTAACAGTTAAAGACTGAAGGAACGGTACTCGTTTAGAGGATTTTTGTTGATACTTCATTTTCCTACAGGTCTCCTGCAGAAAGTCCTCTGGGGTAAAAATGGAGTTCACAAATGCCAACATGGTCTGAGTTCCAAATTGTGTCCTTGCATTTCAGTGCAGCGATCCACTTATTTACTTATCTCTGGCCTATGAAAGAGGAAGAAGATGCTAATAAAATAGTTTTGTGTTTAAACGTTTCCCTTTTTCATAGTCATTTTTATGTCTTTATAAGTTTGTTCATAAAAGCATTAATAAGCATAATAGAAATGTGTTTAATGCAAAATGTATAAGTACAATGAAAGATTTTATTTTGAACACATCCTTCAAAATCGTTTCCTGGTCAAGACGGTCCCTGACCACGATGGGCCCATGTTTATCATGACGACCCCACACCAAATTTTAGGTTATTGTTCTCTTATTTCTTTCATTATGTTAACATGTTAACCGCGAATGGCAACTCAGCGTTCCTGAAATAGTGTTTTGTAGTATGGAGCGTTTAAAACCATAATGTATTGGTACACCGGTGTACCTTGCCCATATGGTGCATATGCGTATCCAGGGTGAAACACGACTTTCTGTAAATATTGAAAGAGGTGAGAGAACATGCATTTCTAAGCAGAAAATGTTATACACACATTTGCATTTTAAGGTTTTGTTTACCTGTAAGATGATTTTAAAATTTCTGAGAGGCGCGCAATAGTCCATTGTTTTTTTTTTGAGGTGACCACTTGGCTAAATACCAAATGTTTTAATATTATGTTGTGCAATCTTACATTTAAGACATTGTATCAACGAGTATGCAATTTATTGATAAACATTACATGATAACATTATTGCAGTGATTAAAAGTAAGCACTCACGTATGGTACTACGTGGTACAGTACCTATAACTGGGTGAGGAAGGAGGGGGAAGGATGGAGGAGTGGGGAGTGACTGATTTATTAATACAATCTGTCTTAGTATAAGATGCTCTATTAACAAGTATAATTTAAAACCATCTTACGGGTAAAGAAAAAAACTGAGGCCGCTGTGGTCTGTAGTGTGGGGCGGTCATGGTAAACATGGAGCCGTCGTGGGGGGCCGTCGTGGTCAGGGGCTGTCTTGACCATGACCCTTCAAAGTCTAGTGGTGGTGGCAGTGGTGGTGATGGTAGTGGTAGTGGTGCAAGGACGGCCCTGAGCCTGAGGCTGTTCAACCAAGGCACGAAGTGGATGTGCTGGGAGTCACGCTCATGAGGATCGTGTGGCTGCTTGATGGAAAGGGGCTGGAGGTACTGTACAAAGCTCAGGTCCGCTCTTTTATACTAAGAAAAAAAGTCTAAGGAGTTGGGTATTCATTCCTTACTTTATACGATTTTTACTTTATACGGTCCCTTCTGGAATGCATCTACTGTATAAATCGAGGACTACCTGTATATGCATTTATGTTCACAAAACAACATTTCTATTAGCTTTTACAAACCTTGCCCCCAAGAAAGGATTGTTTTGTAATGCAGAAAGTGAAATCTTACATGGAATACCAAAAACATAAAGCAGAGATGAGATCGGCCACAGACAAGGCAGAGACTCACAGCGACTCAGCCGCTTCTTCTTCTTTTTTGACCTGTGTTGCTTTCAACACAATATTAAATTTATGTTTCCACTCCTTTATTGCCTGCTATAATGGATATCATATCTTAGTATTCATATACGCTTGTGGCATGAGGATAACCTCGACTCCGTGGCACTGAGGTATTTCATTAGTAATTCACTATCACTCAGTGCCACGGAGTCAAGGTTATCCTCATGGCACGAGCGTATATGAATACTAAAATATGATATCCATTATAGCAGGCAATAGAGGAGTGAAAACACAAATTTAACATCGTGGTGAATTACTAATGAAATACTGCGGTATTTCATTAGTAATTCACTATCACTCAGTGCCACAGAGTCGAGGTTATCCTCATGGCATGAGTGTATATGAATACAAAGATATGATATCCATTATAGCAAGCAATAGAGGAGTGGAAACATAAATTTAATATAGTGGTGAAAGACAACATGCAAGCTAAAAGGATCACAAGAAGAAGAAGA
This sequence comes from Portunus trituberculatus, assembly GCF_017591435.1. NCBI lineage: Eukaryota > Metazoa > Arthropoda > Malacostraca > Decapoda > Portunidae > Portunus > Portunus trituberculatus. The sequence continues at coordinate 5,267,696 of NC_059272.1, read as the reverse complement.
AGCGGCCGGGTCGCCGTGAGTCTCCACCTCGTCTCTGGCCGATTTCATCTCTGCTTTATATATAATTTTTTTTTTTTAACCCATGTGGTATGTTGGGGACTAGCCCAGAACACATCCCCCTTATTTCCATTATCTCCTATGGGAAAATTACATTGCTTAACGAATTTTCGCTCTGTGAACAGCTTTGACACCCCTATCCTATTCGTTAAGTGGAGTATTACTATATATATATATATATATATATATATATATATATATATATATATATATATATATACACAGTAAGTCCTCGTTATATGGTAGTTCTTTATACGATAAATTCACAGTTACGGTATTTGGAAATTACTACCCTCAATTCGATATACGGTAAGATAAATTCACAGATCTGGTATCCGCTCATGTCATCCGAGAAGGCCCAGCGCGAGGGAGCAGGGGTGATGACGTCATCCACACCACACCTCACCGCCACTCACAGTACTGACTAACTTGACCACCCTTGGAGCCTATTATCTCTTCCCGTCCCTCCCTTTTTTTTTTTAACTGCATTACATATTACTTACATGCATTACTAATTAGATGAATAAATGGAATATTAAAGGGTCTAATGTAAGCACAAATATATCCATAATAATCATGGCAAACACTAAAATACTGCTATCAGCGGTGAACCATACAGCAACTGATAAATGGCACAGATGGGCCTGTCAAGCCCACTAATAGTGAATGGTGGAAGTCGTATAACATCAAGCACGCCTTAGCTTATAAAGTGTGTGGTGTTAGGATACGCAGTAGCTACGTATTATTATTAAATAATAGTGTTGCATTGATCAGCTCTGAGTGTATAAACAAACACCATTACATGACTCACGTGCGGTGGAATAGTTCAAGTTCCTGGGCAATTTTGAACCATTAGATATGTACTTTCATATTGGGACGTAACCTACGCCATCAAAAGCGCAAAATCACGCAGATTGCAGAACTGGACTTGAAAATTAGATATGATGAAAAATGAAGGAGAACTGAGGAGTTGAATGAAAAAAAAAAGTCGGAGAAAAAATGTTTATGCACTACTTCAATTATCGCTTATTTTCATATTTTTACCCACATGATTGTTTTATTTTAATTCTTATATGATGCAGAATTTCCTCAGGAAGACGATGGTGGTATCCGTTTTTCATGATATGATATGAAAGTGTCAGGAAGCTGAGTGGGAGTGAGGTGTGTGGAGTTGTCACCTTTCGGCTAACTGGGTACAGCAAGCATTTTTCCCCACTGTAAACGGGCTCGTCTGCATACCTGTGAAAACGTACGGCTATACCTCTTAACCTAACCACGGGATATTCTCGGAAATGCTCTTGTTGTGATTCCCGCACAAAGAGAAATGTTCGCACCTACTTTACCAAACCAAACCTAACCCGGAAAAAAAAAAAAAAAGTGGCGCGGGCTGTTCAAGAGTGGCTCAGACAAGCCAGTATACCAGTTGGAAAATATGCGTACAGTGAAGTAGCCACCATGGTGTTCAAGTTGTACCACTAGCTTGACCTCGGAAGGCACTATGGGCCGTACCAAGAGTCGCGAAGGCCAAGGCACAGACCTTGCCTTCGACCAGCAAGGCAAAGCCTCCGCCCTTACCTTTAATCTGTGCCAAGAGTCGCCGCGAGAGGTCTGCCGCTAGCATGAGTTGGTAACAGTTGTTTCAGTATTGGTATGACTGTAATCCGGATTTGAGCTCCACGAATGACAACAAAACCACAGTGCGCGCTACAAGAATGGAGGGAAGAAGCTGTGACCGGGCCTTGCACTCACGCAAGAACAGAGAATAATGATTCTCAGTCTTGTAAAAGAGAATAAAGACTTGCAAGACCGCTCAACAAACCCAGCTAGCCTTCACAAGAAAAATTTAGACTATCGTTGTACTGTAGAAAAAAAAAAAAAAGCGGAGTCGGAGTCAGAGTCGCAACCTTCAAATTTCCTGGAGTCGGAGTTGGAGTCACAACATTTAAATTTACTGGAGTCGGAGTCGGAGTCGGAGTCGGACTTTTGAAAATCCGACTCCACACCCCTGGTGCTAACCCTGCTATAGTTAGTCCTTCCTCCATATGCTCTTTCTTCAAACAAGTGAAATGTGCCAACCCTGCTACAGCTGACCCTTCCACATCTTCTTTTCGACAGTACAGATGACGATGTCTTATCCTCGTCTGCACACTCAGCAGAAGATGAGTAAGAGCTGAAATCCCTATTATCCCTTAGCCTTGGGAGGGACATCATCTGATAGAATACATGGCGAGTGAAAGGTAAATAAAAGCGTTTTGTTTATTTCTTTTGCGCAGTACTTTACATTTTTTTTCTTTTACGACGATTTTCATGTATTTTAATTTCTGTATGGGTGACTTTTGACGTGCTGGAATGCATTCCCTATTATTACATGTTATAGTAGGTTTGGTATACGGTAATTTCGATTTATGGTAAGGTTTCCAGAAACGCATATGTACTGTATAACGAGGACTTACTGTATATATATATATATATATATATATATATATATATATATATATATATATATATATATATATATATATATATATATATATATATATATATATATATATATATATATATATATATATATATATATATATATATACAGGTATCCCTTGGTTAACGATAGGTTACGTTTCCCAAAAACAGATCGCTAACCGAAACGATCGCTAACTGAGGGATTTGAAATTATCAACTACATACATGTATTTCGCGATGCGTAAATAAACGACACTTTCTATGTTGTTAGTTGTTATTTACACCTTTAGAATTGGTAGTACTTACCTTGAGGAGTGGATGTGATATGCGTAGTGTGTTGTTTTGTGCCCCGAGGACACAGGGCCTTGGAGGATTAAATCTCATCATGCCCACACCACCCAAACTCGGTCAGCTGCTTCAAACCCTTCAAATTCTTGAGAGAATACGTTTTCCAGTGGGGGTGGGTCATCCAGGCTCTCCTCATCGTCACTCAAGGTTACGGTGGATGTGAAGGATAGATTGGATGTGGGTGGAGTTGTTTTGGAGGTGGATGGAGTTGTTTTGGAAGTGGGTGGAGTTTTTTTCGAGGTAGCAGGACGAACTTTGAAGTACGACGAGATGACTCCTATGGAAGTAGATGGGATTGCTTTTGAGGTGGATGGGGTAGCTTGGGAGGTGGATGGAGTTGCTTGATCGGTAGATGGGGTTGCTTGGGATGTGGATGGGGTTGCTTGGTGAGTGGTTTGAAGAAAGATGAGATGACTGTCTGTTTTGCCATCCTTTTCTTTGCCTCAAATAGTTCTTTATACACTTTCATGTCATTTTCTATAGCATTAGTCACGCCATTACTTCGGTTTGGGTTGGGGTCATTCTCCTGGAGAAGATGTATGGCCTGGTTAATATGATTAAAAATCTCCTCGAAAATCTTGACGGAGAGGGTTCTTTCAGGCTCCTTGTCCTCCTCCATTTCACTTGATCACAAATAAGCACAAAAAAAGAAGTTTAGAGCGAGCGTGATAGAGTTGTTGTTGCACAATCAAAACAGCGGAAAGACTGTGGTGTGTTTACTGCACGGGCCGCGGGTGGATGGAGGCGCTGCGATCGCGATTGCGATCGCGATTGCGATTGGTCAATCCGATCGTTAACCGAATTTTGGCGATCGTTAACCAAAAATAGGGATTAATTTGGAGGATCGTATGAGCGAAATATCGTTAAGTAGTCGATCGTTAACCGAGGACACCTGTATATATATATATATATATATATATATATATATATATATATATATATATATATATATATATATATATATATATATATATATATATATATATATATATATATATATATATATATATATATATATATATATATATATATATATATATATATATATATATATATATATATATATATATATATATATATATATATATATATATATATATATATATATATATATATATATATATATATATATATATATATATATATATATATATATATATATATATATATATATATATATATATATATATATATATATATATATATATATATATATATATATATATATATATATATATATATATATATATATATATATATATATATATATATATATATATATATATATATATATATATATATATATATATATATATATATATATATATATATATATATATATATATATATATATATATATATATATATATATATATATATATATATATATATATATATATATATATATATATATATATATATATATATATATATATATATATATATATATATATATATATATATATATATATATATATATATATATATATATATATATACAGTAAGGTCCCGAGTTACGTCAGAGTTACGTTCCTGAAACATGACATAAGTCGAATCAATTTTGTACGTAACTCGAGTTTTTGTACTTTCAAAGCATATTATCGAGTTTTCAACCAATAATTTTTTATGGTTATTCAGGTAAGTAAAAGGTTATGTTGTTATATTGGTATATTATTTACAACTATATAGGAATATATTGATTAGGGCCGCGAACGCGACTGCAGGTTGCGAGAGGCCCTGAGGCCGCCAGGAGGGTGGGCAGGTCGAATGTTGTGACGTCCAGGGCGGACAGCTGGGAGCTTTGTGGAGTGCAGTAGGAGTAGAAGCGTTATATAAGTAAAAGGTTATATTGTTATATTATTTACAAGTATGTAGGAATATGAAACACAAGCTTGTTTTTGTTGTTGATTAGGGCCGCGAACGGGAAGGACTGCATGTTGCCAGAGGGGTGGACGCCTGAGGCCGCCAGGAGGGTAAGCAGGTCGAATGTTGTGACGCTCAGGGCGGACAGCTGGGAGCGTAGTGCAGTGCAGTGGGAGTAGAAGCGTGGGCAGCGGGGCAGGAAATGCAATAGGAAAGGTCAATAGAGATCAGCAGACAAGCACAGATGGTGCAAGTGAGCTGCGAGTGTTGTGTGGCCCAGGCGAAGGCTCCGGAGTTGTTATTGTTGTGATAGGTGTGTGAGCCCTCAAGGTCGTCAACCTTCCCGTTGTCATGGTAACGGGCTTCCCATTTTCTTCTTCACTCCCTCACACACAGCTGCTGCCTCCCTTCTCATATATTTTAATTATGTCCACTTTTTCTTGTAGTGTAATGGTTTTCCTTTTCTTAGCATCACTGCTATCACTCAGGAGTTTTTTTTTTTTGGTGCCATTGAGCAAGATACTAAGATAGTCAGCAAAAGCAGATGTAGGAACACTCTTGCCAGGGGCGACGGTGTGGTGGAACTGAGGTACGTAGAGTGTTATTCTATTCAAGCATGAGCTTGGCGGTGTGGTGGATAACCACAAGTGACGCCTGGCGGCCAACAATAACAATAAACCCCGCGCTTTATGATTTATAAATTTTCAATTTTTTAAATCTTAAATTGCCTTATAGTGGACTGACGTAAGTGCGAGTTTGACATAACGTGAGACCGACTTAACCCGGGACCTTACTGTATATATATATATATATATATATATATATATATATATATATATATATATATATACAGGCAACCCCCGTTTAACAAAGGTTCACACAACGAAATTTCGCTACAACGAAGGTTTCGTTTTACTACCATCTGCTCGTTTAACGAACACCAAACTTGCTTTAACGAAGTTTTATCCAGGTAATTTTTTTCCAAATTTGAAAGCCCCACCGTATCATGTAAGCTGACAGGCTTTTGAATACACCAGGAGCTGCTGGTACTAAGGCCTGCCTCAGGAGAAATCCTGAGACATCTGTAGAATAAATATCAAGATCAAGCCTCGCGTGGACAACAGAGGTGCTGCCGATACAAAGGCTTGACTCAGAAGAAATTCTGCGTCACCTGTTGCATCAAGATCAAGATCAAGATCAAGATCACGTGCACCACTCACTCCCCAGTCAAAACATAACAGCATCACCAGCAGCTCATCTTCCCTGGTTCAACTTTCCACCAAAACGCCCAGCAGTGTGGCCTAACGTTCCTAAGAAGACCAGGAAGTGTCTTACTCTCGAAGTGTAGCTGGGTATTATTCACAGTCAAGAGAAAAGCCAGAAAACTAATAACATTGCTTGCCACCATCTTGACTCCATCTACTGTCTACTATTTTCAAGTCAGCAGACTCTATTAAGAAGGCTGGTGAGACCGCATCTTTCTTGAAAGCTAAAAGGACCACCTGAACTCGTGACTCTACAATGGATAAAATGGAAAGCCTTGTGGAAATGTGGTACATAAGTTTGTATGCGGTACCATGATGCGCACTTTGTTTACATTCCACAGGTTGCTGGTTACTGTATTTTCCGTTTCACTCTGCCTCCCTTCATAAAGTTAAGATCATCAACATTATAAAGTTACGTACATACATACATTAGTGTACACTATAATGACTTAAATTAAACTACCTAAATGTTTAACTTCGTAATTTTTACTTTCATTAAACCTTTTACTGTACTATGATGCACTCTCGCTTTGCTTACTCAATGGAAGTTCAAATCAGGGGTTAAACTTGTTATAATGGGTTCGCTTAATGAAGTGTTTTTTAGGAACATAACCCCTTCGTTAAGTGGGGGTTGCCTGTATATATATATATATATATATATATATATATATATATATATATATATATATATATATATACATACATACACAGTAAGGTCTCGGTTTACGTCAGAGTTACGTTCCTGAAACATGATGTAAGTCGATTTTGTACATAACTCGAGTTTCCGTACATTTCAAAGCATATTATCGAGTTTTCAACCAATCATTGTTTATGGTCATTCAGGTAAGTTAAAGGTTATATTGTTATATTATTTACAACTATGTAGGAATATGAAACACAAGTTTGTTTTTGTTGTTGATTAGGGCCATGAACGCAAAGGACTGCAGGTTGCCGAGAGGGGTGGACGCCTGAGGCCGCCAGGAGGGTGGGCAGGTCGAATGTTGTGACGCCCAGGGGGGACAGCTGGGAGCGTAGTGCAGTGTGGTGGGAGTAGAAGTGTGGGCAGCGGGGCAGGAAATGCAATAGGAAAAAGCAATAGGGATCAGTAGACAGGCGCAGACGGTGCAAGTGAGCTGCGAGTGTCGTGTGGCCCAGGCGAAGGCTCCGGAGTTGTTATTGTTGTGATAGCTGTGTGAGCCCTCAAAGTCGTCAACCTCCCCATTGTCATGGTAACGGGCTTCCCATTTTCTTCCCTCTCTCACACACAGCTGCTGCCTCCCTTCTCATGTCTTTTAATTATGTCCTCTTTTTTCTTGTAGCGTAATGGTTTTCCTTTTTTTAGCATCACTGCTGTCACTAAGAAGTTTTCTCTTTGGTGCCATTGAGCAAGATACTAAGAACTTGAGTCAGTAAATGCAGAAGTAGGATAACACTCTTGCCAGGGGCGATGGTGTGGTGGAACTGAGGCAGGGTGTTATTGTGTTCAAGCGTGAGGCGGGCGGTGTGGCGGGCAACCACCAACAATAACAATAAATCCCGCACTTTACGATTTATAAATTTTCAGTTTTTTTAATCTTAAATTGCCTTTTAGTGGACTGACGTAACTACGAGTTTGAGGTAACTCGAGACTGACGTAACCCGGGACTTTACTGTATATATATATATATACAGTAAAAGTCCTTAAATCCGGAAATTTATAATTCAGAAATCTTTATAATCCAGAAAATTTGAAAGGCTGAGTTAAATATGTAAATAATAGTAATAAAATAATACCTGAAACTGAACATGTCATCACCGACATTGAGTTTAACACAAACTCGTAAGAAAATAATATTTGGAGGTATTATAAGTGGTGTTTTATGTTTCTGTGTGTGTGTGTGTGTGTGTGTGTAATTACCTAGTTGTATTTACCTAGTTGTAGTTTTACAGGGCCTGGGCTTTATGCTCGTGTGGCCCATCTCCATATCTACACTTATCCAATCTTACTTTAAAAGTATGCACACTCGTTGCAGACACTACTTCTTCATCTAAACTGTTCCACGTCTCAATACATCTCTGCGGGCAACTATATTTTTTAATATCTCTCAGACATCTTCCTTTTCTCAGCTTTTTACTATGCGATCTTGTGCTTCGGATGTCATATTCTCTCAGGATCAGTTTCTCATTATCCACTTGGTCCATTCTGTTGATCAATTTATAAACTTGTATCAGGTCTCCTCTCTCCCTTCTTTGTTTCAGGGTTGGTAGATCCATAGCCTTTAATCTCTCGTCATATGTCATCCCTTCAAATTCTGGAACCATTCTTGTAGCTATTTTTTGTAGCCTCTCCAATTTCCTTATGTGTTTCTTTTTATGAAGGGTCCACACTACTGCATATTCCAGTCTGGGTCTTATTATAGTACTTATCAATTTCTTCATCATTTCTTTGTCCATGTAGTGAAATGCTATTCCAATATTCCTTAGCAAATTATATGTTTCTCTAAAAATTTTATCAATACTGGTTAATTACTTTCTTCCATCGTCACTCCTAAGTCCTTTTCCTTTTTTACTTTCTCCAGTTCTACTCCATCTCCCATCTTATAAATTCCCACAGGTCGTCTTTCACTCTTTCCCATTTCCATGACATGGCTTTTGTTCACATTGAATTCCATTTCCCACTTCTTACTCCATTCCCAGATCTTATTTTGGTCTTCTTGCAGTATTTCACAAT
>NC_059272.1:5143993-5253993 GCF_017591435.1 Portunus trituberculatus | reverse complement strand
GCAACCTGTGGAATATAAACAAAGTGCGCATCATTGTACTGCATACAAAACTTATGTACCACATTTCCACAAGGCTTTCCATTTTATCCATTGTAGAGTCATGAGTTCAGGTGGTTCTTTTAGCTTGCAAGGAAGATACGGTCTCACCAGCCTTCTTAATAGAGTCTGCTGACTTGAAAATAGAGACAGTATAATATGGAGTCAAGATAGTGCCCAGCACTGCTATAGTTTTCTGGCCTCTCTCGTGTCTGTGAATAATATCTACCTTCATTTGGAGAGTAAGAGACTTCATGGTCTTCTTATGAACACTAGGCCAATTGCAGGGCATTTTGGTGGTAAGTTGAGCTAGGGAAGACAAGCTGCTGCTGACGCTGTTATGTTTTGACTGGGGAGTGAATGTTGCGCATGTTGTCCACGAGAGGCTTGATCTTGATCTTGATCTTTATTATATAGGTGTCCCAGGATTTTTCCTGAGGCAGGCCTTAGTACCAGCAGATCCTGGTGTATTCAAAAGCCTGTCAGCTTGCGTGATATGGTGGGGCTTTCAAATTTTGAAAAAAATTACCTGGATAAAACTTCGTTAAAGTGAGTTTGGTGTTCGTTAAACGAGCAGATGGTAGTAAAATGAAACCTTAGTTGTAGCGAAATTTTGTTGTGTGAACTTTATTTAAACGGGGGTTGCATATATATATATATATATATATATATATATATATATATATATATATATATATATATATATATATACATACATACAGCAATACTCTGCTTAATGAACAGGATAGGGGGCGTCAAAGCTGTTCGTAATCTTCCCATAAGAAATAATGGAAATAGCGGGGATGCGTTCTGAGCTGGTTTTCACCATACCACATGGGTTAAAATAAAATTATATATATTTCTATAAGCTTTTTATAAACCTTGCCCCCAAGAAAGGATTGTTTTGTAATGCATAAAGTGAAATCTTACGTGGAATACAGTCATACCTCGCCGAACACAAATTCACCGAACACGAATCTCGCGTATACACGAATCGGTAAAATGTACCATATTTCGCCGAGCACGACTTTGACTCGCGATTGCACAATTTGGTCCCCATTTGAATCTCCCGCTGGTCCTGTGTTACTGTCTTATATATGCATATATGTTCACAAAACACCATTTCAATTAGCTTTTTACAAACCTTGCCCCCAAGAAAGGATTGTTTTGTAATGGATAAAGTGAAATCTTACATGGAATACCAAAAAATAAAGCAGAGATGATGAGATTGGCCAAAGACTGCAGAGACTCCGGCAACTTGGCTGCTTCCTCTTCTTCTTCTTGTGACCTTTTTAGCTTGGCATGTTTTCTTTCACCACGATATTACATTTGTTTCCACTCCTCTATTGCCTGCTATAATGGATATCATGTCTTAGTATTCATATACCCTCATGCCATGAGGATAACTTTGACTCCGTGGCACTGAGTGACAGTGAATTACTAATGAAAAATTCATTAGTAATTCACTATCACTCAGTGCCATGGAGTCCAGGTTATCCTCATGGCATGAGCTTGTATGAATACTAAGATATGATATCCGTTATAGCAGGCAATAGAGGAGTGAAAACAAATGTAATATTATCGTGGTGAAAGAAAACATGCCAAGCTAGACAGGTCACAAGAAGAAGAAGAAGAAGCCAAGTCGCCGGAGTCTCCGCCGTCTGTGGCCGATCTCATCATCTCTGCTTTATTTTTTGGTATTTCATGTAAGATTTCACTTTATGCATTACAAAACAATCCTTTCTTGGGAGCAAGGCTTGTAAAAAGCTAATAGAAATATATATATATATTTTGTTTTTTTTACCCATGTGGTATGTTGGGGACCAGCCCAGAACGCATCCCCCTATTTCCATTATTTCCTATGAGAAAATTACGTCCGCTTAACGAATTTCCGCTCTACGAACAGCTTTGACACCCTGTTACGGCCCGCCCGTAACATGCATTACTACCATCACCACCTCCGCTTGTTACCTCGTTCGCCACCACTCCGCCTCCCCTTCCACGTCACCGTCTCGTGAACCTTCCACGTCACCGTCTCGTGAACCTTCCACGCCACCGTCGTGAACCTTCCACGTCACCGTTTCATGAAGCCCGGCTACTGTCCCGAAGTTGGATTCACGCGGCCCTTTTCGACTCAACCGAAAGTGTTGAGCCAGCTCTTGGTTTTCTGGATTGGGAGTTGAGATCCAAGCCTCAACCTGTGAACACAACGCCTCTTGGTTCTGCCGTGGGATCAACCATCACCCAGCATTTCACCACTGCGACACCGCATAAGTATCACTTCCCTCGTCCGTGTTTTCCACATTGCCTCTATATAGGATTAGGATTATTGTTAGGTATTAAGTTGGGTTCTTTATTGTTGTATTTATTACTGTGTTATATGTATATGTGTATGTCATTTTCCTGTGTTTCATGTTATATATCTGTGTTTCATGTTTCTTGTTATATATGTGTCAATTTCATTATGGGTTATTAAATAGCTTTTAAAGTGACCCCCTTTTGCATTTCCTCACCAGTTGAACCTGCAGTGTTTTTTTTATTGTTATTGTTCACCGGCTCTCCGATGCCAATCTTACCAGTTTAACCGGTGAACGTAACAATTGGCGACCGTGACAGGACCATTATAACCCATGTTCAGTGTTCCATTTTTCCAGTGACTTTTTTTTCTGTGATTGCTTGTGTTTCTGTGGTGTTGTGACTCTGATGTGTTTTTTTTCTGTGACTTACTCTGCGTGTGGTTTAAATTTACCTTTGTGCGATCAAGTGGCTCCTTTTGGGTTAAACGTGCTTCGTGACTTTCATTGGTATCGCATAGCAGTGGTAGAGCAGGAAACCAGGTAGAAAGGCGTGTTCACCGATAGCACTTATCTCTAGTTTTTGCACATAGGCAGGTGTGTAATAAGTGTTATCCAAGTGTTGGGATCATCATATGTTCATGCGAACCCTCAATCCCCTCACTTCGCGGATCATTTTTCTCGCTAGTTAGAATCGGCCATTTTAACTAGTCTCAGACTAATCCGCCTCCTTATCAATAACAAGTCTCAGTACAATTCGCTCCTCACTCAAGTCTCGTAACTAGAGTAATCCGGATCCCTCTTAATGCCGTAACTCTAGTTTACCCCTCATTAGTGATTGTACTCATAAGTGTTTACTTAAGTATAATCTAGGTAATTTCAAGGTTGCCTTTATTATCACTCTGCCAAGTTCCTCACTTAAGTAATTCGCTTATCATTTTTTTTTTGTTGTGGTTTAACATCTATTTAATATGGCTTCCGCTCAGTTTAACGTTGAAGATTTTGTGCCGACCCTTCTCTGGAACAACTTAAATATGCTAATATAAAGAAGGACCAATGGAAAGCCATCGCTAAACATTTTGATGTTCCCATCACGTCTCAGATGACTAAAGAGGTCATTAAGAATGTAGTTGTTGAACATCTAGTGCAAGAAGGTCAGTTGCTAGGAAATGCCATAGAAGAGTTAACTCCCATGTCAGCCTCTACGAGGACTATAATACACAGTCCCCAGGAAGAACAGGATAAGAGTAGGTTAAGTCAATGGGAAATTGAGAAGCTTAAACTAGAATACCGGATGCATGAAAGACAAATGCAACTACAGGAAAAGAAAGAAGAGAGAGAATTTCAATTACAACTTAGAAGGCAGGAGAAAGAGTTAGAAATTCAGGAGTTAACCCTACGAAATGACGCTAAGTTTAGAGGGGAAGAAATAGATATAAAGAAACAGTTAGCAAGCTTTAATCCTGCTACAGCTGCTCCGCTAGTTCCCCCTTTTGATGAATCTGATGTTGACGGGTCATTTCGCGCTTTTGAGAGCATTGCTCATAGGAATAAATGGCCCCAGGATCAGTGGGTGTCTCTCCTTGTCCCTAAGCTAGTAGGAAAAGCTTATAGGGTATACAACGGCCTTAGTGATGAGGTAGAATATGAAGAGATCAAAGGTAACATTCTAGACGCCTACTCTATCACTTCTGATGGATACAGACAGCAGTTTCGAAAGTATGTGAAACCAGAGTCTCACACCTATGTTGAATTCGCTAGTGAGAAACTAAGACAATTTAAGAAATGGTTAGCCGCTCTTAACATTACCACCTTTTCGGAGTTGCTCAATCTAATGGTCCTGGAAGAATGGAAGAACAAGTTACCATTTAATATTCTGAGGCATGTGGAAGAACGGGAGAGAGTGATCTTATGTCTGCCGCTAAAGTGGCTGATGCGTTTGCTTTGTTGATGGGATCCCTGGGTAGTAGAGGTCGTGGTTCACTGTCTAATGTTAGGTCCTCCTTTGGGGAAGGTTTTGGGGCGGGTGGTAAGCCAACCGGATTCTCGCCAAATGCATATAATTCTCCCTGGTGTACATACTGTAAGAAGCCAGGTCACACGATCCAGAAATGTAGACACCCAAATTGCAAGGGTTCTCAACGTCAATTTTCTTTTGTGTCCCCTAGACCTAACACATTTGAGAACAAGAAACCAGTGGCCCTAGCTAACCCTGTCAACTCTCCTCTAGAACTTTATGACTCGTACATGTATCAAGGTAAAGTGTCTCTGACTGATGGTAAAGACAAGGCAATAAATATCAAGGTTCTGCGTGATACAGGTGCTGCCCAATCCATCTTAAGGGAAGATGTCATCCCTAACATCAAACAGGCTTTCACTGGGGAGAAGGTGATCCTTACAGGTCTCGAATCACAGCTCTCCTATCCCTTGGCTAATATTAGCTTACAGTGCCCGTTCATTTCAGGAGAGGTTGAGGTAGCCATTAAACCTGGTGAACTGCCAGTACCGGGGTACATCTTGTACTGGGTAATGATCTTGCGGGTAACTTGGCTGTTCCAAACTTAATTGTTCTTGATTCTCCCTTAACAGAAAGTCCCACTAAGACCCTGGACGAAACATCCCTCACTTCTTCCCAGTGTGTGCAGTCACCAGGTCTCAGTCCAAGTCCCCTGCCTTTCATCACCTCCTCCACCAATGATTGCCTCTACTGACAACTTGTATAATAACATCATTTCAAAGGAGAATTTGATTAATGCTCAGGAACAGGATCTCACTTTGGCTAAGATCAGACATGTGGCCAGTGAGACAAAGGATATGTCTAAATTGCCTTGTTTTTATTATCAGGAAGGAGTCCTGATGCGTGCCTACAGACCTCCTGAACTGAAACAACTAGACACCTGGTCAGAAACACATCAAGTTGTCATCCCTTGTCTGTAAGACCAGCCATTATAGAACTAGCTCATGATGGATTGTCAGGTCATCTAGGCATCCAAAAACCTACAAGAAGGCTCTTCAACATTTTTTTGGCCAGGAATGAAAAAGGATGTGTCACACTATGTAAAACATGTCACATATGTCAAATTGTGGGTAAGCCTAACGAACGCCTTGTGCCAGCTCCTCTGACGCCTATTCCAGTTCAGACGGAGCCCTTCGAAAAGATCATACTAGACTGCGTAGGGCCCTTACCCAAAACCAAACGAGGGAATCAGTATTTGTTAACCCTCATGGATCCCACTACCAGGTACCCTGAAGCATTCCCTCTTAAGAACATCACATCAAAGACCATTGTAAAACATCTAATACATTTTTCACCTCGGTAGGAATTCCAAAACAAATTCAGTCTGACAAGGGTAGCAATTTCACTAGCCATTTTTTCCAACAGATAGTGAATGAGCTAAACATCGACCATGTTACCTCCTCGGCTTACCACCCCAATCCCAAGGCTGTCTGGAGCGGTTTCACCAAACATTAAAATCCATGATGAAGAAGTATTGCTTGGAGCATCAAGGAGACTGGGATGAAAGTATTTCTTTCCTTCTCTTCGCTTTAAGAGAATCTCCTCAAGATTCTTTAGGTTACTCCCTTTTGAATTACTCTATGGTAGACAGATCAGGGGGCCTCTCAAAATATTAAAGGATCAATGGTTTACTCAAAATACTCCTTCAAGCCCCAGTGTGTCTGACTACATCAGTAACCTTAAGAATAAAATCAGTGAAGTCAGATCTTTTGCTAAATCAAACTTCCTCAAATCTCAAACTAAAATGCAACAGAATTCTCTTCCCAAATCTGTCATGAGAAGTTTCAAACCAGGAGACAAGGTTTTACTTTTCTCCCCACTCCAGGCAATGCTCTTCACAGTAAGTTCATGGGACCTTATGTTGTGGCTCAAAAACTAAGTCCATTAAATTATGTGGTCCACACTCCTGACCGTCGTAAGGATTCCCAACTTGTTCATATTAATCTAATGAAACCTTACCACTCCAGAGAACCAGAGGACGACTTGTCTCGCGCTGTACCTGTATGTCTGGTAGGAAAGGAGTCTGGTCCTGTGCCCCCCGAGGAAGAGTCCGACATCGAATTCCTCTTCTTGTCACCTAAAGGACGCCCCTCAAACAGCCAAATCATGTCCAACCTTGATGAGGTGTTTCTTTCCTTAACACCTTCACAACAGTCTGATCTTAAAAAGTTATTGCTAGACTTTTCTGAAATCACAGGTGACCTTCCAGGAGTTTGTAATACTATCCAACATGACATAACATTAACATCTAATGACATCAAGCCTATAAGACAACCAGCCTATCGCATTTCACCCATTAAAAGAGACTTGATGAAAAAAGAGGTAGACTATCTGCTCTGTCATCACCTTGCAGAACCTAGTATATCTCCTGGGCTTCTCCTGCCTGTTAACATCTAAGCCAGATGGTAGTAGTCGATTTTGCACCGACTACCGGAAATTAAATAAAGTGACGGTGCCAGACTCCTACCCATTGCCCTTGATAGAGGACCTTATAGATAGTATAGGAGTAGCCAAATTTCTAACCAATATAGACTTGCTTAAAGGTTACTACCAGATTCCCCTCTCGGACGAGGCCCAAATAATATCCGCCTTCATCACTCCCTTCGGACTATACCAATACACAGTGATGCCCTTTGGATTGTCTAATGCTCCCACCACCTTCCAGAGGGCTATAAATTACATAACTCA
Organism: Portunus trituberculatus; assembly: GCF_017591435.1. NCBI lineage: Eukaryota > Metazoa > Arthropoda > Malacostraca > Decapoda > Portunidae > Portunus > Portunus trituberculatus. The sequence goes on along the minus strand of NC_059272.1, from coordinate 5,246,958 downwards.
GGACTTGGAGGGCAACATCTACTTCACCGACCTGTTCCTGGACGGCACCTTCCTCACCTACGGCACGGAGGTCATCAACTTCCCTGACATGGACCCCGAGAAGCGCATCGATCCCATGACACGCATCTTCCCCAGAGTCACCAAGTGCACCTTCAGGAAGTTCGGCCCTTCGGGAACCATCGAGACCCACGACACCATGTGTGTGCTGGCGGTTAACATCATCAATGAGAAGATCTACATGTTCATCTGGTTCTGGCTGGTCTCTCTCACCACCATCACCGCTGTCTGGCTCGTGTATCGCCTCCTCGTCATCGTCTCCTCCGATGTGCGCTTCAAGCTTCTGCAGGTTCTTCCTTTGCGAGGTGCTGTGTCTGGTGGGGGGGGGTGGACAACATCATCGCCGACGCCTTATCAAGATCTCCCGTCTCACCTCCTTCATGAGCCCATTACGGAGGTCTTAGGGGAGGAAATGTTACGCCCGCCCGTAACATGCATTACTACCATCACCTCCTCCGCTTGTTACCTCGTTCGCCACCACTCCGCCTCCCCTTCCACGTCACCGCCTCGTGAACCTTCCACGTCACCGCCTCGTGAACCTTCCACGTCACCGTCTCGTGAACCTTCCACGTCACCGTTTCATGAAGCCCGCTACTGTCCCGAAGTTGGATTCACGCGGCCCTTTCGACTCAACCGAAAGTGTTGAGCCAGCTCTTGGTTTTCTGGATTGGGAGTTGAGATCCAAGCCTCAACCAGTGAACACAACGCCTCTTGGTTCTGCCGTGGGATCAACCATCACCCAGCATTTCACCACTGCGACACCGCATAAGTATCACTTCCCCTCGTCCGTGTTTTCCACATTGCCTCTATATAGGATTAGGATTATTGTTAGGTATTAAGTTGGGTTCTTTATTGTTGTATTTATTACTGTGTTATATGTATATGTGTATGTCATTTTCCTGTGTTTCATGTTATATATCTGTGTCTCATGTTTCTTGTTATATATGTGTCAATTTCATTATGGGTTATTCAAATAGCTTTTTAAAGTGACCCCCTTTTGCATTTCCTCACTAGTTGAACCTGCAGTGTTTTTTTTATTGTTATTGTTCACCGGCTCTCCGATGCCAATCTTACCAGTTTAACCGGTGAACGTAACAACCCCCTATCCTGTTCGTTAAGCGGAGTATTACTGTACTATACCTTGTTTACTTAACCTACATTCCTGGCGCCAAGGCGGGTTTAAAAGCTGGGCGCTGATTGGCTGCACCCTTCTTTCTCTAGGACCCACAGAGAGGCTGTGTCTTGTATGTCCAGTGAGAAATTTTTTTATTTTATATGCTATAACTCACTTCATATAAGGTATAGCCAGATTTGGTTAACACCATAAGACTCAGCAGTGACTATACAATCAAGATGTATTGTAGAAAATTAACAAAAGAAAAAAGATAATGGTATTATGACGAGTTGAACTGCGATGATTTCATAAAAATGTTTATATCCTGTTTTGTTTTGCTCATTATTTTCAAAGGATGTTCATTGAATGCTGAAATATGTTATTGCATCATATAGGAAAAACTCTCATGAACACGATGGTGTTATCAGAATGCAGGTAAACCTCCACTTAATGAAAACACAGAGTCATTTGTAGCCACATGTTACTTGCCGCGGCTTATGGCGAGCCGCTCCACCACCACCAACACTGCCACGGAGCGGCTCGCCGAAGCCGCGCGAGTAACATGTGGCTACAAATGACAATGTGTTTTCATTAAGTGGAGGTTTACCTGCATTCTGATAACACTGTCGTGTTCATGAGAGTTTTTCCTATATGATGCAATAATATATTTCAGCATTCAATGAACATCCTTTGAAAATAATGAGCAAAACAAAACAGGATATAAAGATTTTTATGAAATCGTCGTAGTTCAACTCGTCTTCTATTGCCTGCTATAATGGATATCATTCATATCTTAGTACTCATATACACTCATGCCATGAGGATAACTTGGACTCCATGGCAGTGAGTGATAGTGAATTAGTAATGAAATACCGCGGTATTTCATTACTAATTCACTATCACTTACTGCCACAGAGTCCAGGTTATCCTCATGGCATGAGTGTATATGAATACTAAGATATGATATCCATTATAGCAGGCAATAGAAGAGTGGAAACATAAATTTTGTGGTGAAAAACAACACGCAGACTAAAAGGGTCACAAGAAGAAGAAGCGGCCGAGTCACCGTGAGTCTCCGCTTCGTCTGTGGGCGATCTCATCTCTGCTTTATTTTCTGGTATTCCACGTAAGATTTCACTTTATGCATTACAAAACAATCCTTTCTTGGGGGCAAGGTTTGTAAAAAGCTAATAGAAATGTTGTTTTGTGAACATAAATGCATATATAAGACAGTAACACCACCTCCAGAGGTCGTGTTCCCAGCAACCTCAGAGCAACCTCATCACTGTCTCTCCGAGCGTTCATGGATGCCATTTTGCGGCAGGAGGTTGCTCTGACGTTGTTAAAGAATGTTGGATCCAGCTCCAGGAGCGCTAGTGACAGGCGGGGAGCCAGCCAATCACAGCGAAGCTGCCGCGTTCGGTCCCTCACCTGGCAAATTCAAACCCAGAAAATTCGCTAAAACGGATGTGGTTGTACGTTATGCGGACTCTTTGTCTAACTTTATATAGTATGTTAAACCGGAAATTCATTAGACAAACGTTTGTTAAGCGGGGTATTACTGTATACAGTAAAGTCCCAGGTTACGTCGGTCTCGAGTTACGTTAAACTCGTAGTTACGTCAGTCCACTATAAGGCAATTTAAGATTAAAAAAATTGAAAATTTATAAATCGTAAAGCGCGGGATTTATTGTTATTGTTGGTGGTTACCCGTCACACTGCCCGCCTCACGCTTGAATACAATAACACCCTGCCTGAGTTCCACCACATCATCGCCCCTGGCAAGAGTGTTATCCTACTTCTGCGTTTACTGACTCAAGTTCTTAGTATCTTGCTCAATGGCACCAAAGAGAAAACTTCTTAGTGACAGCAGTGATGCTCAGAAAAGGAAAACCATTACACTTCAAGAAAAAGAGGACATAATTAAAGATATGAGAAGGGAGGCAGCAGCTGTGTGTGAGGGAGTGAAGAAGAAAATGGGAAGCCCGTTACCATGGCAACGGGGAGGTTGACGACCTTGAGGGTTCGCGCACTCATCACAACAATAACAACTCCGAAGCCTTCGCCTGGGCCACACGACACTCGCAGCTCACTTGCACTGTCTGCGCCTGTCTGCTGATCCCTATTGCCCTTTCCTATTGCATTTTCTGCCCAGCTGCCCACGCTTCTACTCTCACCACACTGCACTACGCTCCCAGCTGTCTGCCCTGGGCGTCACAACATTCGACCTGCCTACCCTCCTGGCGGCCTCAGGGCCACCCCTCTCGGCAACCTGCAGTCCTTCGCCTTCATGGCCCTAATCAACAACAAAAACAAGCTTGTGTTTCATATTCCTATATAGTTGTAAATAATATAACAATATAACCTTTAACTTACCAGAATGACCATAATCAATGATTGGTTGAAAACTCGATTATATGCTTTGAAATGTACGGAAACTCGAGTTACGTACAAAATCAACTTTCGTCATGTTTCAGGAACGTAACTCTGACGTAAACCGAGACCTTACTGTATATATATACATATATATACAGGCAACCCTCGCTTAACTAAGATTCACACAACGAAATTTCACTACAACGAAGTTTTATTTTACTATCATGCAAGCCGACAGGCTTTTGAATACACAAGCGCGTCTTGTGGGCAGCACGCGCACCACTCACTCTCCCTGTTCAAAAGATTAACAGCGTCAGCAGCAGCTCGTCTTCCCTTGCTCAACCAAAACGCCCTGCAATGTCGCCTAGCATTGCTAAGAAGACCAGGAAGTCTCTTACTCTCGAAGTGAAAATGGATATTACAGGCATCATCCAAGTTACGATGTACGCGAGATACGACCACCCGTACTTATGACCACGTCCAGCAGATCAGCAGTAGCCTATTATGAGTTTGCTGTATTGTACGTTTGGCAGCGCGGTGCGCGTAAGATAGTTGTGGCGGCGCCCAGCATCACATACGACAGTTACGGCAGCACAGCATCTCACAGAGTCACACTCACAGCATCCTACCACTTCACTTGTTGACTAGATACCGTCACGGAAACATCTACAGTACATATTCAATTTTATACATACATTTACTGTACACCCTTACCATGCCCACCAAGAGGAAGTCCGATTCATCAGATGGCAATCCTACCAAGAAAGCAAGGAAGGCACTATCGTTGGAGACGAAGATGGACGTCATAAAGCAGTATGAAGGAGGGAAAAAAGTAAATTCCATCGCTCGAGATCTCCATCTCTCCCACTCCATGGTGTCTACAATTTTGAAGGAAGCAGTGAAAGCAGCAGCCGCAATTAAGTCAACTATCATCACAAAACAGCATGAAGGACCGATTGCAAAGATGGAAAAGTTGCTATTCACGTGGTTAGAAGATAATAGGTAAAGAAATGTGAAAGTGATGTTGCGAGCAGTGCAAAGTAAGGCTACAAGTTTATTTTGAATGTTGGAAGAACATGCAGGTGAAGAATATGCTTCATTGGAATTTATAGCGAGTGCTGGGTGGTTTCGTCGCTTTCGAGAGCGTTACCAAGTTCATCACATGTTGTCGAAAGGTGAGTCTGCTAGCAGTGATGCGCCTGCAGCCAAGGCATTTGTGGAAGAATTCGATAAATTTATTTTGGATGAAAGATAATTGCCAGAACAAAAATTTTAATGTAGATGAAACTGCTTTGTTTTGGAAGAAAATGCCAAAAGGAACATACATAAGCAAAGAATTCTCAAGTGCACCAGGGCATAAGGCAATAAAAGAAAGATTCACATTATTGTTTGGTGGAAACATAGCAGGACATAAATTGAAACCTTTTCTAATTGCGCTTTCGGAAATCCCACGTTCACTGAAAAATGTAAATAAGTATGCCCTTCCTGTTTATTACCGAAGTAACCAAAAGGCATGGATGACACTTGCACTGTTTGAGGATTGATTTCAAAACTATTTTATTCTAGAGGTGCGTCAATATTGCAGTGATAAAGGCGTTCCTTTTAAAATTTTATTAGTGCTGGACAATGCACCTGGACACCCTACTCACTTAGATGATCTTCATCCAAATGTAAAAGTTGTGTTCCTTCCCCCTAATACCACCCCCCTAATTCAACCCATGGACCAGGGGGTGATTTCAACATTCAAGGCGCACTACTTATGCGTTTCTTTTGATTAGGCCATCGAAGCTATGGATGCAAACCCTGATTTGACTTTGCGTGATTATTGGAAGTCATACAATATATATCATTGCATCAAGCATGTTGTGAAAGCGTGGGATTTAGTAACAGAAAAATGTATGCATGGTGTATGGAAACACTGCAACAAACGCTTCCTCAGATATTTTGTTGGTTTCGATAGCAAGGAGGAATTAAGCAATGTCCGAGGAAAAATTGTTCGCTTGGCAACTCAACTGGAGTTAGGATGTGACGAAGAAGAAATTGAAGAACTAATAACTGAAGAACCAGAGGAATTAACAAAAGAAGAACTGTTAGCAATAGAAGAAGAAAGAAAAGCTGAAGAAGAAAGAAGAGAGGCAGAAAATGAAGTTGTAGAAAAAGAAGAAGTGCCTGAAAGAAAGTTTACCGTAAAGGGCTTATCGGAAGCCATTTCCATGATGAACGCTATACTACAAAAACTGGAAGGAATGGATCCGAATGTTGAAAGGTTTGCCCGGATAGAAAGAGTTATGCAAGAAACAATGAGGCCGTACAAATAAATCTATGAAGAAAAGAAAATGCAAATGATCCAAACTAAATTGAGCATGTTTGTAAAAAGAACCCCCAAGCCTGCCTCAACTAGCACTGATGCCACACCCTCCTGTGCATCTCCCAGCGTTGATACCACACCTTCCCCCAGGATCTCCCCTCCTGCCTCGCTAGACCCACTGCCTCCCTCGACCACTTTTCCTCCACTGTATGCATGAAGAAAGTGTAGATGACGTTCAGCCAAGCACAAGTGGACTTTAATTTTTTTGTTTTCTATACATGTGTTTTTTACAGGCATATTTTGTACGGTATTTTGCATTTTTGTAGTGAATTTGTATTTTTGGTCTCTAATAAGAATCCTGTGTATAATAAGTATTTTCTTTCTTTAACCAACCATATTGATATACAGTAATCGCTCGCGTATCTGGATTATAGCAGCCAAGGCCCTGGCGGATACGCGAAATATCTGGATATGCGGAATTTCCTCTCCCAACCCCTTATAAATTGAGAAAAAAACATGTATATAACCCTAATGGGTAAGAAAACAATGAATGAAAGCACATGAGATGATTATGTATACAATAATGACTTCCCAGAGAATGATAGAATGATAACATATTAGATACCTGCTTCTCTAGAAAATGTGAGGGTTGGGAAGGTGCCATCAGCAGTCATTATTAGTATGTTGAAGTGAGATAATGATAGTAAAGTATTTATTGTTTGTCTGCTACAGCTTTCTACCTCTGTCTCAACATAATTTTTTATAATAGTGTTATTGTGAGAGCTGTCATGTAAAGTTGTGATGATGAAGGCAGTAAGAAAAAGAAAGTTTGAAAAGTTCATAACAGTCTTAATGATATAGAGAAGATGCTGGAGAAGCCTGGCAGTGAGGCATGGGGTGAGGTGAGCGTCTCCCAACGATACATTTGTTTGTTTGTTTCTAGTTGTCTTCTCTTCTTGATGTTTCTCATTCTAATTCTCGTCAACTTATACCTATCAGGAAAAAGATTAGAGAGCTAAATGACACACCTCCCTACTTGACTCCTGGCCAAGTACTGTGTAGGGCATGAGTCAGGCTATGACACAATCACACAAGACATTTAAAAATGGCTTCCTGACAGAAAGGGTATTTAATTATCAAGAAATAAACTAAAAAACGACAGAGCAGCTCATCTTGGCCATTTGATACTTGGAAGTTCTGCCTTGGAGCGTCTCACAGAGAAATGTAAACAAACAACTGAACCACTTTTCACTGCTAGGCTGGAACAATATATATATATATATATATATATATATATATATATATATATATATATATATATATATATATATATATATATACAGGGTGTCCCGCGAGTTAAGGTACATACGCAGGGATATGATAGTTCAAGTGGATCTGATTAAAAAATGCTCTATTAACATATGCTGTTTTTTGTTTTATTTAGTTAAAAATTGAAGGTGAAAATAGAGCGGTGACGTGTGTTGCGGGAACCGCTTGGGCAGAATGGAGGAGGAGGACCAGCAGCAGCAGCAGCAGCATTAGGATGCCGCCGTGGGTCGCTGTAACCTGTAATATCAAGATAATGTGTACAATGCAAACACCCAAATACCTACAAAAACTATTCAAAGATGAGATTATTATTTTTGTTGGTTTATAAATGAAAAGAATGTAGCCTCCATTAAACATAACACAGCGTTATTTTATTACACCGTTTTATTCGTACTTGGCAACTCACCACAGCTGGCCAGAGTCTCGTCGCGATGAGTTCCCACGCTTGTAAATTAATGTCAAGGCCCACAAGCCTCCTGTCATGTGTTCCTGCGTCCTTTAATATTCAAGGCTCACAAGCCTCTAGTCATGAACGAAATTGAATAATGTTAGAAAACTTAAATAATGTCTTAATTGTGACATTTACAGGATGCGGGAACACATCATGACAAGAGGCTTGTGAGCCTTGAATATTAAAGGATGCAGGAACACATGACAGGAGGCTTGTAATGAATAATGAAGTTGTTACAGCACATAATGTGCATAACTTTAAAAAAAAATTGGATAAATGGAGACATGGAGGCAGTACACTATGAGCCCCATTCAAACCCTGTACAATACAGCCAGGTAAATACATACACACATGCACACACACACTTGCACTAGCAGTATTAGTAGTAGAAGTAATGTTAAACTTTTTGTTCAACTTAATATCATTGATACAGTTATAAATAAAAGTTTCGAGCAAACAACTAAGAAAAATAAATAACTGAAGCAGAGAGAGAGAGAGAGAGAGAGAGAGAGAGAGAGAGAGAGAGAGAGAGAGAGAGAGAGAGAGAGTCTCCCGTGCTTACCTAGGGAAAAGGCCTGTTGGAGTAGTAATATTCTCCCTCTCTCTCTCTCTCTCTCTCTCTCTCTCTCTCTCTCTCTCTCTCTCTCTCTCTCTGTTTGTGTATTTACCTATAATAGTTGTATTTACCTAGTTGTAGTTTTACAGGGCCTTTATGCTCGTGTGGCCCCGTCTCCATATCTACACTTATCCAATCTTACTTTTAAAGTATGCACACTCGTTGCAGACACTACTTCTTCATTTAAACTATTCCATGTCTCAATACATCTTTGCGGGAAACTATATTTTTTAACATCTTAGACATTTTCCCTTTCTCAGCTTTTTACTATGCGATCTTGTGCTTCGGATGTCATATTCTTCTCTCAGGATCAGTTTCTCATTATCCACTTGGTCCATTCCATTGATCAATTTATAAATTTCTATCAGATCTCCTCTCTCCCTTCTTTGTTCTAGGGTTGGTAGATCCATACCCTTTAGTCTCTCCTCATATGTCATCCCTTCAAATTCTGGAACGATTCATATAGCCATTTTTTTTTAGTCTCTCCAACTTCCTTATGTGTTTCTTTTTATGAGGGGTCCACATTACTCCTGTAAATTTCAATCTGGGTCTTATTATAGTACTTATCAGTTTCTTCATCATTTCTTTGTCCATGTAGTGAAATGCTACTCCAATATTCCTTAGCAAATTATATGTTTCTCTAAAAATTCTATCAATATGGCTTACCAGTTCTACTCCATCTTCCATCTTATAGATTCCCACGGGTCGTCTTTCACTCTTTCTCATTTCCATGACATGGCTTTTGTTCACATTGAATTCCATTTCCCACTTTTTTACTCCATTCCTGGATCTTATTTAGGTCTTCTTGCAGTATTTCACAATCCTCTTTTTGTTTTATAACTCTGCACAGTTTCGTATAATCTGCAAACAGGTTTATGTAGCTGTTTACTCCTTCTGGCATGTCGTTAATATAAATGAGGAAAAGTATTGGTGCCAATACTGACCCCTGTGGCACTCCGCTTTCTACTGCTCTCCACTTGGACTTCATATCTTTACCTACCATCCTTATTTCTCTCCCCCTCAAATAATTTTCTATCCATCTGAATGTGCTTCCTTTTAAGCCTCCCTTCTCCTCTAACTTCCATAGTAATCTTGCATGTGTCACTTTGTCAAATGCCTTTTTAAAATCCAAATAAATACAGTCAATCCACCCCTCTCTCTCTTGTACTCCATCAACTATTCTAGAATAGAAACTCAATAAATTAGTTACACACGACCGACCTTTTCTAAAACCAAATTGGCTATTTGATATTAATTTGTTGTCTTCAAGGAACTCGATCCATTGTTTCTTTATTATTCTTTCACACATCTTGCATATTACACTAGTTAGTGATACCGGTCTGTAATTTAAAGGTTCTTCCTTCCTTCCGCTCTTATATATGGGAACCACCTCAGCTCTTTTCCATTCTACAGGTACTGTTCCATTTTCTATTGAACATTTTATGATGTATATAGGACTTGCTCATTATATATAGGACTTGCCTCATTTAGTTTTGTTTCAGCCAGGCATACAATATCTGGATTTTCTTTCTTTATGTAATCTCTTAATTCTAGTTTACTTGATAAAACCCCGTCTATGTTCGTATACATCATTTTTAGTCTCTTGCCTCTATCATTTTTAGTTAAACTTGTTCCACTTTTTTCTCTTCCTTCTCGTTTATGTACCATTTCCTTACCCTGTCTCCTAGAATTCTCCCAAAAAATGCCTTTTTTGCCTCTTCTGACCTTTCATTATTTTTTTCCCTTACTGCTGCTGCCAGTTCATTGTATCTCTTCCTTTCTTCCTCATTTCTATTTTTCTTTATATAGATATCCTTGCAGCCTTCTGTTTCTCTGAGTTTAGTTGTTCTATATAATATTTCTTCTGTTGCTGCTTGTGATTTTAGTAGTATTTTAATTGGTCTTGTTTTTCCTTCTTGATATGGTCCCATTCTGTTTATTTCTTCTTCTTCCTCTTCCAAGTTCTACATATCTTTGTCGTTTAGATTTTTTAGTAGGTCTTTGACTGATTTCATTTCTTCTTTTTCTCTTCTTGGTCTATATTTTATATTTTTTTCTTTCATTCCATATACGACTGCACTCTTCTTTTTTTTCTGCAATTTCTCTAACTAGATTTTCTTTTGTCTTGAGGACTCCTATCATTTTGTTTGTCATATTTTCTTCTTTTTCTTTAACCCGCTAAGACCGATGGCCGCAAAATTCGCACCCTCCCATTACCGCAATTATCATAAAAAAATCAACTCTTATAAATTACTCTGGAAAAAAATCTGCTGTTAGTAGACATGACAATGCATCATCCTACAAGTTTTTATTGCTCTACTCACTATGGTTGTCTCAGAATAATAACCGATAATTGGAGAAGATTGTGGTAGCGGCAACTCGGGGGAGGTGCTTTTATGTGTATTCTTACATAATATAAGGCACTGCTCATGTTTTATGTGTTTTCACATGTTTTCGTGTTTTCACTCATATTGGCTGATTATAGTTACGTATGTTTTATCAAGCGTGGGTGACGATGTTGTCACAATAGCGGGTCGGGATCTACCTCCAACCTGTGCACTTTCCGTCTTGTCCCGCCTTGTCTATCACTTTATCACTAAACTTTAGCTTCCTCTTAGCACCAGTAGCCATAGTTGTAAATAATAGTTCCTTAAATAAGTAAATACGTAACACGTAAATAATTATCACCGCGACACGACGCACGCACCTCACAGAAATTTGGAGACTAGCTGGCTAGAGCGGTGTGCTTCCTGGGAGCCGACAGTACTACCATAGGCCTACGTCATGACCAAATATAGCAGCGCTACCAATGCTAGCGCGGTTTTTATTAGCGCTCAAAGTAGCTGCCCCATTTAAGGACTGTCGGAAGTGTGCAATGCAGCCCTATTTAAGGCCTGTCGGACTTAACGGGTTAAGTTCTTGAATCATCACCTGAAAATCAGCCTTATCTTTCTTATCTTGGACTCTCCATGCTTGTACGTACTTCTTTTTTAATCACGTTCTGTACTCTTTCCTCTTCTTTGTTTACTAGATCTTTCAGCTTCTCTTTTTCTTTCTCGGCTTTACCGAGTCCTTCTTCCATCTGCTTGTAGTTAGTTACTTCCTTTTTCAGTTCTTCATTTTCCGCTCTTAGCCTAGCTTCGTTTTCTTCCACTTTTTTTTATCCTTTCTCTCAGTTTTATAAACTCTTTTTCCTGTTCTTCATTCTTTTTCATTTCCATATTCTCCTTTATCAATTTATCTAGTTTATGTTCAATATTCAACACTCTCTTAAGTAGTGAAGTATACGCCATATCGAAGCCTTCAAATGCGATCTCTCCCTCACCAACATAGTCATCATCAGCTTTCATTCTTTCCCTAGTCTCATGTCTACATTTTGATGGAATCACTTTTTTACTCATGATTCTTTAATAATTGATTTCATGAAAAACAAATCCACACTACTTGCCCAGGCCACTGTAAATACTGTACAACAAATACGTAGTGAAGATCAGCTGATTGTCGGAACAGCGCCAGTGCGTCCTTCCTTGACCACGTCTGCTGTGTGTGCATTTACCTATAATAGTTGTATTTACCTAGTTGTAGTTTTACAGGGCCTGAGCTTTATGCTCGTGTGGCCCCGTCTCCATATCTACACTTATCCAATCTTACTTTAAAATTATGCACACTCATTACAGACACTACTTCTTCATTTAAACTGTTCCACATCTCAATACATCTTTGCGGGAAACTATATTTTTAACATCTCCCAGACATCTTCCTTTTCTCAGCTTTTTACTATGCGATCTTGTACTTCGAATGTCATATTCTTATCTCAGCTTTTTACTATGCGATCTTGTACTTCGAATGTCATATTCTTATCTCAGGATCAGTTTCTCATTATCCACTTGGTCCATTCCGTTATCAATTTATAAACTTGTATCAGATCTCCTCTCTCCCTTCTTTGTTCCAGGGTTGGTAGATCCATAGCCTTTAGTCTCTCCTCATATGTCATCCCTTCAAATTCTGGAACCATTCTTGTAGCCATTTTTTGTAGTCTCTCCAACTTCCTTATGTGTTTCTTTTAATGAGGGGTCCACACTACTCCTGCATATTCCAATCTGGGTCTTATTATAGTACTTATCAATTTCTTCATCATTTCTTTGTCCATGTAGTGAAATGCTACTCCAATATTCCTTAGCAAATTATATGTTTCTCTAAAAATTCTATCAATATGGCTTACTGATTGTTTTCTTCCATCGTCACTCCTAAGTCTTTTTCCTTTTTTAATTTCTCCAGTTCTACTCAATATCCCATATTATAGATTCCCACGGGTCATCCTTTATTCTTTCCCATTTCCATGACATGGCTTTTGTTCACATTGAATTTCATTTCCCACTTTTTACTCCATTTCCAGATCTTATTTAGGTCTTCTTGCAGTATTTCACAATCCTCCTTTTGCTTTATAACTCTGCAGTTTCGTATCATCTACAAACGGATTTATGTAGCTGTTCACTCCTTCTGGCATGTCGTTAATATAAATGAGGAAAAGTATTGGTGCCAATACTGACCTGTGTGGCACTCTGCTTTCTACTGCTCTCCACTTGTACTTCATATCTTTAACTACTGTCCTTTTTTCTCTCCCCCCTCAAATAATTTTCTATCCATCTCAATGTGCTTCCTTTTAAGCCACCCTTCTCCTCTAACTTCCATAGTCATCTTGCATGTGGCACTTTGTCAAACGCCTTTTTTAAATCCAAATATATACAGTCAACCCATCCCTCTCTCTCTTGTACTTTATCAACTATTCTAGAATAGAAACTTAATAAATTAGTTACACACGACCGTCTTTTTCTAAAACCAAATTGGCTATTTGATATTATCTATCATTAGGTTCATGAATTTATCTGCTCAGGTTTCTTCCCCATACCACTTTCATAATTTTCCCAGTCCACTTCTTTACAGTTGAAATCTCCTACGAATATCACTTTTCTCCTTTCTTTAATGATTCTCGTTAGACTCCTTATTGTTTCATCTATCATGTCTTTATATTCTTGATTGGTCCATGAATTTGTTTTTGGTGGCACATATGTTACTATGATTGTTAACTCTTCTTTATTAATATGCATCTTAACATACAGTACTTCTGCTTTTCCTTACCCACATTCCTCTTGGTTCACCACCATCTCCTTCCTTAACATTATTATGACTCCTCCTCCTCCTTTACCTAACCTAACCTAACCTAACCTTCTCTGTCTTTCCTCCATACATTATACCTATTATCCAAGTCTATTTTGATCGCCTCATTTAGTTTTGTTTCAGCCAGGCATATAACATCCGGTTTTTCTTTCTTCATGTAATCTCTTAATTCTAATTTACTTGATAAAACCCCATATATGTTCGTATACATAATTTTTAGTCTCATGCCTTTATCACTTTTAGTTAAACTTGTTCCTTTTTTCCTCTTCCTTCTCTTTTATATACCATTTCCTTATCCTGTCTCCTAGAATTCTCCAAAAAAATACCTTTTTTTCTTCTGACCTTTTATTATTTTTTTCCCTTACTGCTGCCACCAGTTCGTTGTATCTTCCTTTTTTTCCTCATTTCTATTTTTCTTTATATATGTATCCTTGCAACCTTCTGTTTCTCTGAGTTTAGTTGTTCTATATAATATTTCTTCTGTTGCTGCTTGTGATTTTAGTAGTATCTTAATTGGTCTCGTTGTTCCTTCTTGATATGGTCCCATTCTGTGTATTTCTTCTACTTCCTCTTCTAAGTTCTGCCTATCTTCGTCGTTTAGATTTTTTACTAGGTCTTTGAATGATTTCATTTCTTCTTTTTCTCTTCTCGGTCTTTATTTTACATTTTTTATCTTTTAGTCCAAATACGATTACACTTTTTTTTCTGCAATTTCGCTAACTAGATTTTCTTTTTTCTTGAGGACTCCTATTATAGGAGGGGCAAGTGAGACACAGGACGTGCTTCCTGTCTTTATTGATGCTTGGCGCCAACTGGCTCTTACAGAGTGATGGGTGATGTCATACTGCCGATAGAGCCCAACATATCCTACACCTATCATTTTGTCTGTCATATTTTCATCTTTTTCTTATAGTTGTTTTTGAATCATCTGAAAATCATCCTTATCTTTCTTATCTTGGACTCTCCATGCTTGTACTTTTTTTTAATCATGTTCTGTACTCTCCTCTTTTTTGTTTGCTAGATCTTTCAGCTTCTCTTTTTCTTTCTCGGCTTTACCGAGTCCTTCTTCCATCTGTTTCTTGTAGTTAGGTACAGTACTTCCTTTTTCAGTTCTTTATTTTCTGGTTATAATCTAGCTTTGTTTTCTTCCACTTTTTTTTATCCTTTCTCTCAGTTTTCTAAACTCTTTTTCCTGTTCTTCATTTTCTTTCATTCTTATACTCTCCTTTATCCATTTACCTAATTTATGTTCAATAGTCAACACTTTCTTAAATAGTGAAGTATTTGCCGTGTCAAAACGTTCGAATGCGCTTATTCCCTCATCAACATATTCATCTTCTTCTTTCATTCTTTCCCTAGTCTTATACCTGCATTTAGATGGAATATTTTCCTTACTCATGATTCTCTAACACTTGATTTCATGAAAACGAGTCTACACTACTCGCCCAGGCCACTGCAAACACTAAACAACAGGTACTGAAGATCAGCTGATTCTCGGAGGGACGGCACTGCGTCCTTCCTTGACCGTGTCTCAGAGCTGTGTGTGCATGCATGTATTTACCTAGTTGTAGTTTTATGCTCGTGTGGTCCCTGTCTCCATATCTACACTTATCCAATCTTACTTTAAAAGTATGCACACTCGTTGCAGACACTACTTCTTCATTCAAACTGTTCGACGTCTTAATACATCTTTGCGGGAAACTATATTTTTTAACATCTCTCAGACATCTTCCCTTTCTCAGCTTTTTACTATGTGATCTTGTGCTTCGAATGTCATATTCTTTTCTCAGGATCAGTTTCTCATTATCCACTTGGTCCATTCCGTTGATCAATTTATAAACTTGTATCAGATCCCCTCTCTGCCTTCTTTGTTCCAGGGTTGATAGATCCATAGCCTTTAGTCTCTCCTCATATGTCATCCCTTCAAATTCTGGAACCATTCTTGTAGCCATTTTTTGTAGTCTCTCCAACTTCCTTATGTGTTTCTTTTTATGAGGGGTTCACACTACTCCTGCATATTTCAATCTGGGTCTTATTATAGTACTTATCAATTTCTTCATCATTTCTTTGTCCATGTAGTGAAATGCTACTCCAATATTCCTTAGCAAATTATATGTCTCTCTAAAAATTCTATCAATATGGCTTACCGGTTGATTCTTTTCTTCCATCGTCACTCCTAAGTCCTTTTCCTTTTTTACTTTCTCCAGTTCTACTCCATCTTCCATCTTATAGATTCCCACGGGTCGTCTTTCACTCTTTCCCATTTCCATGACATGGCTTTTGTCCACATTGAATTCCATTTCCCACTTTTTACTCCATTCCCAGATCTTATTTAGGCCTTCTTGTAGTATATCACAATCCTCTTTTTGCTTTATAACTCTGCACAGTTTCATATTATCTGCAAACAGATTTATGTAGCTGTTCACTCCTTCTGGCATGTCGTTAATATAAATGAGGAAAAGTATTGGTGCCATTACTGATCCCAGTGGCACTCCGCTTTCTACTGCTCTCCACTTGGACTTCATATCTTTAACTACCGTCCTTATTTCTCTCCCACTTAAATAATTTTCTATCCATCTCAATGTGCTTCCTTTTAA
This sequence comes from Portunus trituberculatus, assembly GCF_017591435.1. Lineage (NCBI taxonomy): Eukaryota > Metazoa > Arthropoda > Malacostraca > Decapoda > Portunidae > Portunus > Portunus trituberculatus. Next base: position 5,230,932 of record NC_059272.1, on the reverse strand, counting down.
GCCACCCTTCTCCTCTATCTTCCATAGTAATCTTGCATGTGGCACTTTGTCGAACGCATTTTTTTAAAATCCAAGTAAATACAGTCAACCCATCTCTCTCTCTCTTGTACTCTATTAACTATTCTAGAATAGAAACTCAATAAATTAAATACACATGACCGTCTTTTTCTAAAACCAAATTGGCTATTTGATATTAATTTGTTGTCTTCAAGGAACTCGATCCATTGTTTCTTTATTATTCTTTCACACATCTTGCATATTACACTAGTTAGTGATACCAGTCTGTAATTTAAAGGTTTTTCCTTCCTTCCGCTCTTATATATGGGAACCACCTCAGCTCTTTTCCATTCTACTGGTACTGTTCCATTTTCTATTGAGCATTTTATGATGTATATAGGACTTGCTAGTTCTTCCCTACATTCTTTCAGTATTCTGCCTGAGACTTCATCTGGTCTCATTGCCTTCTCTTCATCTAGTTCCTTCATTAACTCTTTTATTTCAAGATTGGTTACTTTAACCTCTTTCATATAGATGGTCTCTCTGTTAACCTGTGGCCATTCAAATTTGGATTCCTTAGTAAAGACCTCCTGGAATTCACTATTTGATAGTTCTGCCATACTGTTTGGATCTTCCACCATCCCGTTCTCTCCTTTTAACCTTTCTATTGTTTCTTTTTGCCTAATTTTTCCATTTATGAATCTGTAGAACAATTTTGGCTGCTCCTTACATTTTTCGACAATGTCCTTTTCAAAGTTCTTTTCCTCTTCCTTCCTCACCTTAACATATTAATTTCTTGCTGCCTTGAAGTTTTCCTTATTTACTGGATTTCTATTTCTCCTCCACCTTTTCCATGCTCCATCTCTTTTCTCCTTTGCCCTAGCACACCTTGCATTAAACCAATCTTTCTTTCCTTCTTCTTTAGGTCTATATTTTGGGACATATTCCCTGACTCCTGTTTTGTATATTTCCAAAAATAAGATACCTCTCTTGTATCGTCTCTGAGTTTTCCATCTCCTCCCAGTTTACGTTTTTAAAATAGTTCTTGCGTGTGTGTGCGTATTTGAGGAACTAAGCATTTTGAATAATGATGACATTGTATGGAAAGAACTGAATTCATTATGCTAATCTAGAGTTCCCTTCTCAATACCAGAAAATATTATATGGCAACTGGAAGCAACTCCTGAGGCGGATTCTACAATCCATTGTAGCTAATGATGTTGTGACTATTCTGACCGTCAGGTTCCACAAAATTTGTGACTCTTACTCTTATGACATACTTATGTCAACGACATTGTGTCGTCGCCTTCAGCCTTTTAGAACACATGGACGCAAATTGTCGACACTAGATATGTGGTATGTAATAGAGTCTTTGTATTATTTTCTTTTCGTATTGTGGTTTGAATTTCCTATAGCAACTTTTTGGGAAGTTAGACATAATAAGAATTAGTTCTGAAAAGATGCACATAAACAGGATCCCATTGAAGAGCCTGTAAACAGATGTTGTGTCATTGCCAAGGAAATTATTCAACACTAGAGAAGAGCGCACAACAGCAGCAAAAAAAGAAAAAAAAAAGAGAAAATTAAACCCCAGTTTGCAAGTGTGCAAGATAATCCAACTGGGGAGAACAAGAGTCACTAAGTTTGGCAACTATCATGACGAAATATCATCTCTCCACAAAAGCTTCAATAATGCAGAAGTGACAAACAAGAAAAACATGATGTGTGGCAGAAGATCACCGAAGAATTAAACACCCAGTTTAGCAATGGGAGGACTGCTGTGGAGGTGAAATGCGTTGGTTCACCATCAGCTTGAAATCCCGGGCCAATCTACAGAAGTACAGAGAGCAGTGCAACAAAACTGGTATGCAACTTTCCAAGTATTTGTTTAAGTAAATATGCGCTCTTTAAACAGTTTCATGCTCTACTACCTATGACCTGACCCCAAAATAAACTAACTTAAAACTAGTAAACTAGAATAGCCAAATATATACAGTGGAGACTCAATACTGTGACTTAATTTGTTCCAAATGGCTGTTCGAGTTTTAAAAAGTTTGACTATTGATACCTATAAATCAGGTAATTTGTTCCAGCCATTACCAAACCCAAGTTTAGAAAAAAGTTGTGGTTTAATTTTCAGTCACCACTAGTACTGATACACAGAAGCAGGATTACCCTGTCTTTCATGGGCTTGTGTCCTGGGAAACACTTCTCTTCCTTTGTTATATAGGTCCTGTTTGGTAGTTTTTTTTTTTTTTTTTTTTTTTTAGGCCAGTTTCATCACAAAGAACTGTTGGGGGTTTAAGTGCTCTTTATCCACAGATTTCTTAAATTCAGGCAAAAATTTCTCAGCGGCAACTCTGTCAACAATTGCGGCCTTGCTGTGCCTCACAACATAATGAATTCCAGTTCTTATCTTGAAATTCCCAAACCACCCCTTACTTGCTTTAAAATCATCATTGGATTCATATTTAGCATCAGAAATAAGATCACGATGCAGCAGCCTAGCCTTCACACAAATTATGCCCTCTGACAAAGAATCACCAGCCATCTTTTTTTTTTTTTTTTTTTTTTTTTTTTTTTACGTAGGGAAGAGGCCCAGCCAAGGGCAAAAAAAGAAAGTAAAAAAAAAAAAGCCCACTTGAGTGATGGCTCTCTAAAAAGTGTAAAAAGTGCCAAAACCGTCAGCCAGAATTAGGGGAGCAAATGCCTCGATACCTCCCTCTTAAAAGAAGACAAGTCGTAGGAATTCGGAAATACAGATGCAGGGAGGGAGTTCCAGAGTTTACCAGTGAAAGGGATGAATGATTGAGAGTACTGGTTAACACTTGCATCAGAGAGTTGGACAGAATAGGGATGAGAGGAAGAAGAAAGCCTTGTGCAGTGAGGCCGCAGGAGGAAGGGAGGCATGCAATTAGCAAGATCAGTAGAACAGTTAGCATGAAAATAGCGATAAAAGATAGAAAGAGATGCAACATTCTGGCAGTGAGAAAAAGGCTGAAGACAGTTAGTTAGAGGAGGGAGTTGACGAGACGAAGAGCTTTTGATTCCACCCTGTCTAGTAAAACTGTGTGACTGGAACCCCCCCAAACATGTGAAGAGTACTCCATACAGGAATGGATAAGGCCCTTATACAGAGTAAGCAGTTGGAGGGGCGAGAAAAACTGGCGGAGACGCCTCAGAACACCTAACTTCATAGAAGCTGTTTTAGCAAGAGACGAGATGTGAAGTTTCCAGTTAAAATTATGAGCAAAGGACTGACTGAGGATATTCATTGTGGAAGAGGGAGACAGTTGAGTGTCATTGAAGAAGAGGGAATAGTTGTCTGGAAGGTCGTGTTGAGTTGATAGATGGAGGAATTGAGTTTTTGAGGCATTCAAAACTACTAGATTTTCTCTGTCCTAAATGGAAATCTTGGAAAGATTGGAAGTCGGGCGTTCTTTGGCATCCCTGCGTGATCTGTTGACTTCCTGAAGGGTTGATCGTCTCTGAAAGGACATGGAAAGATGTAGGATGGTATCTTCAGCGTAGGAGTAGATAGGGCAAAAAGTTTGGTTAAGGTCATTAATGAATAATAGAGAGTGGGTGACAGGACAGAACCCTGAGGAACACCACTATTAATAGATTTAGAAGAAGAACAGTGGCCGTCTACCACAGCAGCAATAGAGCAGTCGGAAAGGAAACATGAGATAAAGTTGCAGAGAGAAGGATAGAAGCCGTAGGAGGGCAGTTTTGAAATCTGCTTTTCGTTTATCCACACAATCAACAATTTCTTGATTTCTTCCACTGCCGTAGGTTGCTTAAATTGCCTTTTCACACCAATTGCCACATCAGGTCTTTTTAATGAGCTCTGTCTTATTCAGTATTGTGGCTACTGTAGATTTAGCCATACAGTACTCAGCTGCAAGATCGGTTGTTCTTCCTCCTTTCTTGTATTTATCAATAATCTCCTTTTTCGTTTCGATGGTTGTCACTACGTTCTTTCTTGTAGGCTTATTCTCACTACTAACAAACCTCTTCGGTGCCATTGGAAAAAAAAAGAAAAATAAATTTAAAAAAATTTAAAAAATAAAACTCCAGAGAGAAAGCGCAGGACAATGTTATCCTTACGACCACGGAGGATCAACTGGCTGCAGTGGCCAGCCAGTGTGGCGCGTGGGGCAACAGGAAGATGAAAACCCTTTGTTTACAGCCGTGTGGATGGATGTTTGACTAATAGGTATTTTTTCGAGTATTAAGTCAAACTTTTGCATTCGACTTGAAAAGTTCGACTATTTTGATGTTCGAGTATTGAGTCTCTAATATATATATATATATATATATATATATATATATATATATATATATATATATATATATATATATATGTATTTATGTAGTATTAGTAGATACCCAACAACAATTAAATGACTCAAGGCGAGATGCTATAGGACGCCTAACTTCTGATCTTTCACTTGTTTCTGATTGGGGCAGAGAAAACCTGGTTTTGTTCAATGCCTCAAAAACTCAATTTCTACAACTATCTACTCGACATAACCTTCCAGACAACTATCCTCTCTTCTTCAATAACACTCAACTTCCCCTCTCCTCTACATTAAACACACTCGGTCTATCCTTCACTAAAAATCTAAACTGGAAATTTCACATCTCTACTCTTGCTAAATCAGCTTCCAAGAAGTTAGGTGTCCTATGGCGTCTTCGTCCATTTTTCTCTCCTCCCAGCTGCTTGCTCTGTACAAGGGCCTTATCCGCCCGTGTATGGAGTATGGCTCTCATGTCTGGGGATCCACACACAGCTTTACTAAACAAGGTGGAATCTAAAGCTTTTCGTCTTATCAACTCTTCTCCTCTAACTGACTGTCTTGATTCTTTAAGTCACCGCAATGTTGCATCTTTATCTGTCTTCTACCGCTGTTTTCATGCTGTCTGCTCTTCTGAACTTGCTAACTGCATGCCTTCCCTCCTCCTCGGCCTCGCTGCACAAGACTCTCTACTTCTTCTCATCCCTATTCTGTCCATCTTCCTAATGCAAGAGTTAACCAGTATCTTCACTCCTTCATTCCCTACACTGGTAAACTCTGGAACTCTCTACCTGTGTCTGTATTTCCACCTGCCTATGACTTAAACTCTTTCAAAAGAGGAGTGTCAAGACACCTCTTACGTTAACTGGACCCTCCTTTTAGATTTTTTGTTTTTCTTTCTACTTTCCTCTTAACAGGGCCTGGCAACCAGCGGAATTTTTTTTTTCCAACACTTTGTTTGCCCTTGGCCAGTGCCCTTGTAATGTAAAAAAAAAAAAAAAAAAGATAGGTAGATAGATAGATATTTAATAAGTGATTCAGAGTAGCTTGAAAGATTGAGCTTCAAAGAGTATAAAATACTAACATTCTAACTAACAAAACTTTTAGTGCAGTGGTAGCAAGTATCATCCTGTCACAATAAGGTATATACTTTTCAAAACTCACTCTTGTTTTGCAATGTGGTAATACACTAATGTATTTAGTGCCTTGCCAAATTTACCAACAAAAAATGTGTAACAAGTAACAGAATAGTTTTCTTCATTTCCTTTGTAGGTAGCGGCCCTGCATCCCCTTCCTTAGACACTATTGATGAAATATTGGAAGATGTCTTGGGGGAAGGATAATAAGACTATAATGAGTCTTGAGAATATTGATGACATCAATATGCACAGGGTTATTGGCATGTATGTATATATTTGTTCAACAACTGAAGTAAACTCTTTCTTCTTGTGTTTGCCATTTAATGTTATATACATGTGTAGTTCTTCTTAGCATGATAAATAAATGGATGTCATTTACATAAACCAGCATGGTGGATGGGTGGTGAAAAGAAACTCAGAAGTAGCAGGAGTACTTTATTTCCCTAACGTTTTACCCATAGGGCTTCCTCAGAGAGAATTCTCTCTGAGGAAGCCCTATGCGCGAAACGTTAGGGAAATAAAGTACTCCTGCTACTTCTGAGTTTCTTCTCACCACCCATCCACCAACCTGTTCTACATTGTTACAACATAAACCAGCATGTTACACACTTGGAGAAACATCACTTGGAACAAATCTAATTGGTGGAATTAATTATTTTTAAAATGCAAGTTATGTATACATGTATGTCAAATCAACATGAACTTATTATTAATTATTAACTTAGTAGTTATCAACTTATTATTATTAACTTAACCCGTAAACTGCGGCACTCACATTCAGAGGGTGTCTCCTGGTGCGGCTAAATCAGCGAACGATTGACTTTCAATGAAAGATATATACTTTATAAAGATGTGTCACAGATATTTTATTTCACAATTATGTAACTCAAAATTTACTGTAGTTACCATATTTCTAAGTATTTTTCTCCACAAAAATGGATTTTTGGCAGTATCTGGAGGCATTGTGGAGAGCGGGATGGGAGGGGGGAGGTAGGGGGAGGTGGCAGGGGGGGATACACACAGACCGCTTGTTGCCACTGTTCGTCGATGGGACAGTGTTGTCAACGCTCGAAGAGACAACATTGAAGATTCAATGTTGTCTCTCTCTCTCTCTCTCTCTCTCTCTCTCTCTCTCTCTCTCTCTCTCTCTCTCTCTCTCTCTCTCTCTCTCTCTCTCTCTCTCTTGCTTCAAGAGAAATAAATGATAAAACAAAAGTATTTTATTTCTATAATGGCAATTTCCGTATAAGTATTATTCTTTCCATTATTCTGACACTAATATTTTGAATCGCAAATAAAGTAAAAGGCATCAAAGTATATGGAGTAAATAACATACATATGGAATGGATAAATTGGTCAAATAAAAATGCATATGCACTGGTAATGATAATGCAAAATATTGTTCTAGCCTTCTATTATTTTACAATTTTTTTCTCTCTCTCTCACACACTTTGTTCAAAATAAATAAGTGAAACAAAAATACTCTTGCTTGGTTCACAATAAATAAAGTAACGAAATATTAGTTCCGTGTAAGCCACAATAACATACATATTATACTATATATCTGTGTGTGTGTTGTGTGTGTGTGTATTTACCTATTTGTGTATTACAGGGCCTGAGCTAAGCTCTCTGTGTCCTGTCTCCTTGTCCATTCCTGTCATACCTCTCTTTCATCTGATTGACACACAAAGAGTCAACGATATCACTGCTCAGTTTATTCCACTTATCAATGCTACGATGCGGGAAACTGTATTTTCTCATGTCATTTAGACAGATGTCTTTTATTAGCTTTTTTCCATGTCCTTGGAGATGATTACTTGTGGTCACCTTTATCAACTCTCTGTCCAGTATGTCAATCCTGTTCACCAATTTATACATAGTTATCATGTCTCCTCTTGTTCTTCTCTCTTTTAATGTGGTCAGCCCCAGCTTCCTCAGTCTTTCCTCATAGTCTAACTTTCCTGAGTCCTGGTACCATCCTTGTTGCCAGCCTCTGTACCCTTTCTACCTTCTTCACATTTTTCTTCATATGCGGTGACCAGACACAAGCTGCATATTCTAACTGGGGTCTTATTAAGGTACATAATATCTTCTTCATTATTCCTTCATCTAGGTAGTGGAATGCAAGGCCAATATTTTGAAGCATGTTATATGTTTTCCAAAAAATCTTGTTAATGTGTTTCTCCAGTGACAAAGTGTTTTGCACGGTTACTCCTAAGTCTTTCTCCTCATTGGTCTCTTTAATTTTCTCATCACCCAGCCTGTAATCCCAGTTTGGTCTGTATCTACTTCTTCCCATTTTCATAACATGGGTCTTGTCTATATTAAATTCCATCTGCCACTCCTTACTCCACTCATATATTTTATCAAGATCTTCCTGTAACTTGTTACAATCTTCCACATTCTTTACTCTCCTCATAATTTTAGTATCGTCTGCAAACATGTTCATGTAACTGTCAATTCCTACTGGCATATCATTAACATAAATCAAAAACATGATGGGACCAAGCACTGACCCTTGTGGAACTCCACTGGTTACCTTCTTCCACTTGGACTTCCTTCCTCTCACCACTGTTCTCATTTCTCTTCCCACTAAGTAATTTTCCATCCATTTTGCTAGTTTATCATTTACTCCTCCAATCTTCTTTAGTTTCCACATCAGTCTATTGTGTGGTACTTTATCAAAGGCCTTTCTCAAGTCCAGGTAGATAGCATCCACCCATCCTTCTCTATGTTGTAGTATGTCAGTCACTCTTGAATAAAAACATAATAAATTGGATACGCACGATCTTCCTTTTCTGAAACCAAACTGTCTTTCACTCAGAATGTTTTCACTTTCTAGATACTCACTCCACTTAGCTTTAATTACTTCTTCACATACCTTGCACAATTATAGAAGTACATGAGACTTACCATAGGTCAGTTGAAATGTGCTTCGGATTTTGTGAAGCAAGCCACCGCTGCTGGAGAGAGCTTTCACATGAGATACGCAAAGATCAAGATACCGGCAGACTTTAAAGAACTGAGAGCCACTCACATGCCACAAGGTCCCTAAAATGCCCGTCGGAAAGCTAAACCCCAAATTCAAAAGCCCATCTTTCCGAAGGGTGGGAGTGGAGGGCATGTGAAAGCTCTCTCCAGCAGCGGTGGCTTGCTTCGCAAAATCCGAAGCACATTTCAACTGACCTATGGTAAGTCTCATGTACTTCTATAATTTTACTTCAGCAACCCACCGCCATTGCTGGAGAGGCTACACATGAGATTTTGAAGCCATGTGGGTTTACTCTCAGAACTACACAATACTTCACATTTTCCAAGTGAGTGATTGATAATTAAACAAACTAAATATGAATCCAAACTTCATTGTATGAAAAAATCCTCCTCCTTCCACAGATATGGCCCTTACAAAAAACATATAGTACATGTATAAAAAACAAAATAAGTCAATTGAGTTCCAACGCAAATGAATAGAGAAACCTGTTAACATTACAATACAGAATCCAGTATGGCCTCTTGAAAAGAATCTGAAACCTGAGTGATCTCCTTATTATAGTGTTTAGCAAAGGTTGTCTCCTGAGTCCAACCCGCCTTAGATAAGATAATGGGAACTGGGACGTCCATGGCTTTGGCCTTGGAAGCAGAGGCTGGTCGAACACTTCCAGCCGTGAATTTCTTAGTATTGATACCACAGTCGGCAAGGACAGTCTTAATCCACCTTGACACTGTATCTTTGGAAACACTTTTATGTGGCTTCACCAAACTGATGAGGAGTTTCCCATTATCCTTCCCAAATTCCTTTCTCAGATTTTCTGTTCTGTTAAGATATTCCTTCAAGGTATTCACAACACAAATTCTAGAATCAGGTAAATAAGCATGAAACTTAAGCATTCTAACATTAAACTTAGGACGGCACTGCTTAATGTTGCCCCCTAATTAGCCCTTTATCAGGCACTCATTGAAATCGGAGTTATATCATAATAAAACTATAGTAGGTCAAAAGTACAATAAAATATAAGACACTTTTACTGATGAACAGTTTTTCAAAAATTTAAAAGTCTTGGGGCATTTAACTCCACCCGAAGTGACTACAAACGGTAACCTTCCCGGCTCGCGGTAAACCATGCATGACTGCTGACAGTCACTTGGCCCAGGCCACGGTGAAATGCATTTGAACATATCTTATTATATTATATGACCAAAAAGGCTACACCAGTATTATGTAATAAACAATTTTTATTTACTGAAACTCATATAGACATTTGAAGCTTTATTGAAGCACATAAATGTATTTAATTAATATATTTATATAAAATATATGCATAATCATGACCCTTCCTCATAAACTTGGCATGAAATTATAATCTTCACAGTTTATAGATCTGTATATTTTCTCACCTAAAGATATGGCAAAAAATAATATATAACAGATCCAGTTTATCCTTGAAAATATGATATGACTAATTTTAATCACATACCACATTACCATCATAAATAGAAATTACTAGTAGTTTCATCAGAAATATATGCAAATGATTCATATGTCTCTAACAATGTACTGAACAGAAAAAATATTTGTTTCTTGAGTAAATACATTGTTAGGTTGCAGAGAAAGAAAAAATAAAACATGAAATGCTTTCCACAAACCCATTACTTCACCTACATGATTCATTAGACTGTTTAGTGAAATCTATTTAGCTTGATGAAAGTCTACAAAGCAGTTATTGGTCTGCTTTAGACATAGGTTTACTTTGCAAACAGAGCAGGCTATGTGTGATCTTATGATGTTACCCTTTCTGCTACAGTGCTTGCAGGTTTGCCTGTCAACATACATAGGGAAATGAAATTTCCTGCTGTCCAGTTTAATGCAGTCTTCTGGGATGGTGACTCTTTGTCCCCTGACTGCAACAGGCATTTCAAAGTCAGGAGCTGAGCTTGAGGAGTCTGAGTTCCTCAAAACTCGACCAAGAGTTGGTTTGGTACACCTTGTGAAGCTAGACACTGCTAGCCTGAATTTCTTGAGAGACATGAATTGAGTCTTCAGTGCCTCACAATCTCTCTTGTAAAGGAGCCAGGAATTAACAGAGCATAGGTCCAAGACATAGGCAAAGAGCCTTAGATAGTATCTCTTTGACTTCATTGGAGTCCTGTAAAGCTGTACAAGCATGTTACTCTTATCAATCCCCCCCATATGAGCATTGTACTCTGACACAACAAGGGGACAGTCCACCTCCTCCTTCTTCTTCTTTTTCTTGATGTACCGCTGTATCTTCTTCAGTGGGAAGACACCTTTGTCATTTGTTACTAGTGTCACAACCTTATTGTCCTTCCACCTTACTACTAATATCCCATTACTTGAACAATAGTCAAAACAACCTCTTTTGGTTTTAGTGTTTCCCATATCTTTAGGTGACATAAGTGGAGGTCTCCCAACTCTATTCTCCCTTGCAGTGCCTGTGTACCTACAGTTATAATGCTTCTTGAGCATATTGGCTAGATGTAGGCTGGTGAAAAAGTTGTCTGCATATATAGAACTAGTAGTAGTGCTGGTGATTGTTTTAGCAAGGGTCAAAACAACCTTAGTGCTTATCTTTTCACTACTCTCAGCTTGTGTAAGGGAAACTGGGTGTGCAGTGAATGTAGTTCCCTTGATACAAAATAATGTCATGTATAAAACCATCATCACTGGCACGACAGTAGAGTTTGAAACCCCACTTGGTTGGCTTAGATTTGATATACTGTCTGAGATTTCCTGCTCTTGTGCCTTTATAACCTACCATAACTTCATCAATGGATTGTTTGGTAGAAGGAGGAACTTGCTGAAATGTTTTTCTAATGAAGTTAAACATTGGTCTGATCTTATAAAACCTGTCATCTGACTCCTCAGCAAACTCATTATCATTGAAATGTATATGTCTTCTCAGGTATTTGAATTGTTTGGATGACATCACATTAGCTACTTGGGGGACTCTTGTCTCATTTGCCCAGTAATCCTCCAAAGATGGTAATTCACAAACTCCCATATACAAGAGTATGCCTATGAAGTTCATAATTTCATCCCTGTTAGTGGCAAATGACGTGTTTATGTCTATTTGTTTCACATACAAATTTGTTTAGTAAACAATATGATCTATGACTTCTAAGGGAAAAAGCTTCAGGAAATATTCACATGGTGTAGAGATATGATCAGGCTGTGGGTATGGCTTCTCGGGAAGAGGAGGTGGGTATATATCATTTTTTTCCCATGACGGTGATGAAGCTGAAGTGGTGTTTTCTTGATCGCTTCCATCCTCTCCAGAGTCATCTTCCACATCAGCTATTGCAAGGTTCCTTGTTTGAGAAGAAGCTGCAAATAAATAACAAAAGAATAACATAAAGCCTTACCTTAATATTCTTACAAAATAAAATAGAAATAAATTACCCTACTTCAGTGGCAAAGATGACTTTGCAAGACTAGCTTACAATAAAGCAAAATGTGTCATACACAGATGCAAATATAGCCTAGTCTTAGCTGAGTTACCCTACTTCAGTGGCAAAGATGACTTTGCAAGACTAGCTTACAATAAAGCAAAATGTGTCATACACAGATGCAAATATAGCCTAGTCTTAGCTGAGTTACCCTACTTCAGTGGCAAAGATGACTTTGCAAGACTAGCTTACAATAAAGCAAAATGTGTCATACACAGATGCAAATATAGCCTAGTCTTAGCTGAGTACGTATAACTTTTCTTACAATAAAGAGAGCAAAATATATACGGTTCGTTAACAAATAATATAACATTACCATTTTCTAACTCTGTCGTAAAACAACAGCTGAATGCATCAATTACAATAATGTACACTATATATAAGTATAAATGAAATTTAAAGTACCGACAGCCAATACGACGATGATTTAAAGCCCATTTAAAAGGGATTTTGAAAGAAAAAAAGGTAGCCTATTTAAAGTGTTTAGAAATTATCATCGTAGAGTGATGCTTGCATTTGTCACACGCTCAATAATAATAATGATAACTAAAAAGTAGCAATAATAATAATAATAATAACAGCAACAACAACAACAAGAGCAATAACACCTTACCTTTCTGACGCTTGAGCTGGTGGCTAGGCCTGAGTTCATCTTCACTGGAAGAATCCTGGGATAGCACAGGCTCGAAGTCAGGGTCAGCGTCATCATCAGCAGATAGGTCAAGCTCTTGGTCATCATCACTACCAGCAGGGTTGGTTGGTACAATGACTTTGCGGTTTTGACCGTAAAATGAAGTGAGGCTGATCTGTAAGATAAAAAAAAAAAAATATTCACACTGTGTTATGCGGAACTACGTAATATAGAAATTCAGCTTTAACTCTGACCTCATTATACGAATTTCTTAGTGTATATATATGTATTAATCATAAAAAAATATTATATATGTGTGTAATGACGAGCAAGCGTCAATCCCGAAGCCCCGGGCAAAGTGACCGCCAGCAGTCAAGCATCATGCTCGATGCTCCGGGCATGTTGTCATCAGCAGTCACTTCATATTTCACTACATATTTATCAAAGTAAGTTTATCACTTACCAAAACTTTTTATGTATCATTAGTTAGCACAACTCTTCAACTATCCACAGTAAAGAATACAGACACTTACCGACATTCTGTAGTATGCAGAGACGAGATGAGTGGAGAGCACTCAACGTTAGATGCACCCCGTCTCGAAGCCGATCACACACTGCCGTGTTTGTCTTGCTGCCCAGCCAATAAAAACAAAGGATTCCGTCTGCTTCATGAGTCACAACATAGAAGAGTGTTTTGTGATTGGCTGACGCCCAGAACACATCAGCTTGGAGTTAACGGATATATACGAGGAGGCCGAGAAGATGGCCGTTTTAAGTGACTGTTGACAGTCACTTGCCCGATAAAGGGCTAACAAAAGAAATACAGAATTGTTGTCAACAATAGCATTGGAATACAATAATAAATGTAAGGTCTGTACTCTTGCAGCCTGAGTCAATGCCATAAGCATCACCAATTTCAAAGATAAAGACTTCAAGGACAGGTCTGGTAATGGGCCCATGGACCTCAGCTTCTGCAATATTGGCCGCACATCCCAAGTTTCAGCATATCTAGGGCAAGAGGGTCTCAAGTTAACCCCACACCACGCAAAAACCTATTGATAAGTGGATGATTCCCAGCTCTACATCCTTCCAACATAATTCCTAAAGCAGAGAGAGCACCTCTTGCCGTGTTAACAGACTCATACCCCACCCCTCTATGAAATGTCTCCGAAAGAAAATTCAAAACATTAGTTACAGAGGGAGTAGAGGGATTGATATTCCATCTATCACAAAATGATGACCATCTGTTAATGTGTGGTCTATATTGTCACATCGTACTTGGTCTCCACGAAGCCATGATAATCTCTGTACCTTCTGACGATACACCTCTCCCTCTAAGTTGTTGCCTGACAAAAGACATGCCATCAATTGGGTGTGGGTCATAATCGGATGTTCTTCCGCTGATGAGGGATGTCGTAGTACATTCGTTTTCTGAGTGATGAGCCTGGGGGCCTTGACCAACATTTGCAGAAGAGGGCCCATCCAAGGTTGGGAAGTCCACATTGGAACAACAATCCACCCCTTTGCTCTCTCCTCCCTCATTTTCTGTAGACACCTAGTAATAAGAGAAAATGGTGGAAAAAGGTAAATCAGATCGAAACTGGCCCAATTTAATGTGAACGCATCCACATGCTCTGCTTCTGGATCAGGTGTCCATGAGCAAAAACAATCTATTTGCTTGTTTAAGCGAGAAGCAAATAAGTCAATGGAGGGAGTTCCAAAAACTACACACAACTCCTTAAAAATCTTTGGATTAAGTTTCCATTCATGTCTATCATTAAAATTACGAGAGGCTGTATCCGCCAACACATTCTTCTTTCCTGGTATGTGTGCACAAGTAATCCAGATGTCATTGGAAATACATCAATTCCAGATATCAATGCAAATAGAGTTACACACTAGTGATTTAGTTCCACCCATCTCATTAACATAAGCAATGGCTGTGGTATTATCACACATAACTTTAACATGGCAGCCTTTAAGCAAGTAAGCAAAAGATTGAAGGGTAAACAAGATGGCCTTGAGTTCCCTTGCATTAATGTGTAGGCAGCTTTCTTCTGATGTCCATTTACCATTGGTGGAATGCTGTAATACACAACCACCCCAACCTAAGTCTGAGGCATCAGTAAAAACTTGAACAGAAGGAGCAGGCCGAATAATTTTCCTAACTTGTGTCCCTACTTCAGAGATCCACCAACTCAGCTCCATTTTCATTTCCTTTGAGATAGTCATAACTTTGTCAAAGTTACCCTTTTCCACCTTTAATGCAACAATTTTGGCCATTTTTAAAATTCTGTAATGAAGCTTACCTAATTCAATGGCCGGAATGGCAGCCACCAACATGCCAACTACCCGAGCTACTTCTCTGATCTTTGCCTTATTTCTACTGGCCAAGGATGAACAACTTTCCACAATCTTCTCCACTCTACGAGCAGGGAGTGTGACAGTCATGGCATCAGAATCGATGATGTTACCAAGATATTCTATGCATTTCATAGGCACCAAAAGTGATTTTTCCACATTAATACAAAACCCAACATTTTGCAAAATCTCCACAGTATCCTTCAAACAAGCAACACAATCCTCAACTGAGTTGCTACACATAAGAGTATCATCTATAAAGGAAGTAATGGTGTAGCCTTTTAATCTCAAAAAAGAAAAAACTGGCTTCAAAAGTTTAGTGAAAAGACAAGGGCCTGCAGAAACACCATTAGGAAGGCAAGTGAATTGGTATATCTTCCCTGCCCATTTAAAACAAAGATATATTTGCTGCTCTTCTGCAATTTTGACTGAATAATAAGCATGCTTCAGATCAACAGAAGCCATGAAAGCACCTGAACTGATTAGCCTAATTGCCTGCTCAAAATTTTCCATTTTGAAATGGTTGTAATTCATGAATTTGTTGAGTTTCTTCAAATTAAGCACCATCCTATAGCCACCCTCTTTTTTCTCTCTCAAGAAAACTGGCGAAATAATCTGGCACACCTGTCTGTGAGTCTCCTTGATAACCTTCAAGCTCAACAATTTATTTATTTCATTAGTCATAATAACTTTCTCCTCATCACTAAATCTGTATTCCACTTCCTCAGAAAATAAATGAGTAATGTTCTGTTCATCGATCTCAAGATGGCAATGTTTAACAATGTCCAAAATGAAAGGATCATTAGTAAGTTTGCACCACTCATCAATAAACTTGTGAAGCTGACCCGCTTCAAATTCATGCCTTACCTGAATTACTGCCAGGGATTGTAGTGTCCCCTGCCCTTTGAGTTTTTTGAAGAGGAATTCCCTCTGAGATAAGAAGGGCGGCTGTCCCCTCTGGTGGCAGGTTTGTGTAGACCGTACGGTTTAAACTGGGTTTACATACCCCGGAAAGCTGGCTTCCCAAAGAAACCACGTTGCTTGCCACCACTAAACTTCCCAAGACCTGGAGCTCCAAAATGGGAAGTCTTCTTGTTGGTAAACTTGTTTTTCAGCCTCTCAGCCTCCTCAATCTGTTTGGTAGCTTGAGTAAGATCATCCCCAAACAGTAAGCCAGTCACAGGAGTCTTATCAGTGCATAAGTGGGCATACTTTTGGTTTATCTCATGTTTGAGGAAATACCATCTATTCATATTCAGTTTAAAGTTAGCATGCCCTAACAACCCCAAGGCCCCATTAAGCATAGCCACCTCATGACCAATAACCTGATTGTGCTCCTCATTAGTAAACTTGTCCAGAACAGTAAGTGATTTAACAATGATAGTGGCAGCCTTAGTTATATCCTTGCCGACTTCCTTTAGTCTGAAATCAGCTTTCTTTGCCTCAGTGGGTAGGGCATCCAGCACTTGTGAGTTGCACTTGACTGGAATAAGTGCCTTACAGTTTCTAGGACGTTTAGAAACCTCATCTGCCAAAATCTCCTTAATGGTGATTCACCATTGCAGCAATCGGTTCTTCAATAGCTTCAGAACAGTCATCCATGGGCACATAGGCCTTAGCTGCTTGTAACAGAATACTGCCAGAAGGAACCTCATCTTCAATCTCACCTTCTTCAGCACTCACTTCTTTTGACCTAAACCCAGAAAATTCACCAGAGGTAGAAGGGGGATGGGAGGCAGAAAATTCATGAGTACCACCTAAGTCCTGTGCTGGCCCCTTACCAACACTTGCACTGTCACCTCTGTCACTCTTAAGTTTATTCACATCCTCTTGAAGTACAGCCAAAGCCTCCAAGATCTTGGATAAAGAAGTATTGCTAACTTCTCTAGACTGGCTAACTGGTGGTCGGGCGTCCATCTTAGACACACGATCACTTGCAACGGCATCCTCACCAGCAGAGGCCCCAGACCGTTGAATATTTTTCCTCGTCTTATGCCTAGTGGACGAATAGAGTCGGCTTCCACGAGAATGTGAGGAACCGTTTCTTGGAGGTGTAGAACCACCTGAGGAAGACATACTGATGTACCAAACACCTTCACAACGGCACACTTCTGTCACATGTCCCGCTCCTGAGAGATAACGGGAAAAATCACAGGCACAATACAACACCCACAAGACCACAAGTAAATAACAATAGTCAATGAATAAATGACAACCTGCTCCAAGTTTGGATAACAGGTAACAAGGGTGCATAACCTCATCTTGGTCCACACCGTGTCCTCCCGCTCCAAATGGATAACAGGAAAGGAACACCAGGCACTCTTCCTGCTCCAACGGGATCACGGGGTAATAAAGTAAGGTATTAAATAAGTACCAACCCGCTCTGAAAAACAGATAACGGATAACCAATCCCAAAATGGCAAACTGCAGCTGCAAGACAAACACGTCTTGCCTGTACCGAGAACAAAGCATCACTGCCGGTACCTTGATCTTTGCGTATCTCATGTGTAGCCTCTCCAGCAATGGCGGTGGGTTGCTGAAGTAAAATATACTAGTTAACGATACTGGTCTATAATTTAGCGGTTCCATCCTACTACCATTCTTGTATATAGGCACAATGTCAGCTTTTTTCCACTCTTTCGGGACTAATCCTGTTCGTATGGAAGTTTCCACAATATCAAATACGGGGTTCAACAATTGATCCTTACATTCATTTAGCAACCTCCCAGATATGCCATCAGGTCCCATTGATTTATTAATATCCAGATTACTTATAATTTTCCTTACATCTTCCTTAGTAACCATGATGTCCTGCATTTGCTTTATTTATGTAGGTCTTCCTCCCATAAAATGCTACTCCTTTGTAAACACTTTGCAAAAGTTGTCGTTCAAAATTTCAGCTATATCTCTAGCATCCTCATATACTTCTTCCCCATTTTTTTACCTTTACTATTACCTCCCTTATATTTAGTTTTCCATTTATGAATTTGTAAAACATTTTTGGGTCACTATCACAGTTTTCCACCACCCTCTGTTCATATTCCTTCTGTGCTGTTCTCCTTACTTCAACATATCTATTCTTTGCCGTTTTGTAAACTTCTCTTGATAATACATCACTGTTTTTCTTAAGTTTCTTCCATGCCTTTTCTTTGTTCTTTTTTGCTTCTTCACAATTTCTATTAAACCACTGTTTATTATTTAAAGTCCTCTTTCTGTAATATGGCACAAACTTTTCACAGCAGAGTTATACAAATCCATAAATTTATCGTATTTCAATTGCATATCCCTTTCCTGGTATACCACAGACCAGTCAATTTCATTAAAGAACTCCCTTATATGGTTATAATTTGCCCTAATATAATTTAATTTTTCCTCCTGCGTTCCACAATCTTATTCGTGCTTAATTCCGTATCCAGCTCAAAGCTTAGGACATCATGATCGCTTCTCCCCAAGGGACATTTATGTTCAATTTCCTCTTTTAGAGAGATGCCCCTGGTAAATACCAAATCCAACCTTGCTGCAACATCTTGTTCTTTGCACCTTGTTGGTGATCTCACCAACTGTGTCATCAAGTTATTTGTTGCTACCTTTAACAATTCCTCTGCCCACTCACCACCTTTGACCACTTCGTAGTCTTCCCACACTATTTCTTTACAATTAAAGTCTCCAACTATCATCACTATCCTTTCTGATGAGTTCTTGCTTCATTCTGTCTAGAGTATTTCTCATCACCATTTGGTACTGTTCATATTCCCAAGCACTGGTTCTGGGTGGTATGTATACTGTTATAATATTAATGTCCCTCTTGCCATCTGTTATAAGCATACTTATCACTTCCTCATTTCTCTTACTATAGTTCACCTCCTTCACTATCAGATCTTCCTTAGTAAGAACCATTATACCACCACTTCCTTTATTTTTTCTATCATTTCTCCATACTTTGTAGTGTTATACAACAAACCAGTCTAGCTTTATTTCAGGCCTTAGCTTTGTTTCCACTACACACATTATGTCTGGTTCGTTATTTCTTAGGTAATCCATACATTCTAGCCTTTTAGACAGAAATCCATCTATATTCATGTAAGTCACTTGTATTCCATTCCTAGTCTCTTTCTTCCATGTAATGTCTATTCCGCCTGTTTTATCCACCACTTCTTTAGCCTCCCATTTCTCATCCTCCAAAAAAACTTGGTCTTTTCCTCCTCTGTTCTTTCGTTGTTCTTCTCTTTCACTTCAGTTACAAGCTCTTTCATTTTCATTCGCTCATCCTGTGACATATTTCTTCTTATGTAAATTGTTTTGGTTTCCTCCGAGTCCTTAAGTTTCCAAGCCCTCCTCAACAAGGCCTCAGCTGCCACCTGAGACTTGAATTTCAATTTTAATGGTCTATTCTTGCCTTCCTCAAAAGCTCCCAATCTCACACTTTCTTCTACCTCAACATATAGGTCCTCTTCCTCCGCAGAGATCTTATTCAGTAAAGACTTAATCCTGTTATTTTCCTTATTCCTCCTATCCTGCCAGTTTCTGTTAATTTCCTCCCTCAATCCTGTTATGATCACACATTTTTTTCTTTTCAGCAATATCTCTCACCACATACTCATTTTCCTTTAGTGCCTTTACCGTTTCACTCTGCGCAATCATTTTATTTTCCTCTTCCTGCTTTTTCACTATCTCCCTAAAGGACCTTTGTAGCTCCTGATGTTCATGGTTCACTTCTTTCATCCTAGCATCAATTAGATTAAGGCATTCCTCCTTCCTCAAGTCCCCTTCGGATATTTTCATCTCCATTTCTAGGAGTTTAGCCTTCATCTCTTCACATTGTTTCCTTAGTTGTTGGTTTTCTTTCTCCATCTCTACTTTTTCCTTCACTAGCTCTTTATTCGCTATTGTTAACAAATAGATCTCTATTTTGAACGAATCATTCTTGACTATAACTCTATCCAGTTTTTCCTCTATGGACAAAATGTTTAGGAACTTACTTTCCAGTGCCTGGATTCTTGCATCCATATCTAATTTCTCCAGTCCTCTTGGAGTAGTTACGAAACCTTCAAAATCTTTGGGTTGTCTAAGAGTAGCCGCCATGTTTGTTATCGTCAGCTGATTACGGCCAAAACAATCACCGCCCACACTCTCATCTCAGGGACCACTCTCCATATCCCTCACTTTCAACACTATGCGACAGTAGGACATCAGCAGGACACTAACTCAGAGGTACCCGGGCCCTGCAACACCATAGGTATTTTCACTTCTTCCCGTCCGCAACCAGAGACGAGCCGTCCTCTCTCAGCGACGGCGTGTGTGTGTGTATTTACCTAGTTGTATTTACCTAGTTGTAGTTTTACAGGGCCTGGGCTTTATGCTCGTGTGGCCCTGTCTCCATATCTACACTTATCCAATCTTACTTTAAAAGTATGCACACTCGTTGCAGACACTACTTCTTCATTTAAACTGTTCCACGTCTCAATACATCTTTGCGGGAAACTATATTTTTTAACATCTCTCAGACATCTTCCTTTTCTCAGCTTTTTACTATGCGATCTTGTGCTTGAATGTCATATTCTTCTCTCAGGATCAGTTTCTCATTATCCACTTGGTCCATTCCGTTGATCAATTTAAAACTTGTATCAGGTCTCCTCTCTCCTTCTTTGTTCCAGGGTTGGTAGATCCATAGCCTTTAGTCTCTCCTCATATGTCATCCCTTCAAATTCTGGAACCATTCTTGTAGCCATTTTTTGTAGTCTCTCCAATTTCCTTATGTGTTTCTTTTTATAAGGGGTCCACACTACTCCTGCATATTCCAATCTGGGTCTTATTAAAGTACTTATCAATTTCTTCATCATTTCTTTGTCCATGTGGTGAAATGCTACTCCAATATTCCTTAGCAAATTATATGTTTCTCTAAAAATTCTATCAATATGGCTTACTGGTTGATTGTTTTCTTCCATCGTCACTCCTAAGTCCTTTTCCTTTTTTACTTTCTCCAGTTCTACTCCATCTCCCATCTTATAGATTCCCACAGGTCGTCTTTCACTCTTTCCCATTTCCATGACATGGCTTTTGTTCACATTGAATTCCATTTCCCACTTTTTGCTCCATTCCCATATCTTATTTAGGTCTTCTTGCAGTATTTCACAATCCTCTTTTGCTTTATAACTCTGCACAGTTTCGTATCATCTGCAAACAGATTTATGTAGCTGTTCACTCCTTCTGGCATGTCGTTAATATAAATGAGGAAAAGTATTGGTGCCAATACTGACCCTTGTGGCACTCCGCTTTCTACTGCTCTCCACTTGGACTTCATATCTTTAACTACTGTCCTTATTTCTCTCCCCCTCAAATAATTTTCTATCCATCTCAATGTGCTTCCTTTTAAGCCACCCTTCTCCTCTAACTTCCATAGTAATCTTGCATGTGGCACTTTGTCAAAAGCCTTTTTAAATCCAAATAAATACAGTCAACCCATCCCTCTCTCTCTTGTACTCTATCAACTATTCTAGAATAGAAACTCAGTAAATTAGTTACACAAGACTGTCTTTTCCTAAAACCAAATTGGCTATTTGATATTAATTTGTTGTCTTCAAGGAACTTGATCCATTGTTTCTTTATTATTCTTTCACACATCTTGCATATTACACTAGTTAGTGATACCGGTCTGTAATTTAAAGGTTCTTCCTTCCTTCCACTCTTATATATGGGAACCACCTCAGCTCTTTTCCATTCTACTGGTACTGTTCCATTTTCTATTGAGCATTTTATGATGTATATAGGACTTGCTAGTTCTTCCCTACATTCTTTCAGTATTCTGCCTGAGACTTCATCTGGTCCCATTGCCTTGTCTTCATCCAGTTCCTTCATTAATTCTTTTATTTCAAGCTTGGTTACTTTAATCTCTTTCATATAGACTGTCTCTCTATTACCCTGTGGCCTTTCAAATTTAGATTCCTTAGTAAAGACCTCCTGGAATTTATTATTTAATAGTTCTGCCATAGTTTTTGGGTCTTCCACCATCCCGTTCTCTCCTTTTAACCTTTCTATTGTTTCTCTTTGTCTAATTTTTCCATTTATGAATCTATAGAACAATTTTGGTTGCTCCTTACATTTTTCGACAATGTCCTTTTCAAAGTTCTTTTCCTCTTCCTTCCTTACCTTAACATATTCATCTCTCGCTGCCTTGAAGTTTTCCTTATTTGTTGGATTTCTATTTCTCCTCCATCTTTTCCATGCTCCATCTCTTTTCTCCTTTGCCCTAGCACACCTTGCATTAAACCAATCTTTCTTTCCTTCTTCTTTAGGTCTATATTTTGGGACATATTCCCTGACTCCTGTTTTATATATTTCCAAAAATAAGTTATACTTCTCTTGCATCGTCTCTGAGTTTTCCATCTCCTCCCAGTTTACATTTTTAAAATAGTTCCTGAGATTCTCAATATCAGCCTTTCTGTAATTTAATCGGTCTCCTTTGTATGAATCGTCTATATCTTCCTTTCCCTCTTCTATATCTATTTGTAATATTACATGGTCACTCTTTCCCAATGGGCACTTATATCTTATATCATCATTCATTTGTATAGCCCTTGTAAAAATTAGGTCCAATCTCCTTGTCGTTTCCTCTGAATCTTGTGCATTCCTTTACTCTCTGGTCCATCATTTTGTCTATCATTAGGTTTAGGAATCTTTCTCCCCAGGCTTCTTCCCCCATACCACTTTCATAATTTTCCCAGTCCACTTCTTTACAATTGAAATCTCTTACTAATATAACTTTTTTCCTTTCTTTAACGATTCTCATTAGACTCCTTATTGTGTCATCTATCATGTCTTTATATTCTTGATTGGTCCATGAATTTGTTTTTGGTGGCACATATGTTACAATGATTGTTAACTCTTTTTTATTAATATGCATCTTAACATACAATACTTCTGCTTTTCCTTCCCCGCATTCCACTTGGTTTATCACTATCTCCTTCTTTAACATTATCATGACTCCTCCTCCTCCTTTACCCACTCTGTCTCTTCTCCATACATTATACCTATTATCCAAGACTATTTTGATTTCCTCATTTAGTTTTGTTTCAGCCAGGCATACAATATCTGGATTTTCTTTCTTTATGTAATCTCTTAATTCTAATTTACTTGATAAAACCCCGTCTATGTTCGTATACATAATTTTTAGTCTCTTGCCTTTATCATTTTTAGTTAAACTTGTTCCACTTTTTTCTCTTCCTTCTCGTTTATTTACCATTTCCTTATCCTGTCTCCTAGAATTCTCCAAAATAATGCCTTTTTTTTCCTCTCCTGACCTTTCATTATTTTTTTTCCCTTACTGCTGCTGCCAGTTCATTGTATCTCTTTCTTTCCTCTTCATTTCTATTTTTCTTTATATAGATATCCTTGCAGCCTTCTGTTTCTCTAAGTTTTGTTGTTCTATATAATATTTCTTCTGTTGCTGCTTGTAATTTTAGTAGTATTTTAATTGGTCTCGTTTTTCCTTCTTGATATTTTCCCATTCTGTTTATTTCTTCTACTTCCTCTTCCAAGTTCTGCCTATCTTCATCGTTTAGATTCTTCAGTAGGTCTTTGACTGATTTCATTTCTTCTTTTCTCTTTTGGTCTATATTTTATATTTTTCTTTTATTCCAAATACGACTACACTCTTCTTTTTTCTGCAATTTCTCTAACTAGATTTTCTTTTGTCTTGAGGACTCCTATCATTTTGTTTGTCATATTTTCTTCTTTTCTTTAAGTTGTTCTTGAATCACCTCCTGAAAATCGGCCTTATCTTTCTTATCTTGGACTCTCCATGCTTGTACTTCTTTTTTAATCACGTTCTGTACTCTTTCCTCTTCCTTGTTTACTAGATCTTTCAGCTTCTTTTTCTTTCTCGGCTTTACCGAGTCCTTCTTCCATCTGCTTTTGTAGTTAGTTACTTCCTTTTTAGTTCTTCGTTTTCAGCTCTTAGCTAGCTTCGTTTTCTTCCACTTTTCTTATCCTTTCTCTCAGTCTTATAAACTCCTTTTCCTGTTCTTCATTCTCTTTCATTTCCATCTTCTCCTTTATCAGTTTATCTCGTTTACATTCAATATTGAACACTCTCTTAAGTAGTGACGTAGTCGTCGTATCGAACCCTTTGAATACGCATTCTCCCTCACCAACATAGTCATCATCAGCCTCTTCTCTATTCTCATGTCTGCATTTGGATGGAATCTCTTTTTCACTCATTATTCCTTAATAATTGATTTCATGAAGAAAGAAAAAAAAAAAAAAAATGAGTCCACACTACCTGCCTAGGCCACTGTAAATACTATACAACAGATGTGTGTGTGTGTGTGTGTGTATTTACCTAGTTGTAGTTTTACAGGGCCTGGGCTTTATGCTCGTGTGGTCCCGTCTCCATATCTACACTTATCTAATTTTTCTCTAAAACTATGTACACTCTTTGCTGATACCACTTCCTCACTCAAACTGTTCCAAGTCTCAACACATCTTTGCGGGAAACTAAATTTTTTAACATCTCTCAGACATCGTCCCTTCCTTAGTTTCTTACTATGCGATCTTGTGCTTCTAAAGTCATATTCTTCTCTCAGGATCAGTTTCTCATTATCCACTTCATCCATTCCGTTAATCAATTTATAAACTTGTATCAGATCCCTCTCTCTTCTCTGCTCCAAGGTTGGTAGATCCATTGCCTTTAGTCTCTCCTCATATGCCATCCCTTTAAATTCTGGAACCATTCTTGTAGCCATTTTTGTAGTCTCTAATTTTCTTATGTGTTTCTTTTATGGGAGTCCACACAACTCCTGCATATTCCAATCTAGGTCTTATTTTAGTACTTATCAATTTCTTCATCATTTCCTTGTCCATATAGTGAAATGCTACTCCAATATTCCTTAGCAAATTATACGTCTCTCTGAAAATTCTATCAATATGGCTAACCGGTTGATTATTTTCTTCCATTGTCACTCCCAAGTCCTTTTCCTTTTTTCTTTTTCTAGTTCTACTCCATCTCCCATCTTATAGATTCCCACTGGTCGTCTTTCACTTTTTCCCATTTCCATGACATGGCTTTTGTCCACATTGAATTCCATCTCCCATTTTTTGCTCCATTTCCAGATCTTGTTTAAGTCTTCCTGTAGTATTTCACAATCCTCTTTTTGTTTAATGACTCTGCACAGTTTCGCATCGTTTTCAAACAGATTTATGTAGCTGTTCACTCCCTCTGGCATGTCATTTATATATACGAGAAATAGTATTGGTGCCAATACTGACCCCTGTGGCACTCCGCTGTCTACTGTTCTCCACTTGGACTTCATATCTTTAACTATTGTCTTTATTTCTCTCCCCCTTAAGTAATTCTTCATGCATCTCAATGTGCTTCCTTTTAAGCCACCCTTCTCCTCTAACTTCCATAGTAATCTTTCATGTGGCACTTTATCAAAAGCCTTTTTTAGATCTAAATAAATACTGTCAACCCATCGCTCTCTCTCTTGTACTTTATCAACTATTCTAGAGTAGAAACTCAATAAATTTGTCACACATGACCGACCTTTTCTAAAACCAAATTGGCTATTTGATAATATTTTGTTGTCTTCAAGAAACTCGATCCATTGCTTCTTTATTACTTTTCACACATCTTGCATATTACACTAGTTAGTGATACCGGCCTGTAATTTAAAGGTTCTTCCTTCCTTCCGCTCTTATATATGGGAACCACCTCAGCTCTTTTCCACTCCACTGGCACTGTTCCATTTTCTATTGAGCATTTTATGATGTTGTATATTGGACTTGCTAGTTCTTCCCTACATTCTTTCAGTATTCTGCCTGAGACTTCATCCGGTTCCATTGCCTTTTCCTCATCCAATTCCGTCATCAACTTTTTTTATTTCAAGCTTGGTTACTTTAATCTCTTTCATATAGACAGTCTCTCTATTACCCTGTGGTCTTTCAAATTTGGATTCCTTAGTAAAGACCTCATGAAATTTACTATTTAACAGTTCTGCCATACTTTTTTGGGTCTTCCACCATTCCGTTTTCTCTTTTTAACCGTTTTATTGTTTCTTTTTGTCTTATTTTTCCATTTATGAATCTGTAGAACAATTTTGGTTGTTCCTTACATTTTTCGACAATGTCCTTTTCATAGTTCTTTTCTTCTTCCTTTCTCACCTTAGCATATTCATTTCTTGCTGTTTTGAAGTTTTCCTTATTTTCTGGATTTCTGTTTCTTATCCACCTTTTCCATGCTTCATCTCGTTTCTCCTTTGCCTCCATCTCCTCCCAGTTTACGTTTTTAAAATAGTTCTTGAGATTCTCAATATCAGCCTTTCTGTAATTTAATCGGTCTCCTTTGTATGATTCATCTCTATCTTCCTTTCCTTCTTCTATATCCATCTCTAATATTACATGGTCACTTTCCCAATGGGCACTTGCATCTTATATCATCGTTAATTGGTATATCCCTTGTAAAAACTAGGTCTAATCTTGCCGGCTCATCGTTTCCTCTGAATCTTGTGTTTTCCTTTAGTCTTTGGACCATCAAATTATCTATCATTAGGTTCAGGAATCTATCTCCCCAGGCATCTTCCCCCATACCACTTTCATAATTTTCCCAGTCTACCTCCTTACAGTTGAAATCTCCTATCAATATCACTTTTCTCCTTTCCTTAATGATTCTTGTAAGACTCCTTATTGTGTCATCTATCATGTCTCTATATTCTTGGTTAGTCCATGAGTTTGTTTTGGTGGCACATATGTTCCAATGATTGTTAACTCCTTTTGTTAATATGCATCTTAACATACAGTATTTCTGATTTTCCTTCCCAAACTCCACTTGATTTACCACTATCTCCTTCCTTAACATCATCATGACTCCTCCTCCTCCTTTACCCACTCTCTCTCCTCCATATATTATACCTTTTATCTATGTCTATTTTATTGCCTCATTTAACTTTGTTTCCACCAGGCATACAATATCTGGTTCTTCTTTCTTTATGTAATCTCTTAATTCTAATTTACTAGATAAAATCCCATCTATGTTTGTATACATCATTTTAATCTCTTGTTCTTATCATTTTAGTTAAACTTGCTCCATTCTTTTCTCTTCTTTCTCTTTTATATACCATTTCCTTATCCTGTCTCCTATAATTCTCCAAAAAAAATGCCTTCTTCTCCTCCTCTGACCTTTCATTATTTTTTTCTCTTGCTTCTGCCACCAGTTCATTGTGTCTCTTCCTTTCCTCCTCGTTTCTATTTTTCTTTATATATATATCTTTGCAACCCTCTGTTTCTCTGAGTTTCGTTTTTCTATATAGTACTTCTTCTGCTGCTGCTGCTTGTGATTTTAGAAATATCTTAACTGGTCTCACTGTTCCTTCTTGATATGGTCCTATTCTATGGATTTCTTCTACTTCCTCTTCTAAGTTCTGTTTATCCTCGTCATTCAGATGTTTTAGTAGGTCTTTTACTGATTTCATTTCGTCTTTTTCCCTTCTTGGTCTATATTTAACATTTTTTTCTTTCAGTCCAAAAATAATTACACTCTTCTTTTTTTCTGCAATTTCTCTTACTAAATTTTCTTTTTTCTTGAGGACTCCTATCATTTTGCTTGTCATATTTTCATCTCTTTCTTTTAACTGTTCTTGAAATACTTCTTGAAATGATTCCTTGTCTTTCTTATCTTGGATTCTCCATGCTTGTACTTCTTTTTTAATCACGTCTTGTACTCTTTCTTCTTCTTTGTTAAGTAGATCTTTTAGCTTTTCTTTTTCTTTCTCGGCTTTACCGAGTCCTTCTTCCATCAATTTCTTATAGTTCGCTATTTGGACTTTTAATTCTTCATTTTCTGGAGCTCTTTATCCTGTTCTTCATTCTCTTTCATTCCCATACTCTCCTTTATCAATTTATCTAATTTACGTTCGATAGTTAAGACTCTATCAAATAGTGAAGTTTGCGCCGTATCAAAGCCTTCAAATTCTCCTCCTCCCTCTCCAACATTGTCATCATCAGCTTTCATTCTTTCCCTTGTCACATATCTGCATTTAGATGGAATATCTTTCTCACTCATTATTATTTAACACTGTATTCATGAAAGGAAAAATGAGTCCACACTTATCGCCCAGGCCACTGTAAACCCAAACAAAGGTAGTGAAGATCAGCTGATTCTCGGGAGCGACGGTATCGCGTCCTTCCTCTGCTGCTCTCTGTGTGTGTGTGTGTGTGTGTGTGTGTGTGTGTGTGTGTGTGTGTGTGTGTGTGTGTGTGTGTGTGTGTGTATATTTACCTAGTTGTATTTACCTAGTTGTAGTTTTACAAGGCCTGGGCTTTATGCTCGTGTGTGTGTGTGTGTGTGAGAGAGAGAGAGAGAGAGAGAGAGAGAGAGAGAGAGAGGAGAGAACATGAGTCGTGACTCATGACCTTTCTGAGGGCCCCGACACGTCTGACAGTGTTACAAACATCTAGTGAAGATGGTCTTGTTTCCATAATCTTATTCGCTTTATCTCTTTTCTATTATACAAAAACAACTTCTATACTACTAAATTATAGCTTCCTCTTACCATACATGAGACTCAAACTCTAATATCTATGAGAGGAATGCAATGTCGACTAAATAAAATAAAAACATAGTGGTTTCATTGTTTGCCTTCATAAATATGATATAAATAACCAAATTCTTATTAGAAGGAAATAAATTACTAAAAGAAAGGTTATCAGAACACAAAAAAATAATTTCAAAGAAATACGAATCACGGGAACTTTATGGTGCCTGTTTAAAAAGAGCGCTTCCAGAAGGCGTACAGCAGTTTACCGCCAAGCCGCCCAGAAGGCGTACAGCAGTTTTCGGGTTAATACTGTATCTGAATATAATGTCAAATCAACACCAATTCATTACTCATTGTCTTTTTCACACCCATTTCATAATGGTATTCTTTACTTGCAGTGAAGGGCAAGGTGCTGAGGGACAAATTTACCTTGTAGAAGGCCCTTAGACCATTCTGTCAAGCCCCATATGTAAAGATGAAGAGATAGCACAAGTGGCTGTCCAGACTATCTCGGCCACTTATGCTCCAGCAGTAGCAGCAGCGGTAGAAGAGCTGGCACCAGCTGCACGTGCATTGGCGGGTGTTGCATAGGCAGGGGAAGAAGCTGTATCTGCAATGGTAGGTGCTGCATAGGCAGGGGAAGAAGCTGTATCTGCAATGGTAGGTGCTGCATAGGCAGGGGAGGAAGCTGCATGTGCTGTGAAGTCAGCTGCAGAGGAGGTCTCTATGTGCACGGGCCATTGGAGAAGCTGCACGGGCACAGGTAGCAGCTGGAAGGGGACAGGAAGCAGCTGCAAGGGAAAAGGCAGAAGCCTGTAGGATAAAACAATTACTATATCTGAAAATAAAAACTGAAATTGCTAAGAAATAGAAACAATGGAACAGTGAAATAAATGTAAAAGAGGATACACATAGTCTTTTGAGTGTTGAATCTTACTTCCATTATATTTATGCAGATGTCAATCCAAAAATATAATTGCTGTAAAAAATCAGTTGTCATATAATGGGTACAAATGGTGGTGTGAGTGCATATAGTAAGGATTAAGAGGAGGCGACAGTTTTTACTTAAGAGGTGCAATTTTTTTCCGTCAGATTCTCATGAAATTTGGTGTGTTTATGTATTAGTACCTCAATTACAAGAATCCCAAATATTATTGAAATACGATCATTAGTTTTAGAGAAAAAAATATAATACACTGAAAACGGTAATAAATAGCATCGGTATTCCTTGCTATTTCTCGAATGTTTTTCAACATACTACTTTAAAGATAAGTGTACATGCTGTAGATGTATGGAGCTTTTTATTTCATCATGAAACATTTTGATTATTGTAATTCACATTTGAAAAAAAAAATCTTAGATATCGATGACAAAAAAACTACTTTCTTTTTTTTCCTTTTTAAATTTTTCCAGAGACATACCTGTAGTTTTTTTCAAAATGTCTCACAATGAAAAAAAAAACCTATGTTTCCTCTTTTCATTGATACCTTTATATATAAAATTACTTAAAAACTAACAGAGATATTGCACTTGAAATATCAGTAACTTTAGTTTTGAGATATGGACCATTTTCTATTGAGCAGTGCATATCACGATGTTTGTTGGCTACATGCTTAGTCCCTGGGCAATTCTGTTCAATCCTGCACAGCCAAGATCATTTATTACCTCATATACAAGCTTGTAGTTCATATACAAGCTTGCAGTTCAGCTCAGTGAGGTATCTTTCCTTCCCAGCATCATCTACCAAGTGACGTGGTGTTACTGGTGTGTCACTGTTACCGCATGTGGAACACGTGACAGTGATGTAAGTGTCAAAGACTCAAAGCTGTTATTTGTTGCCTCCATTGTCTTGGTACTCCAGCATTTGGTACATTTTCTTGATAAGACTTTCAAGTTGTGACTGAAAAATAATGAATTTTTCATCTTTAAAAGGAGGAGGAATCTTGCTTTTCAAAAGATGAAAACATGTATCCATCCTTGTTTTTTGTGAATCGGTTGTTGCTTGTGATGGTGAAGCTGACAGCTGTGAGGTTGAGGGAACAAGCTGAGGTGGTATGGGGGAGGGTCAGGTCATGATTGGGTGGTGGCGAATGTCACTGGGCTGAGCGACTGAGATCTTTGCTCTCTTCCTCCCTTCTCTCATTCATTTTCTTCATCCTTTCTCTCGGGTTGGTCTTCATCTTTAATTGACGACCCATGACTTTGAATGTTCTAAAGTGCAGGAAAAGTGTGAAGAATCAAAAGACGATAAGCTGCAGAGCGGAACATATCTAAATCTAAATTAACGTCCGGCAAGACACTGCCTATGACTGCCGACCTCACAGTCTAGTACAAGGCACATAGCCTCCCTCCCACTCTGTCCTGATGTTACTATATGAAAGTCTATAACATAAATACACTAGAAAATAGAAAAAAAAAAAAAAATGAAAAATACTACAAAATCATAAGCAACGACAAGTCATGTTGCCTACCACGTGGCGGGGCATTTAAAGAGACCTTTAAAGTCCGTAAATAAAAGCAATTTAAACATATAAGGAATTAAGATAGGAACTTGCCATTTTTACAGAAAACTGTAGACATTTCAAGGCTAACAGCAGTATTAATTACTCAGTTTTGAGTTTTGGGTAGAAAAAAATCACATTTTTTTGCTGTTGCCTCCCTTTAACTCAAGTGAGTAATGGCAAGTGGAAAAAGCAAGGAATTGCATGGTTGATTAGTTATGTTGCATATGGTGTTCATAGAAAAATATTAGATTATGTGGGAATGATCCAGTATAAAAATGTACAAGAAAGTAAGATTAACATGGGAGGTAGATGCAAGTCTGAAAGATGTGGGATGTTGGTCAGTTGATTATATTACAAATATAAGTGACAGGACCTTGGCATGTGACTGGCCATGTGTGCCGAGGGACAAGAGATCCATGCTTCAGGCAGAATTGCTGGAGAGAAAGAAAAAAAGAAAAAAAAAAGGTTATCAACAGTAATGAGATGCTAATGAATGATAAGTGGATGTATCCAAGATCAGTTACAAAAGCCATTGTATGTTGGTACAGAATAATCAACATGCTTGAAATGCAGGTTGCAGAATTCATCTCAATACAGGTGACCTGGATTTCATTGAGCAGCTGGAAGTGGTGGCACTTCTTGTAAGATGTTGTGCTGCTGCTCTTCAAAATCTGAGTGTGCTGCATTAGTAGAAATAGAAGTAATCCTATATTTACGAAAGTGGTGCAACATGACACATACGTGCACCATATTGCACACCTTAACTGGGGGGCTGACCCAGACCTCACCGTGTAGGATGTTAAAATGGCATTTGAGCTGCCCAATCCCTTGTTCCACAACGTTTCGCATCTATTTGTGAGCCCTGAAAGAAAATATCAATGATGATGACAGTCATAAATCAGTATTCATGTACCATGAACCTGTAGATGTGAGATGGATAATCAAAATTCTATAAAAGTGTTGTTGAATAAAGTTATTTTTCATTTATCTACTTTTCTTGATCAACAAAGTAATATTTATTAGCAAGAACTCTGGCACTGGTCCCTCCAGTTTCTTTCGCTTCCCAGTTCAGCTCTTACAGCTCTCACTAAGCCAACATTACATAATGAAAATGTGATAACCAAAACTAACCTAATCCTAACTTTAAGCTAACATAACCTTGGTTAAAGTTAGGGTTGAATTAGTTTCCGTTGTCATATTTTCATTAGATGTTATATCATCTGAATAAATGAGCTGCAAAGGGGGAGCTGAAAAATTAAGATAGCTGGAGGGACCACTACATTAGGAACTGTAACTACTATTGACACTCGCTACCTCGGACTAATAGGGGGAAAGGTTGGTCCAACAAATGTGATTGTCAG
Organism: Portunus trituberculatus; assembly: GCF_017591435.1. Lineage (NCBI taxonomy): Eukaryota > Metazoa > Arthropoda > Malacostraca > Decapoda > Portunidae > Portunus > Portunus trituberculatus. Next base: position 5,198,644 of record NC_059272.1, on the reverse strand, counting down.
ACTTCTACAAATTTCACTCCTTCCACCAAAAAGAGAAAAAAAATGGGTGAGCAGTTCTACCCGAACTTTAGGGTGGCGGTGCAGGATTTATTTTGTGATTATTGTCTCTCCGAAACCTTCAGACTCTTAATTACTACATGGTGTAGTTTATTTTTTTGATAATTAAAAACCTTTCCCAGTAGGAAGCCATTTTTAAATAGGTCGTGCAGTTGCATCATAGCATGACTCACATCCTAAAAGAACAACAAGAAACAAATGTATAATTGCAGTTAGGTGTGGCTGACATCTTGACCTTGAACCCTCGCCTCCCCTCCATCACGCGTGTTATCTCCCCTCCCTTCCCCCTGTAGACCCTCGCCTCACCCCATGCCTCACTACCATGTTTCTCCACCCTCTGTTTATATCAAAAGACTGCTATGATCCTTTCAAACACTTTTTTCTCACTAGTTTCATCATCACAACTATACATCACATAATTCTCACAATAAAGCTGGACATCATGAGTAATAATTAGTTCACAGTATCATTATCTCCTTTCATCACATTAATAATGACTTAGAGTGTTCAGCTCAGTCATGAAATGGCAGATTGCCGTGACGTTGCTGATGGTTTCTTTTGAACCTTCATTGTAAAATGTCTTGGTGAATTGATCAAAATGAATTGACAATTTTTTTTTGTTTTGTTTTCCTCTACATGGTTGGACACATGTCTGCCAACCTCTTCCGTAAAACAAGCCGTAATTGGTTTGTGACCGTGACCTGCTACCCTCTCCTCACCTGCTTTCTCCTTTTAAAGACACAGAGTGATGAGGGGGGAAGGAAAGGAGAAGATGCAGGCAGTAGGGATTAGCACCCTTCTCTCTCTCTCTCTCTCTCTCTCTCTCTCTCTCTCTCTCTCTCTCTCTCTCTCTCTCTCTCTCTCTCTCTCTCTGCGTATATATGTGTGTGTATTTACCTAGTTTTACCTAGTTGTAGTTTTACAGGGCCTGGGCTTTATGCTCGTGTGGTCCCGTCTCCATATCTACACTTATCCAATTTTTCTTTAAAACTATGTACACTCTTTGCTGACACCACTTCCTCACTCAAACTGTTCCAAGTCTCAACACATCTTTGCGGAAACTAAATTTTTAACATCTCTCAGACATCGTCCCTTCCTTAGTTTCTTACTATGCGATCTTGTGCTTCTAAAGTCATATTCTTCTCTCAGGATCAGTTTCTCATTATCCACTTCATCCATTCCGTTAATCAATTTATAAACTTGTATCAGATCCCTCTCTCTTCTCTGCTCCAAGGTTGGTAGATCCATTGCCTTTAGTCTCTCCTCATATGCCATCCCTTTAAATTCTGGAACCATTCTTGTAGCCATTTTTGTAGTCTCTAATTTTCTTATGTGTTTCTTTTATGGGAGTCCACACAACTCCTGCATATTCCAATCTAGGTCTTATTTTAGTACTTATCAATTTCTTCATCATTTCCTTGTCCATATAGTGAAATGCTACTCCAATATTCCTTAGCAAATTATACGTCTCTGAAAATTCTATCAATATGGCTTACCGGTTGATTATTTTCTTCCATTGTCACTCCCAAGTCCTTTTCCTTTTTACTTTTTCTAGTTCTACTCCATCTCCCATCTTATAGATTCCCACTGGTCGTCTTTCACTTTTTCCCATTTCCATGACATGGCTTTTGTCCACATTGAATTCCATCTCCCATTTTTTGCTCCATTTCCAGATCTTGTTTAAGTCTTCCTGTAGTATTTCACAATCCTCTTTTGTTTAATGACTCTGCACAGTTTCGCATCGTCCGCAAACAGATTTATGTAGCTGTTCACTCCTCTGGCATGTCATTTATATATACGAGAAAAGTATTGGTGCCAATACTGACCCTGTGGCACTCCGCTGTCTACTGTTCTCCACTTGGACTTCATATCTTTAACTATCGTCCTTATTTCTCTCCCCTTAAGTAATTCTTCATCCATCTCAATGTGCTTCCTTTTAAGCCACCCTTCTCCTCTAACTTCCATAGTAATCTTTCATGTGGCACTTTATCAAAAGCCTTTTTTAGATCTAAATAAATACAGTCAACCCATCCCTCTCTCTTGTACTTTATCAACTATTCTAGAGTAGAAACTCAATAAATTTGTCACACATGACCGACCTTTTCTAAAACCAAATTGGCTATTTGATAATATTTTGTTGTCTTCAAGAAACTCAATCCATTGCTTCTTTATTACTTTTTCACACATCTTGCATATTACACTAGTTAGTGATACCGGTCTGTAATTTAAAGGTTCTTCCTTCCTTCCGCTCTTATATATGGGAACCACCTCAGCTCTTTTCCATTCCACTGGCACTGTTCCATTTTCTATTGAGCATTTTATGATGTTGTATATTGGACTTGCTAGTTCTTCCCTACATTCTTTCAGTATTCTGCCTGAGACTTCATCCGGTCCCATTGCCTTTTCCTCATCCAATTCCGTCATCAACTTTTTATTTCAAGCTTGGTTACTTTAATCTCTTTCATATAGACAGTCTCTATTACCCTGTGGTCTTTCAAATTTGGATTCCTTAGTAAAGACCTCATGAAATTTACTATTTAACAGTTCTGCCATACTTTTGGGTCTTCCACCATTCCGTTTTCTCCTTTTAACCTTTCTATTGTTTCTTTTTGTCTTATTTTTCCATTTATGAATCTGTAGAACAATTTTGGTTGTTCCTTACATTTTTCGACAATGTCCTTTTCATAGTTCTTTTCTTCTTCCTTTCTCACCTTAGCATATTCATTTCTTGCTGTTTTGAAGTTTTCCTTATTTTCTGGATTTCTGTTTCTTCTCCACCTTTTCCATGCTCCATCTCGTTTCTCCTTTGCCCTAGCACATCTTGCATTAAACCAATCTTTCTTTCCTTCTTCTTTAGGTCTATATTTCGGAACATATTCCTGACCCCAGTTTTGTATATTTCCAAAAATAAGTTATATTTCTCTTGAACCGTTAATGAGTTTTCCATCTCCTCCCAGTTTACGTTTTAAAATAGTTCTTGAGATTCTCAATATCAGCCTTTCTGTAATTTAATCGGTCTCCTTTGTATGATTCATCTCTATCTTCCTTTCCTTCTTCTATATCCATTTCTAATATTACATGGTCACTCTTTCCCAATGGGCACTTGTATCTTATATCATCGTTAATTGGTATATCCCTTGTAAAACTAGGTCTAATCTTGCCGGCTCATCGTTTCCTCTGAATCTTGTGTTTTCCTTTACTCTTTGGACCATCAAATTATCTATCATTAGGTTCAGGAATCTATCTCCCAGGCATCTTCCCCATACCACTTTCATAATTTTCCCAGTCTACCTCCTTACAGTTGAAATCTCCTACCAATATCACTTTTCTCCTTTCCTTAATGATTCTTGTAAGACTCCTTATTGTGTCATCTTTCATGTCTCTATATTCTTGGTTAGTCCATGAGTTTGTTTTGGTGGCACATATGTTACAATGATTGTTAACTCCTTTTTGTTAATATGCATCTTAACATACAGTATTTCTGATTTTCCTTCCCCCAACTCCACTTGATTTACCACTATCTCCTTCCTTAACATCATCATGACGACTCCTCCTCCTTTACCCACTCTGTCTCTCCTCCATATATTATACCTTTTATCTATGTCTATTTTTATTGCCTCATTTAACTTTGTTTCCACCAGGCATACAATATCTGGTTCTTCTTTCTTTATGTAATCTCTTAATTCTAATTTACTAGATAAAATCCCATCTATGTTTGTATACATCATTTTTAATCTCTTGTTCTTATCATTTTAGTTAAACTTGCTCCATTTTTTTCTCTTCCTTCTCTTTTATATACCATTTCCTTATCCTGTCTCTTATAATTCTCCAAAAAAATGCCTTCTCCTCCTCTGACCTTTCATTATTTTTTTCTCTTGCTTCTGCCACCAGTTCATTGTGTCTCTTCCTTTCCTCCTCGTTTCTATTTTTCTTTATATATATATATCTTTGCAACCTAATGTTTCTCTGAGTTTTGTTTTTCTATATAGTACTTCTGCTGCTGCTTGTGATTTTAGTAATATCTTAATTGGTCTCACTGTTCCTTCTTGATATGGTCCCATTCTATGGATTTCTTCTACTTCCTCTTCTAAGTTCTGTCTATCCTCGTTATTCAGATGTTTTAGTAGGTCTTTTACTGATTTCATTTCGTCTTTTTCCCTTCTTGGTCTATATTTAACATTTTTTTCTTTCAGTTCAAAAATAATTACACTCTTCTTTTTTTCTGCAATTTCTCTTACTAAATTTTCTTTTTTCTTGAGGACTCCTATCATTTTACTTGTCATATTTTCATCTCTTTCTTTTAACTGTTCTTGAAATACTTCTTGAAATTATTTCTTGTCTTTCTTATCTTGGATTCTCCATGCTTGTACTTTTTTTTTAATCACGTCTTGTACTCTTTCTTCTTCTTTGTTAACTAGATCTTTTAGCTTCTCTTTTTCTTTCTCGGCTTTACCGAGTCCTTCTTCCATCAATTTCTTGTAGTTCGCTACTTCCACTTTTAATTCTTCCTTTTCGGTTCTTAGCCTAGTTTCGTTTTCTTCCACTCTTTTTATCCTTTCTTTCAATTTCTGGAGCTCTTTATCCTGTTCTTCATTCTCTTTCATTCCCATATTCTCCTTTATCAATTTATCTAATTTACGTTTGATAGTCAAGACTCTATCAAATAGTGAAGTTTGCGCCGTATCAAAGCCTTCAAATTCTCTTTCTCCCTCACCAACATTGGCATCATCAGCTTTCATTCTTTCCCTTGTCACATACCTGCATTTAGATGGAATATCTTTCTCACTCATTATTATTTAACACTGTATTCATGAAAAAAAATGAGTCCACACTTTTCGCCCAGGCCACTGTAAACCCAAACAAAGGTAGTGAAGATCAGCTGATTCTCGGGAGCGACGGTATTGCGTCCTTCTCTACCGCATCTCGTGTATTTACCTAATTGTATTTACCTAATTGTAACATACGGGAAAAGAGCTATGCTCGTGTTGTCCCGTCTCCATATCTATTAATGTCCAGCTTTTTCTTAAAATCATGAATATTCCTTGCGTTGACCACTTCCACGTCTAAACTATTCCATGCTTCCACCCTTCTATGAGGGAAGCTATATTTTTTCACATCTCTCCTATAAGTGGCCATTTTAGTTTTTCCCATGCCCTCTCGACATTCTTTCATTCCACATACACAGATCTTCCCTATCCATTTTTCCATGCCAATCATCACTCTGTATATTGCTATCAGGTCTCCCCTTTCTCTTCTGTTTTCCAGGGTCGGAAGTTGCATTCTTTTCAGTCTGTCTTCATAAGTCAAATCTCTTAAGTCAGGCACCATTTTTGTTGCAGCCCTCTGTACTTTCTCTAGTTTCCTTATGTGTTTCTTTAAGTTCGAGCCCACTGTATTGTTGCATATTCAAGCCTCGGTCTTATCATTGCAGTAATTATTTTCTTCATCATTTCTTCATCTAAATATCTGACGCCACTCTTATGTTCCTCAATAAGTTCAATACTTCTCCAATTATTTTGTTTATATGTCTCTCTGGCGATAGGTCATTGGTAATTGTCACCCCAAGGTCTTTTTCTTCATGACTGGTTTTATGTCTTCATTTCCTATCTTGTACATACTCCTGATTCTTCTTTCACTCTTGCCAAACTCTATTTTCTTGCATTTTGTCGTGTTGAACTCCATTTGCCATGTACAGCTCCATATCCATATTCTGTCCAAGTCTTCCTGGAGTAGTTCGCAATCTTTGTCACATCTCACTTTTCTTAACAATTTTGCATCGCCTGCAAATAGGCTCACATAACTGGACACCCCATCCACCATGTCATTTATGTAGACCGCGAACATTACTGGTGCCAACACTGATCCCTGTGGAACTCCACTCTCCACCAAGCCCCATTCTAATGGTCTGTCCTTAATTATTGTTCTCATTTCTCTTCCTACCAAAAAGTCTTCCATCCATTTTAGTAAACTGCCATGCACTCCTCCTACCATTTCAAGTTTCCAGATCAGTCTCCGGTGTGGTACCTTATCAAAGGCCTTTTTTAAATCCAGATATATTCCATCAGCCCAACCATCTCTTTCCTGTATTACATCTATCACCCTCGAATAGTAACATATCAGGTTTGTCGTGCATGAACGCCCTTTTCTAAAACCAAATTGACACTCACAAAGTCAGTTTTGTTTCAGTAAGACCCACAATATCTGGGTTCTTGTCCCTCAAGTAATCGTTGAGTTCTAAAATCCCCGATATCACTCCATTTATGTTGGAATACATTACATTCCGCTCATACGTAAGTTTCTTTAGTCCTTTCTTGCTGTACTTTTCTGGGTTATGAACCACTTCCTCAGTCTCATATCCAAGATTCTCCAGAAAAACTCTTTCTTCTCCTCTTCTGTCCTCTCTTCATTTTTTTCAAAGCCTCCTTTCTCAACTCATTTAACATTTCTCTTTCCTTTTCACCGAGATCTCTTCTCAACCAAATCTTCCTTGTTGTTTCCTGCTGGGCTAGCCTCCATGACTTCTCCACCAATTCATCTACATCCTTTTGTGACTTAAGTTTGATTCTTATTGGCCTCATACCTTCTCTTGTGAACTTTCCAATTCTATGGAAGTCCTCTATTTCTTGTACTAGGTCTTTTCCTCCTCCTGCACCACATTAATGATATTATTTATCACCTTTTTATGTTTTCTCTCTCTCCATTTTACTCGGTGTCTTATCCTCCTCCACACCAAATATCACCACACATCTCTTTTTGTCTACAGTTTCCCTCACCAATGTCTCATTTGATGAAGGGTGCTTGACAAACACAGTGACCGTCTTTCTTCCTTTATTGGCAAGCCAACAGAGATACAGGTCCGGTGCGTCCTCACAGCTAGGCTACTACCCGGGAACTGAGTGACGCCAAGCTGTGGGGACAGAGGCTTTCCCGCGCTGCTCCCCAGATGCCAGAGGTCGACATCCTACAACTCCCCTCCCAACAAGCTAAGAACCCTGGCTAATGCAGTGACAGTGTTCTTAAATAAAATAAACATAACCTGGGAGCAGCAAAGAAGCAACATGAAAGAAAACATGAATAAATGACAAGTCCACAATCTAATATCACCACTTGTGATACTTCTGTACCTTCTTACACATAATCCTTCAGCCACCTCGGGGGTCGCCTGGCGCGCCTCCCTTCACCATCCTTTCGGGGCGCTGGGGAGGGAGGGGACGGTGATAGCAGTGAAGTCGGCGGTGCCCGGTCTTCAGTGTTGGAGGCTTGAGGCGCCGCAGGTGCTGGCCTCAGATGTTGCCGCGTTCTGAGGGAGATGCGGCCACTACCGTCAAGTCTGACGAGATACTGCCTGTGGTCCCTTGCCTCTATGACGATGCCTGCTCTGTTCCACCTCCTGCCGTGCTGGTGGTCCTGGACGAGAACCCTGTCGCCAGGTGCAAGGGGCGCGGAGCGTGTGACGCTCCTGTCAGCCACCACTCTGTCGTGGTGGTGCGCCATCTGACGTTCTCGCTGCCGCAGCGTCCTTCCCCAAAACTTGTCAACCTCAAGTCTCCTCTTCACTGATGGTACTCCATCCCGTAGCTGGCGGCCTGTTGCTAGCTGAGCTGGTGATCTATTGATGCCCCGTAGAGGTGTGTTAAGGTACTGGAGTAGAGCGAGAGAGATCTTATCGTTGTCAAGACTGCCATCAGCTCCAACGTTTCCCCGTAGTATTCTCTTGGCAGACTTCACGGCCACCTCTGCCCTTCCGTTTGACTGTGGGAAGTGCGCCGAGGACACCCGAACACCTACCCCCCACTTCTGGAGGAAGCTCTTCATCTCCTCACTCCCCAGATTGGTGCCTCCGTCCATGGAGAGCTGCTCTGGGGCACCCCATCTCGAGAAGTGGTGACGCAGCACGTCCTTAACTCTGCCTGATTCTGTGCCATCAGGCAGGTGAGACACCTCCAGCCAACCCGTCAGCCTGTCTGCGTAGACAATGTAGTCATGCCCCTCCAGCTGAAACAAATCCACCACAGTCTGCTGAAAGGGATAGTCAGGGGGCGGAGTGAAGAGAAGAGGCTCGGGGGTTGGGAGGGGGCGTGTGTGTTGCACGTGTCACAGTTAGTGCGGTAATGCCTCAGGTCTCCCTCAATGCCAGGCCAGTATACTGCCTGTCGTGCTCTCCTGAGCATCGAGTCTATGCCCTGGTGGCCTGCGTGGAGGTGGGCTGCAACCTGCTTGCGTAGGAGGTCCGGAATCACCAGGCGAGGATGGTTGCTGTGGAAAGCATACGTCACCAGGCCTCGCGACACCCCAGCCTCTCCTGATGCTGTAGAAGGGGCGCAGGCATGCCAGCTCCTGGGACCTCTGTGGGTGCCAGTCACCCGCCAGCACCCTGGCCAGCAGTAGTTGGTACACAGGATCGTTCCTTGATGCCTGGAGCACCATGTCCTCGTCGAGGGTGAGGTTGTCTTGCAGTTCTAGTGCAGCAACGGTGGCGACGGCCATGGCTACTGACATCTCCTCATCCTGTTCCTCCTCCAGGGCACCAGGGGCTGCCTTCATAGATGGGTGCCTAGATAGGAAGTCTGCTGCGCAATTCTTCTTTCCCGGCAGGTAGCGGATCGTGAACTTGAATTGCAGCGTCCGCTCCTTCAGCCTGAACAGCCTTGGGTTGGCGACATCCGTGAGCGCTTTATCACCCAACAGGCCCACCAGAGGACGGTGATCAGTCACCAGGATGAGATTGGGGCAGCCTAGAAGGAAGAGGCGGGCCTTGTGGAGGCAGTATGCGACTGCCAGTGCCTCACCTTCTATGGGCGCGTACCCTTGTTCAGCCGGAGTTAAGTGGCGGCTACCACAGAGAGCCAGGCGCCAGCCCCCCTTGCAGCAGAGTGGGGCCTCAGGCGACACGCAGGAGCAGTGCTGTTGCAAGATGACGAAGCCTATGCCTTCTCTGTTTCAGTCTGTGATGGCAGCCGTCGGCCTAGTGCGGTCGTAGAAGGCCAGACCGTCCTTGGCCAGCTCACAGATGGTCTCCTTCGCCTGCTCCAGCTTCCGCTGCAGCTGCTCGTCCCAGTATACTTTCCGTCCTGTTGGCTTCTTCAGGAGGTCTCTAAACGGCTCCATGATGGGGGCGGTGGCCAGAAAGGGTGCCAGCTGGTTGACAAATCCAAACAGTGACCTCACGTCGGTGATGGTGGGCTGGCCAGGCATTGTGAAGTGCCTTATTGCTGAGAGACGGTCCTCGGTGGGCTTGTATGCTTCCCAACCAACGTGAAAGCCGACGAACTCCACCTCCCTGCGGCAGAACATAAACTTCTCCGGTTTGAGGGTGACGCCTACCATGGCACACCGCTCCAGGAAGTCGTAAGTGTGCCAGAATGCTTGCTCAATGCCGGCGTCATACAGGAGAGTGTCATCCACACACTTGTGTTTGCGGGGGAAGCCACTTATCGCGTCATCAAACCGTTTGGTGTAAGCGTCTGTGGCTGAGCAGTGACCCATCGGCGTGCGGCAGTATTGGTACCGCCCCCACGGCGTGATGAATGTAGTCAAGTGGCGGCTCTCCTCATCAAGCTCCACCTGGTGGAATCCCCAATGCGCATCCGCCACAGTCTTGTAGGAGTGAGGTGGGACATCTGACACCATGTCGAAGGGCGTGGGCGTGTGGTGGGTCTCCCGCAGGCAGCAGGAGTTCAGTCTTTGAAAGTCCACCGTTCTTCTTGGTTTGCCAGACTTTTTAGCCACCACCACCATCCTCGCGCACCACTCCGATGCCACGCCTGCCGGGACAGGGCGGATGACGCCCAGCTTGACGTCCTCGTCCAGTTGCCTCTTCACCTCGGTTGCCCAGTGTTTGGGAACTGTGGCTGGTGTGTGGCAAGCATAGGGCTGCGCATCCTGCTGCAGGTGAATGTGGTGAGGCGGGCCCTGCATCACGCGCAGAGGGTAACCTTCAGTGTTGAAAGTGGACGCCGAGAAGTGCCTCAGCAGCCACTGCTCTAGCTGAGGGACGTTCACCTCCAAGGGCTGCATGGGGATAGCTGCAGGCCGGCCCGGCACGCTGTGGGCGTCGCTGTCCGTCACTCCCACACCGGCTGTTACGGCCGGTGGCTTGGGAAAATCTTGGTGGATGAGGCCGAGTTCCTTGCATGTGGTGCACGACAGGTACAGCCGCTCCACGTTCTCCACAAAGTGCACATCCTGGACCGTGGTATGGCCCGGGAGGCTGATGTGGCAGGTAGCTGCCCCCAGACTGGAGAGCGGTATTCTGGCGAGGTCCCGTATGCCAGCCCGACGCTGCAGAAGCGCAGGCCAGAGACCAAGCTTGGACATGAGTTTGGGGCCGGCGACACACACCTGTGCTCCCGTGTCCGCGACCGCTGTCACTGTAGTCTCAGCCCTCTCCACTAATGGGGTGACTCTCACCTGTAGCAGGGGTTCTGGCGCCACCGCCACGCTGCCCACAGTGACACTGTTGACGGCCATGTCCTGTTTCTTCGCTGCCCAACACACCTTCTTCATATGTCCCCTCTTGCCACACGACTTGCACACCAGGTTTCGTGCCGGGCAGGGTGCTTTTCCGTGCTTTTCCCCGCAGTAATGACAGGACTTGCCGGGCGGGCCGCTTGACTGGGGTGCACACTCAGGCCGGCGGGGTGTGTGGCCACGTTGGCGGTAACTGGCAACTAGGGGCTCCTCGGTGACGTCATCCGCCCTGACGTCAGCTCCCGCCACAGCATGGTCCCGCTCACTTTTCCCGCCAAAAACGGCGTCGCGTCTCGCTGCCTCAAACGATACACAGAACTCTCTCAAACTATCAATGTCACTGAATGCACCGCACTTTCTGTATACCTCTTGCCTCAAACACTGGTCACTAAGGCCAACCATCACCTTCCTCAGCAGCATGTACTCTGATAGGCTGCTATCGCACCTGGGACACTGAAAACCACAGTCTGCCACCTCCTGGGCACACCGGGTCATATAGACACTGACCGACTCACCGCCCACCTGACGCGCATTGAAGAAGTCATACCACTTCACAGCCTGGTTCGACGACTGCTGCACGATCTTGCCTATCGCGTCCAGAGCCTCCTTCGGCGTCAGCGCCTCCCACTGTCCTGTCTCATACCTCGCATCCAGCGTGCACTGCAGGGCGGGAACACATAGCAGGCGGATGTGCAGCACTGCCTCCTGGTCAGGCCATCTGGCCAGCCTTAACCAGGATTCCACTGATCTTCGCCACGACCTGAAGCTGGTCGGCGTCATCTCCGCAGCACATTTCTCGGGTGTGGCGGTGGCGGGCGGTCTGCCGGCAGAGGCTTGGCGTGCAGTAGGGAGAGACGCCATGCTTGCTTGCAGCAACGCGAGAGCGTCATCCATCGTCAGCGGGGGCCTGGCAGGCAGCCTGGCCCTCGCCTGCCTGCTGCCGCTCGGTGAGAACCTGGGGTGCCTTGAGGACGCCATTTCACTGCGCCATGAAGGGTGCTTGACAAACACAGTGACCGTCTTTCTTCCTTTATTGGCAAGCCAACAGAGATACAGGTCCGGTGCATCCTCACAGCTAGGCTACTACCCGGGAACTGAGTGACGCCAAGCTGTGGGGACAGAGGCTTTCCCGCGCTGCTCCCCAGATGCCAGAGGTCGACATCCTACACCTTGCTATTTTCATAGAAAACTGTAGACATTTTAAGGGTAACCACTATTAATTACTCAATTTTGAGGTTTGGGTCAAAATCTTTTTTTTTTTTTGCTGTTGCCTCCCCTTAACCGAACCAATTATAACAAGTTTGACCTCTGACTTAAACTTCCATTGAGTGTAAACAAAGCAATAGTGCATCATAGTACAGTAAAAGGTTTAATGAAAGTAAAAATTATGAAGTTAAACATTGAAGCAGTTTAATTTAAGTCATTATAATGTTCACTAATGTATATATGTAGGTAACTTAATAATGTTGATGAGGGAGGGAGAGTGGAGAGGGAAAGATGCTACCTGGGAACCTGTGGAATGTAAACAAGTGGCACATCATTGTACCGCATACAAAACTTATGTACCATATTTCCACATTTTATCCATTGCAGAGTCACGAATTTGGGTGATTCTTTTAGCTTGCAAGGAAGATACGGTCTCACCAGCCTTCTTAATAGAGTCTGCTGACTTGAAAATAGTAGAGACAGTAGATGGAGTCAAGCCATGGTGGCAAGCAATGCTATTAGTTTTCTCGCCTCTCTCATGTCTGTGAATAATATCCAGCTTCACTTTGAGAGTAAGAGACTTCCTGGTCTTCTTAACAATGCTAGGCAACATTGCAGGGCTGGTTGCAGGGCGTTTTGGTGGCACGTTGAGTGAGAGAAGACGAGCTGCTGCTGGACACTGTTATTGTTTTGAACTAATAAGAGCGGGGAAGGGTAGGGGAGTGAGTGGTGCATGTTTTGTCCATGAGAGGTGCTGGTATATTCAAATGCCTGTCAGCTTGTGTGGTATGGCGGGACTTTCAAACTTGGAAAAAATTACCTGGATAAAATTTTGTTAAAGCGAGTTTGGTGTTCGTTATACGAGCAGATGGTAGTAAAAGGAAATGTTCGTTGTAGCGAAATTTCGTTGTATGAACGTTCGTTAATTGGGGTTTGCCTGTGGTAGGATGAAAAACATTCGAGAAATAGCAAAGAATGCTGATGGTCTTTATTGCCATTTTCAGCATGTATTATATTTTTGTCTTGGAAACTAATTATCATATTTCAATAATATTTGGGATTCTTGTAATTGAGGCACTAATACATAAAGACACCAAATTTCATGAGAATCTGACCAAAAAAAAAACACCTTTTAACCCTTATGTTCCGGCGATCGTATATGAACGATTGCATCAGTGTGTCCGTAGCGACGGCGATCATTCCCGTAATCAAGAATTTTCGCGCCTCATGTTTGAGCTCCACGCGCGGTTTCTCGAGTCAGATGGCGAGTGGAAGTATCTGGCTTCTTTTTCCACCCGTAGTGTTGCCACTAGCTCTGTATATTTAGGGGTAACTAAGCTATTCTCCCATTTTGAGGGCGACACTTGGCAACCCCAGTGACCCGCCGTGTCAAAAGTACCCTGATAAGAGCGAAGGGACATCTCAGTTCATAACTCACTATGGAACAAGACAGATAATTTTTATTTAGCAGTGTTTCTGAGTCTGACTACAGTGACAGTGATTATGAGGAAGAAACTGAAGAAAGCGAAGACAGCAGTAGTGAAGACTTGGAAAATGATTCAGAGGATCCACCTGTTTTCTCAGAACAGAGAGAAGACAGAGATAGTGGTGATGGAGAACAAACTCCAAACATCGTATTGAGAACCCAGAGTGGCTCACGGAGACGCAGGCGTGCCTCTCGTGTTCTGGGAAGACGATCAAGGGAGTGTGTGTGTGTGTGTGAGAGAGAGAGAGAGAGATAGAGATGATACCTACATGTTATTTGCTTGAAACTGGATATGAAAAAGGGTGAAAGAATACTCTCTCTCTCTCTCTCTCTCTCTCTCTCTCTCTCTCTCTCTCTCTCTCTCTCTCTCTCTCTCTCTCTCTCTCTCTCTCTCTCTCTCTCTCTCTCTCTCTCTCTCTCTCTCTCTCTCTCTCTCTCTCTCTCTCTCTCTCTCTCTCATTGAATTGGTGTTCTGGGAAGACGATCAAGGAGCGTGTGTGTGAGAGAGAGAGAGAGAGAGAGAGAGAGAGAGAGAGAGATGATATCTACATGTTATTTGCTTGAAACTGGATATGAAAAGGTGAAAGAATACTCTCTCTCTCTCTCTCTCTCTCTCTCTCTCTCTCTCTCTCTCTCTCTCTCTCTCTCTCTCTCTCTCTCTCTCTCTCTCTCTCTCTCTCTCTCTCTCTCTCTCTCTCATTGGAAGTGTACAATTTATCTTCCAAGATGAGAGAGAGAGAGAGAGTGTGTGTGTGTTTGCGCAGTGTCATCGCTCACTGAGCTGTTTCTGCTTGACGGATCACACAGCGGGCGGAGGAGGAATCCTTGATAAGGCAATAACTAAACTTTCAGAGGTCACATCGAGCTAGAAAGTACATCATTGTATTCAGAATAACAAAGAGAAAATAATTCTTCTGATAATTTCTAGGTTTACCATTTCTAGGTTTACCATTTTTACCCGTCATGGATATTGGAAAATAGTTTAATCACCGGAACGTAAGGGTTAAGTAAAAACCATCACCTCCCCTTAAACTAGATATAACCTACTTGGGGTAATCCTGCAAGCCCTGTGGGATAAAACTAAAGCCAGTCTCTTAATATAGTGGTCCCTCCAGCTCTCCTCATTTCCCTGCTCCTCCTTCGCAGCTCTTTCACTTCGCTGATATGACATTTGAATGAAAATACAGTGAAGATTCAATGCTTGAACTTAATTCATTCCAAATGGCTGTTCAGGTATCAAAAGATTGACTCGATACCTATAAATCAGGTAATTCATTCTAATCTTAGCAAAACCTTAAGTTTATAAAAATTTCAAAGTATTTTTTTATTTATTTTATTTTGATATGTCCATACTGTAAGTGAAAGCTAGTGATGGATAGCATATGAGGAGGGGAGAAGGGTCGGGAGGAGGAGGGAGTTCGTCAGAGGACAAGTCACCGTCCATGAAAACGTCTCATGTGATTCCTGAGAACCCACTATTGGAGGGATGTGACTCAATAAGACTTGCACTTTCATTAGATTCCTTGTTTTCACCACCAATAAGCCTCTTTAGTGCCATTGTAAGTTTCTAAATGAAAAACTACCGATAGAATATAGAAGAATGTGGTTTTTCTCAAGACTGCAGCAGGACTAGGGATGCACACCAGTATCCTGTATACCAGAATATCGGCAATTTGTTTTTTACTGGTAATACCATATTAGAACAGGACAATGGCGACGGTGGAGAGGGAGAGGCCAGAGCTTTATTTACAACCATGTGTGCAGCTGTTCAATTACTAGATATATTCATCACTAATAAGCCTTTGGTGTTAATGTAAGTTTATAAATAAAGAACTACAGACAGAACATAAGAGAATGTTATTCTAAAGACCGCAGCAGCACAACTGTTGGATGGGGGAGGGAAAGGCCAGGGAGCATTTGTTTACAACCACATGTGTGGATGTTCGACTATCAGGTATTTTTTTTAGTATTAAATCAAATTTTTGAGTTTGAGTGTTGAAAAGCTCTACTATTAAGATGTTTGAGTATTGAGTCCCCACTGTATAACCAAAACTAACCTGACTCTAACTTTAACATAATTTAATCAAACCTTAACTTAAACCAACCCTAACCTAACTGAACTAGCATCACCTAGATGAGGCAATGTGCATGCTGATTCACAAAGAATAGGTACTTCTCACAAACCTCTTTGGCTTTCTTCCACTCCCTAACTGTTTGCTCTCGACACATCTACTCAGCCTGATTCACTTGGTCTGCAACCCTTTGGACCAGGTCTTCCCACTTCACATGCTGCTGCTTCTCCCACCAGTTTTGCAGCTTCACTCCAACTTTTCTGTCTTCATCTCCCTTGTTCCTCACTTGGAATATTTTCTTCACAGTCACATACAAAGAGTCAGCAAACCCCCACACTCCCTACAAAAATGTTTATAAGAGTGCGGGGTAATGCAATACAGTAGAGGGAACGGTTGATAAAAGTGTGGGGAAGGCTTGTACAGTAGCAGGAAGGGTTGATAATAGTGTTGGGAGGCTTAAAAGGGTTTAGAATGTTACGTATATAGCGAAGTATATATATATAGTGTCCCTACTTCATGGATTTTCACCTTTCACGGGTGGTTACAGAACACATACCCCATAATAAATGAGAGAACACTGTATTCTCAGATCATCTTAGGTGTGGTGCATGCCAAATACCCAAAGAGCCACACCTAAATGCTCAATACAAATATGTTTCTATGTAATGAGGTCATGCACTCACCTAAGGAGCAAGTGGTTTGAACCGTCGCTGGAATTATTTTGTTAGATTTGAAATGCTGTGTTAGACATGAATATTGGTAGAGGTTTAGTGATGTCTCAAGAAGTTAATTTATTGTATGCAAAATTGTCAGATGTAAGATTCCAGTGTATTTGTGTATTTTGCTATTCAAATCTAATGACCAGATCTTATTCCATTCTAGTTGATGTGCTGCTGAAAGCAACTGGAGATGCACCAATTATGAAAAAGAAAAGGTGGGCAGTGGAGGGAGAGAAGCAAGTGGGCTGGGTAGCTGAGTTCATCCGAAAGTATCTGAAGCTGGACCAGAATGACTCTTTGGTATGCTCTTGTATGATTTATATATTCCCTTTATCCATTCATTTGTGTGCCCTGTGCTTTATTCACTACTGTACACTTCTGTGTGTGCTTCACTTCATATCTTTATTGTGCTCGAAACTGTTTGTCTCAGTGTCCTTGTTTTTCTCTGATAATGCAAAAAACCCTCTCTGATAGTAATACAGGCAACCCCCGTTTAACGAAGGTTCACACAACGAAATTTCGCTACAACGAAGGTTTCATTTTACTACCATCTGCTCGTATAACGAACACCAAACTCGCTTTAACGAAGTTTTTATCCTGGTAATTTTTTCCAAATTTGAAAGCCCCACCGTATCACGCAAGCTGACAGGCTTTTGAATACACCAGGAGCTGCTGGTACTAAGGCCTGCCTCAGGAGAAATCCTGAGACACCTGTAGAATTAAGATCAAGATCAAGCCTCTCGTGGACAACACGCGCACCACTCACTCCCCAGTCAAAACATAACAGCGTCAGCAGTAGCTCGTCTTCCCCAGCTCAACTTACCACCAAAACGCCCTGCAATGTGGCCTAGCATTCCTAAGAAGACCAGGAAGTCTCTTACTCTCGAAGTGAACCTGGATATTATTCACAGACACGAGAGAGGCCAGAAAACTAATAACATTGCTTGCCACCATCTTGACTCCATCTACTGTCTACTATTTTCAAGTCAGCAGACTTGATTAAGAAGGCTGGTGAGACCGTATCTTCCTTGCAAGCTAAAAGAACCACCTGAACTCATGACTCTACAATGGATAAAATGGAAAGCCTTGTGGAAATGTGGTACATAAGTTTTGTATGTGGTACAATGATGCGCACTTTGTTTACATTCCACAGGTTGCTGGTTAATGTCTTTCCCGTTTCACTTTCCCTCCCTTTATAAAGTTAAGATCATCAACATTATAAAGTTATGTGCATACATACATTAGTGTACATTATAATGACTTAAATTAAACTACCTAAATGTTTAACTTCATAATTTTTACTTTCATCAAACCTTTTACTATACTATGATGCACTCTCACTTTGCGAAGCGAAGTTTCGCTTAACGAAGTGTTTTTCAGGAACATAACCCCTTCTTTAAGCGGGGGTTGCCTGTACTAGTTTTCTAACATTTCCTAAATGATGAATTCTCATATAATAAACTGTAGAGGGATGGGAGGATCTCCTTGCCCTATTTTTAATTTTTGGGGCGCCGGTGGGATTGCAGACGTGGCACCTGCTCGTCGGACCATTCTTGGGGTAAACCTTCAGAGGGTTCTACGTGTGGGCTCCTAGAATGTCCTGAGCCTCTCAGAAGATCAACGATTGCTTCATTTATTGGATGAGCTGAGTAGGCTGAGGGTGGATATAGTGCAATTCTCTTAGACAAGGAGGCCTGGCAGTGGTGAGACCAGTCTGGCATGAGCAATGGTCACCATGTCAAGGGGGGTAGCCATAGGCATCTCCAGCAGACTGCAGCCGTTCGTTGTAGAGGTTACTCTGGTTGATGAACGTATAATGTGACTAAGGCTGAAGCACAGTTTAGGCTTCATGTCTGTTGTTGCAGTATATGTTCCTACCAAGATGTGTAAAACTGAAGCGAAGGAGACGTTCTACGCCAAACTAGACTCTGTACGGGACCATTGTCCCTGTCGTGATGCACTTGTCTTCGGCAACTTTAATGCTGTCACAGGCACTTGAGAAAGCTGGCTACGACCTATGTGTTGGTCACCATGGCTCTGGTACAAGGAACAACAACAGCTCTGTCCTTCTGAACCTTGCAAGATCCAGAAGGTTGAGAATTGTAGGATCTTGGTATCAGAGACCAGTGCTGCACCACTGGACTTTGTATAGCAATGCCGGAGAGGTAGTAAAGGAGATCAACTACAGGTAACTCTTGATTTACACGATAGATGCATTCCAAGAGGCATTGTGTATTTCAAAACTCGCGTAAAACAAACTTATAATTCTCATAAGAAACAATAGATATAGGAGGGATGTGGGATGTGGTCCAAAAAAATTTGTACAAAATACTCTATTTATTTGGCTATATTAACATGTTATTATTATTTAAAGTAAAGGGAAAAGCAAGAAATGATAAAAGAAAGCAAAAAATAATAAGAGAAAACAACAAAGCAAAGAATACGTAAACACAACACTCACTGCGTCACTTCTTTCACCACTTACGCCACAGTCAGTCACCATCTTCTTCTGAGCTTTTCCACCTTATCAAAAATCCACTTATCAAAAATAACCCCACAGTATAAAAGTAAACACTAGTAAAAAAATAAACGCAGGACGCCAATGTCTTCACCCCTCACAGGCACTCGCCGTCGCTGTCCATCTCCGAGTCAAAGACGTCATCATCCACTTGCCCTTCATCTGCTTCCACCGCTTCCACGGGTTCGTCCACATCCTCTTCTGGTACTACATCTTCCACTGGTGTGCTGCAAATGAGGTGCGGGAAGATGAATGAGCAGCGGAGGTCCCACCTATCAGCCAGCTGCGGAACTCTCTGGTGCACAGTTTGAAATTGCGTCTGGCGCTCAGTTTGAAAATGCAGTGGGGCCAAATCATGTATAAGCAAACCGATCGTGCAAATTTAATTAATTATATTTTTTCGGTTGCGTATTAACAAAAACATGTAAATTAAACGCGCGTAAATCAAGAGTTACCTGTATATCTGTGTTAGTACTCGGAGGATCCTCCAGAACTGCACAGTTTTCCAGAGTGCCGAGTTTTTTGCGACTGATCACAGGCATGTTGTTGCTACACTCAAGCTCCATGTCATGTCCAGAAAGCCTCCAAGATGTGACCACACAGTGCTTTATCTTGAGAAACTGAAAGACTTGACATGTGCCCAGGAGTATGCAGTGACAGTCTCTTATTAGTTTGGAGTGCTCGACACTCTTGAGGATCTGGTAGAGCTATGGGATACCTTGAAACGTGACACTTGAGGCTGTCAAGGAACATGTTGGTGAGTGCCCAAGGTCACAGAGTGGTTTCGCCTCAGTAGAGACCCTGGACAGTATTGAGGAGAGTCGCGCTGCCAGACTGGCTGGGAACTACAACCAGTACAGGGCTCTGTCCTTTAGGGTAAGAGCTCTCCTGAGGAGAGACAAGGAAAGGTATGTCAGAGGTCGTAGAGTGTCATTTACATGCTAATGACCTCTGACCTGCATATCAAGCCCTGAAGAAACTCTACTACAAGTCTACATCTCAAGCGAGCGCTATCCGAACAGCAGATGGTTGCCTCGTATCAGACACAGATGGGCAGATGCCTTGTTGGGGTGAGTAGTTTGAGCAGCTGTTCACAGTGGATCCTCCAAGCTGACAGCTCCAAACTGCAGGGTTACAGATGTTGGATGCTGATCCACCCATTGACGAAACTGCACCCTCCATTGAGGATGTCAAAGAGGCTGCATCAAAGTTGAGGGATGGAAAGGCAGCTGACATCTGTAATATCAGTGCTGAGCTGCTCAAGGTAGGGTGTGAGGCCATGATCCATGGGTTGCATGTTGTCTTGACTGCTGTATGGCAATCAGGTACCATTCCCCTTGACTGGAAAAAGGGGTTGGTCATCCCTATCTGGAAAGGGAAAGGAGACTGTCAGGAATGCAACAACTACCGCGGTATAACACTGCTCACCGTACCAGGCAAGGTGCTTGCTCATTTACAGTCACCTGCTGAAATACCAGAGACCTGAACAGTCTGGGTTCACACCTGGTAAGTCAACAACTGACCAGATCCTAGCACTTTGCATACTGGTGGAGCACCAATGTGAGTTTCAACAAGGGTTGCTTGCAGTCTATGTTGATCTCAAGAAGACATTTGAGAGACACTCTGGGATCTTCTGCATCTCTGTGGGATTCCTGCAAAGATTATTGGTCTATTAACTGGCCTCTACTCCAGGACTGTGAGTGGTTTGAAGTGTGAAGGGGGTGTGTCCAGCTTCTTTTCTCTGAATACAGGAGTGTGCTTGCTTCATCATTTTTTAGCATTTGTATGGACTGGGTATTAGGCAGAGATGTAGACCAAAGTCATTGTGGAGCATCTATCAGCAATACTGAGATTACAGATCTTGTCTTTGCTGATTGATGCAGTAATTTTTACTGAGTCACTGGAGCTTCTGGTAATGGCTCTAGAGGCACTGCACAAAGAGGTGAAGCCCTTGGGACTCCAGGTTTCCCAGCTGAAGACCATGTCCATGCGTGTGGTGGGGACATTGAGGACTCGGGAAACTTCACATACCTTGGTAGTGTAGTGAGTAACGACGGTGGGTCAAGCCAGGAAGTTGTATGGCGGATTGGCCTGCCCAATGACGTTATGGACTTGCTGAACACATGTATTTGGAGTCATCGGTACCTGTGCAGATGGATGAAGATTCAGATCTTCAAGTTGCTGGTGATTCCTGTCTTACTCTATGGTTGTGAGACATGGATGCTGAACACCAATCTTAAGAGGCAAATTTATGTCTTTGGTACTAGATACCTTCACAGGATCATGGGGTGCCACTGGTATGACTTTGTGTCAAATCAGTGATGGCTCCATGAGACTGATTTGAGGCCAATTACCAGCATAGTCCGTCAACGCCAATTGCAGCTATATGGACATGTTGTACGCTACCCGGAAGCCAATTCTAGACATCAGGTTGTCTCCGAAAGGGATAACCCAGCATGGAGGAGGCCAAGGGGATGTCCACAAAACTCATGGCTGCAGCAAGTCGATGCCTCTTGCTGGGAGTTACTTGGAATGGGAAGGGAGCCTGCCTGGAGACTCATTAGGCATGACCACCTGGAGTGGCATCATAGGGTAGATGAAGCAAGGCCCCCGTGGTGTATGGCCCTCCATGATTGATTGATTGAGAATATATGAGGAAAATAGGGATTACATTCCTGTAACACTACCGTCTCCCTACAGTTTTATTGCCTGCAATAAACTGCCTCCATATATTACACAGCCCTTATGTTGCACAGGCATTGACTTTCTAGAAGCATGTTGGCAATCCTCCTCTGGCTCCACAGTAGTCAATCCTTCCAGAATAGTCTCCTCTTCTGCTGTTTCTAGGTCAGTATTGCATCCAGCCCAATCCTCTTTGACCTCCAACTTTGCATTCCTGCCTCCCTCACCCATGCCATCCTGGTTTTCGCTATCTTTTACTGAAGATCCTTGGCGAGCTTCACTGCCCCATGAAAACCCTTCAAGATCATGGTACTGCCACAGGCAGTACCATGTGAATGCCTCAACTGCTCCTTTTAGATCCAATACGTGACATCTGTTAACTGCTTCATCACTGTGTACAGTCCATCCTAAAGGTTCTGCAGCTTTGACGGGCATCCTTTCTTTTGAAGAAGATTGGAGAGCCAGACTGGTTGTAAACAAGTCTGGGTGATACTAGTGAACACTGTGTATTATCTGGTATCATTGAGCAAGTTTGTGCATTTTTTAGTGCAGAGGTCCTCGTTTACTGCGCACCTCAATTAATGCGTTTCCGGCTTTATGCACACCGTCACTTCTACATCTTGCCTGTATTACAGTTTCATGTTTAATGTTTTGCTAAGCATATGATATTTTTTATCTTTCTAGGTTGGTGATACATAATATTTGTGATCTTTCTAGGTTTGTGAATATGGCTCCTTCCAAAAAGAAGGGTATTACAGAAATAGCTTATCAAGAAACGTAGAAATGTTTCGCTTCAAGAGAAGGTAGACATCATAGCCAAAGTTGAGGCAGGTGAGAAGCTCTGTAAAGTAGGCAGATTTTACTTTGTTAATGAGTCCATAGTGCGTAACATGGTGAAGTGTAAAGATACCATAAATGATTGATATGGGGGCCCTTATGGGTCTAATAGCACTAGTTCAGGGGGGTGCTGTAACCCTTCCATTAAGGGGAGCGTCCGGTTTAGATTGGTGTTGTCATATCTCCGGTAAATATGCATGAAACACTGATTTTTATGTTGTGAAGTATTGGGAACATGTACATCAATATTAGACATTCATCCCCATTCTAGTCCCCAACCCCGCCATGCAATTGTAATTGCAACTAAAACTTACAAGTGTTATTAACAGAATATTTGGAAAAACTTACAACACACTACAAAGTATTGGATTCTCATTCAAGTACAGTAAGTCCTCATTGTACGGTACATATGTGTTCCTGAAAACCTTACCGCAAATCAAAATTACCGTATACCAAACCTGTTATAACATGTAATAATAGGGGATGTGTTCCAGCACGTTGAAAGTCACCCCTACAGACATGAAAATACATGAAGATAGTCATATAAAAAAAATGTAAAGTACTGTACAAAAGAAATAAAGAGAAAATGTTTTTATTTACCTTTTCACTCGCCATGTATTCTATCAGATGATGTGTGTCCCGAGGCTAAGGGACAGTAGGGATTTCAGCTCTTACTCATAATATCCACAAAAAACACGCCATAAGGATTTCACTTGTGTTCAGTAGGAAATGTGGGAAGAGACTGATTGTTGTGGTGGCCGTGCGGTGTGGTGGCACTACGGTACAGCGTAAACAAAAACATGAGTGGATACCGTATCTGTGAATTTTTCTTACTGTAAATCAAATCGAGGGTAGAAATTACCAAACACTGTAACTCTGAATTTACCGGATAATGAAGTACCGTATAAGGAGGACTTACTGTACTTGGATGGGAATATGATAAAGAAAATATTAACCACCTTAATTAGACCTCAGTTGGAATATGTAGCGGTGATATGATCACCACATATGAAGAAACTAGAAAGAGTGCAGCAGTTGGGAACGAGAATGATACCAGGTTTTAAGGAGGTGCCATACGAGAAGAGATTAAGAAGACTGGATTTACTCACGTTAGAAGAAAGAAATGAGAGGGGAGATATGATAACAATGTATAAAATTGTAAATGAAATGGATATCCTAGATAGAAAAGACTTGATAAGGATGTCTCCCAACAATCAACTGAGAGGACACCCAAAGAAAATACAAATGAAGGTCAGTTGTATGGGAGATGTCAAGAAGTATAGCTTCCCATGTCGTGGCATTGACAAATGGAACAAATTGAGTAGAGAGGTGGTGTGTGTGGCGAGTGTCAATCAGATGAAGGACACACTTGATAAATGTGGACAAAGAGACAGGACATAGAGAGCCAAGCTCAGGCCCCTTAAATCACAAATAGGTAAAAAGAAACACACACACACACATACATATTGGGAAAGAGTGACCATGTAATATTAGAAATGGATATAGAAGAGGGAAAGGAAGATAGAGATGATTCATACAAAGGAGACTGATTAAATTACAGAAAGGCTGATATTGAGAACTATTTTAAAAACGTAAACTGGGAGGAGATGGAAAACTCAGAGACGATGCAAGACAAGTATAACTTATTTTTTAAAATATACAAAACAGGAGTCAGGGAATATGTCCCGAAATATAGACATAAAGAAAAAGAAAAGAAAGATTGGTTTAATGCAAGGTGTGCTAGGGCAAAGGAAAAAAGAGATTGAGCATGGAAAAGGTGGAGGAGAAATAGAAATCCAGTAAATAAGGAAAACTTCAAGGCAGTGAGAAATGAATATGTTAAGGTGAGGAAGGAAGAGGAAAAGAACTTTGAAAAGAACATTGTCGAAAAATGTATGGACCAACCAAAATTGTTCTACAGATTCATAAATGGAAAAATTAGGCAAAAAGAAACAATAGAAAGGTTAAAAGGAGAGAATGGGATAGTGGAAGACCCAAAAAGTATGGAAGAACTATTAAATAATAAATTCCAGGAGGAATCCAAATTTGAAAGACCACAGGATAATAGAGAGACAGTCTATATGAAAGAAATTAAAGTAACCATGCTTGAAATAAAAGAATTAATGAAGGGACTGGATGATGAGAATCCAATGGGACCAGATGAAGTCTCAGGCAGAATACTGAAAGAATGTAGGGAAGAACTAGCAAGTCCTATATACAACATCATAAAATGCTCAATAGAAAATGGAACAGTACCAGTAGAATGGAAAAGAGCTGAGGTGGTTCCCATATATAAGGGTGGAAAAAAGGAAGAACCTTTAAATTACAGACTGGTATCACTAACTAGTGTAATATGCAAGATGTGTGAAAGAATAATAAAGAAACAATGGATCGAGTTCCTTGAAGACAACAAATTAATATCAAATAGCCAATTTGGTTTTAGAAAAAGACGATCGTGTGTAACTAATTTATTGAGTTTCTATTCTAGTATAGTTGATAGAGTACAAGAGAGAGAGGGATGGATTGACTGTATTTATTTGGATTTAAAAAAGGCATTTGACAAAGTGCCACATGCAAGATTACTATGGAAGTTAGAGGAGAAGGGTGGCTTAAAAGGAAGCACATTGAGATAGATAGAAAATGATTTGAAGGGGAGAGAAATAAGAACGGTAGTTAAAGATATGAAGACCAAGTGGAGAGCAGTAGAAAGCAGAGTACCACAGGGGTCAGTATTGGCACCAATACTTTTCCTCATTTATATTAACGACATGCCAGAAGGAGTGAACAGCTACATCAATCTGTTTGCATATGATAAAAAATTGTGCAGAGTTATAAAGCAAAAGGAGGATTGCGAAATACTGCAAGAAGACCTAAATAAGATCTGGGAATGGAGTAAAAAGTGGAAAATGGAATTCAATGTGAACAAAAGCCATGTCATGGAAATGGGAATGAGTGAGAGACGACCCATGGAAATCTATAAGATGGGAGATGGAGTAGAACTGGAGAAAGTAAAAAAGGAAAAGGACTTAGGAGTGACGATGGAAGAAAACAATCATCCGGTAAGCCATATTGATAGAATTTTTAGAGAGACATATAATTTGTTAAGGAATATTGGAGTAGCATTTCACTGCATGGACAAAGAAATGATGAAGAAATTGATAAGTACTATAATAAGACCCAGATTGGAATATGCATAAAAAGAAACACATAAGGAAGTTGGAGAGACTACAAAAAATAACCACAAGAATGGTTCCAGAATTTGAAGGGATGACATATGAGGAGAGACTAAAGGCTATGGATCTACCAACCCTGGAACAAAGAAGGGAGAGAGGAGATCTGATACAAGTTTATAAATTGATCAATGGAATGGACCAAGTGGATAACGAGAAACTGATCCTGAGAGAAGAACATGACATTCGAAGCACAAGATCACATAGTAAAAAGCTGAGAAAAGAAGATGTCTGAGAGATGTTAAAGATATAGTTTCCTGCAAAGATGTATTGAGACGTGGAACAGTTTAAATGAAGTAGTGTCTGTAACGAGTGTGCATACTTTTAAAGTAAGATTAGATAAGTGTAGATATGGAGACGGGGTCACACGAGCATAAAGCCCAGGCCCTGTAAAACTACAACTAGGTAAATACAACTAGGTAAATACACACACACACACACACACATGCGGTCGAGGGAGGACGCACGCACCGTTCCGACAATCAGCTGATCTTCACTACATACCTGTTGTACAGTATTTACAGTGGCCTGGGCAGGTAGTGTGGGCTCATTTTTTTTTTTTTTTTTTTTTCATGAAATCAATTATTAAAGAATGATGAGTGAAAAAGAGATTCCATCAAAATGCAGACATGAGACTAGAGAAGGAATGAAAGCTGATGATGACTATGTTGGTGAGGGAGAGTGCGTATTTGAAGTCTTCGATACGACAAATACTTCGCTACCTAAGAGAGTGTTAAATATTGAACATAAACTAAATAAATTGATAAAGGAGAATATGGAAATGAAAGAGAATGAAGAACAGGAAAAAGAGTTTATAAAACTGAGAGAAAGGATAAAAAAAGTGGAAGAAAACGAAGCTAGGCTAAGAGCGGAAAATGAAGAACTAAAAAAGAAAGTACCTAACTACAAAAACCAGATGGAAGAAAGACTCGGTAAAGCCAAGAAAGAAAAAGAGAAGCTGAAAGGTCTAGTAAACAAGGAAGAGGAGAGAGTACAGAACGTGATTAAAAAAGAAGTACAAGCATGGAGAGTCCAAGATAAGAAAGATAAGGCTGATTTTCAGGAGGTTATTCAAGAACAACTTAAAGAAAAAGAAGAAAATATGACAAACAAAATGATAGGAGTCCTCAAGACAAAAGAAAATCTAGTTAGAGAAATTGCAGAAAAAAAGAAGAGTGTAATCATATTTGGAATAAAAGAAAAAAAATATAAGATATAGACCAGTGGTTCCCAACCTTTTAGTGATCTAGTACCACTTGGAGGTCCTGTACAGTCGCCGCGTACCACCTGGTTCCAGAGAAACTCAATTCGATCAGATATTACTTTATTTACCATAATTTTACAAGTAGAACACACAAATGAACTAAAAAAAATTCAACTCAATGCGAGGGCTGCATCTGCTTCTTCTCCACCAGCTGGTCAATGCGGGGCATGACTTTGCTCACAGCACATCGGAAATCATTTTATTTTATGTTAGGGCCATAGGCAGTAAACATTTTTGTGAAGTAAAAATAACTAAAAATCGTTCATGACCCCGAAAAGTGCTCGCGTACCACCTGGAAGGCCCTCGCGTACCACAGGTTGGGAACCACTGATATAGACCAAAGAGAGAAAAAAAAATGAAATCATTCAAAGACCTACTGAAGAATCTAAACGACGAAGATAGGCAGAACATGGAAGAGGAAGTAGAAGAAATAAACAAAATGGGACCATATCAAGAAGGAAAAATGAGACCAATTAAAATACTACTAAAATCATAAGCAGCAACAGAAGAAATATTATATAAAACAACTAAACTCAGAGAAACAGAAGGCTGCAAGGATATATATATATATAAAGAAAAATAGAAATGAGGAAGAAAGGAAGAGATACAATGAACTGGCAGCAGCAGTAAGAGAAAAAAATAATGAAAGGTCAAAAGAGGAAAAAAAGGCATTTTTTTGGAGAATTCTAGGAGACAGGATAAGGAAATGGTATATAAATGAGAAGGAAAAGAAAAAAGTGGAACAAGTTTAACTAAAAATGATAAAGGCAAAAGACTAAAAATGATGTATACGAACATAGACAGGGTTTTATCAAGTAAACTAGAATTAAGAGATTACATAAAGAAAGAAAATCCAGATATTGTATGCCTGGCTGAAACAAAACTAAATAAGGCAATCAAAATAGACTTGGATAATAGGTATAATGTATGGATAAGAGACAGAGTGGGTAAAAGAGGAGGAGTAGTCATGATTATGTTAAGGAAGGAGATAGTGATAAACCATGTGGAATGTGGGGAAGGAAAAGCAGAAGTATTGTATGTTAAAATGCATATTAAAAAAAAAAGAGTTAACAATCATTGTAACATATGTGCCAGCAAAAACAAATTCATGGATCAATCAAGAATATAAAGACATGATAGATGACACAATAAGGAGTCTAATGTGAATTGTTAAAGAAAGGAAAAAAGTTATATTAGTAGGAGATTTCAACTGTAAGGAGGTGGACTGGGAAAATTATGAAAGTGGTATGGGGAAAAGAAGCCTGAGGAGAAAGATTTTTGAACCTAATGATAGACAATATGATGGACCAGAGAGTAAAGGAATGCACAAGATTCAAAGGAAACGACGAGCCGGCGAGATTGGACCTAGTTTTTACAAGGGGTATACAAATGAATTATGATATAAGATATAAGTGCCCATTGGGAAAGAGTGACCATGTAATATTAGAAATAGATATAGAAGACGGAAAGGAAGATAGAGACGATTCATACAAAGGAGACTGATTAAATTACAGAAAGGCTGATATTGAGAATCTCAAGAACTATTTTAAAAACGTAAACTGGGAGGAGATGGAAAACTCAGAGACAATGCAAAAGAAATATAACTTTTTTTTGGAAATATACAAAATAGGAGTCAGGGAATATGTCCCGAAATATAGACCTAAAGAAGAAGGAAAGAAAGATTAGTTTATTGCAAGGTGTGCTAGGGCAAAGGAGAAAAGAGATGGAGCATGGAAAAGGTGGAGAAATAGAAATCCAGCAAATAAGGAAAACCTCAAGGCAGCGAGAAATGAATATGTTAAGGTGAGGAAGGAAGAGGAAAAGAACTTCGAAAAGGACATTGTCGAAAAATGTAATGAGCAACAAAAATTGTTCTATACATTCATAAATGGAAAAATTAGGCAAAGAGAAACAATAGAAAGTTTAAAAGGAGAGAACGGGATGGTGGAAGACCCAAAAAGTATGGCAGAACTATTAAATAATAAATTCCAGGAGGTCTTTACTAAGGAATCCAAATTTGAAAGGCAACAGGGTAATAGAGAGACAATCTATATATGAAAAAGATTAAAGTAACCAAGCTTGAAATAAAAGAGTTAATGAAGGAACTGGATGAAGAGAAGGCAATGGGACCAGATGAAGTCTCAGGCAGAATACTGAAAGAATGTAGGGAAGAACTAGCAAGTCCTATATACAACATCATAAAATGCTCAATAGAAAATGGAACAGTACTAGTAGAATGGAAAAGAGCTGAGGTGGTTCCCATATATAAGAGCGGAAGGAAGGAAGAACCTTTAAATTACAGACCGGTATCACTAACTAGTGTAATATGCAAGATGTGTGAAAGAATAATAAAGAAACAATGGATCAAGTTCCTTGAAGACAACAAATTGATATCAAATAGCCAATTTGGTTTTAGAAAAAGATGGTCGTGTGTAACTAATTTATTGAGTTTCTATTCTAGTATAGTTGATAGAGTACAAGAGAGAGAGGGATGGGTTGACTGTATTTATTTGGATTTAAAAATGGCATTTGACAAAGTGCCTGCCACATGCAAGATTACTATGGAAGTTAGAGGAGAAGGGTGGCTTAAAAGGAAGCACATTGAGATGGATAGAAAATTATTTGAGTGGGAGAGAAATAAGGACGGTATTTAAAGATATGAAGTCCAAGTGGAGAGCAGTAGAAAGCGGAGTGCCACAGGGGTCAGTATTGGTACTGTAGTCGCCGCTGGGCGAATGTAGTATTCAGGATGACAAAATGACCCAGTCGTTTACTCGCTTTAATGCGGTTAACCTGCATGACAATCAAATTGACACCAATATGAGGAATATTGAAATGTAAATTAAAGAAAACATGCAAAATAAGACATATAGCCATCATAATAATAATTGATTAATTAATACAACATACAGGCGACGTAAGGATAACCGATATAAACATCATAATGTACCAGATAATTCTTAATGC
Organism: Portunus trituberculatus; assembly: GCF_017591435.1. Taxonomy (NCBI): domain Eukaryota; kingdom Metazoa; phylum Arthropoda; class Malacostraca; order Decapoda; family Portunidae; genus Portunus; species Portunus trituberculatus. The sequence goes on along the minus strand of NC_059272.1, from coordinate 5,169,136 downwards.
CCTATTTATACATAATCATTGACACAGAGATAAGTAACATGAATCATGAACAAATCAGTATCATGAACAATGACACAAAGGCAATAATACGTGTATTGTAACTCACAGTGTAATAGCCATTAACTTAATAATTCTCAGCTGAGTAGCAAATAGCAAATGAACTATGGCATAACACTTACGACAATGAGGGTCGGCATTGGACAGAATAAGATGTATGGAGAAATCAGAGGGCGGAATGCAACACCTCTCTCACTGACGAACAGACAGAATCTGCCTCCTTCAGAGGCAGCTGGGGCACACCACATGCGACCTATTTCTTCATCCCCTGCAGAATCAGCAGCGATCCTCTGTGTCCTTATCTACCCTACGCGCATATCTACCCTACGCGCAGCATCATCAGTCTTTGCACATAAACAACCCTCTCACTACCTCTCTGCATCTAAGTTAACCTCCGTACATCTTCACTACTGTTACTTACTGTTATATTTACTAATGCTCATATGTCCTTAATATTACAAGTTATCATAATTAACTATTCTTTTATTACTTAGCATCCTCTATCACCAGCAGCCTCACATCACAGTGTGAGGCACCACAACTGGCGACTACAGGCACCAATACTTTTCCTCATTTATATTAACGACATGCCAGAAGGAGTGAACTGCTTCATAAATCTGTTTGCAGATGATACGAAACTGTGCAGAGTTATAAAGTAAAAGAAGGATTGTGAAATACTGCAAGAAGACCTAAATAAGATCTGGGAATGGAGTAAAAAGTGGGATATGGAATTCAATGTGAACAAAAGCCATGTCATGGAAATGGGAAAGAGTGAAAGACGACCAGTGGGAATCTATAAGATGGGAGATGGAGTAGAACTGGAGAAAATTAAAAAGGAAAAGGAGTTAGGAGTGACGATGGAAAAAACAATCAACCAGTAAACCATATAGTGTATTTACCTAGTTGTAGTTTTACAAGGCCTGGGCTTTATGCTCGTGTGGTCCCGTCTCCATATCTACACTTATCCAATTTTTCTTTAAAACTATGTACACTCTTTGCTGACACCACTTCCTCACTCAAACTGTTCCAAGTCTCAACACATATTTGTGGGAAACTAAATTTTTTAACATCTCTCAGACATTGTCCCTTCCTGAGTTTCTTACTATGCGATCTTCTTTCTTCTCTCAGGATCAGTTTCTCATTATCCACTTCATCCATTCCATTAATCAATTTATAAACTTGTATCAAATCCCCTCTCTCTCTTCTCTGCTCCAAGGTTGGTAGATCCATAGCCTTTAGTCTCTCCTCATATGTCATCCCTTTAAATTCTGGAACCATTCTTGTAGCCATTTTTTGTAGTCTCTCTAATTTTCTTATGTGTTTCTTCTTATGGGGAGTCCACACAACTCCTGCATATTCCAATCTAGGTCTTATTTTAGTACTTATCAATTTCTTCATCATTTCTTTGTCCATGTAGTGAAATGCTACTCCAATATTCCTTAGCAAATTATATGTCTCTGAAAATTCTATCAATATGACTTACCGGTTGCTTATTTTCTTCCATTGTCACTTTTAAGTCCTTTTCCTTTTTTACTTCTTCTAGTTCTACTCCATCTCCCATCTTATAGATTCCCACTGGTCGTCTTTCACTTTTTCCCATTTCCATGACATGGCTTTTGTCCACATTGAATTCCATCTCCCATTTTTTGCTCCATTTCCAGATCTTGTTTAAGTCTTCCTGTAGTATTTCACAATCCTCTTTCTGTTTAATGACTCTGCACAGTTTCGCATCGTCCGCAAACAGATTTATGTAGCTGTTCACTCCCTCTGGCATGTCATTTATGTATACGAGAAAAAGTATTGGCGCCAATACTGACCCCTGTGGCACTCTGCTCTCTATTGTTCTCCACTTGGACATCATATCTTTAACTATTGTCCTTATTTCTCTCCCCCTTAAGTAATTCTTCATCCATCTCAATGTGCTTCCTTTTAAGCCACCCTTCTCCTCTAACTTCCATAGTAATCTTTCATGTGGCACTTTATCAAACGCCTTTTTTAGATCTAAATAAATACAGTCAACCCATCCCTCTCTCTCTTGTACTTTATCAACTATTCTAGAAACTCAATAAATTTGTTACACATGACCAACCTTTTCTAAAACCAAATTGGCTATTTGATAATATTTTGTTGTCTTCAAGAAACTCAATCCATTGCTTCTTTATTACTTTTTCACACATCCTTTATATTACACTAGTTAGTGATACCGGTCTGTAATTTAAAGGTTCTTCCTTCCTTCCGCTCTTATATATGGGAACCACCTCAGCTCTTTTCCACTCCACTGGCACTGTTCCATTTTCTATTGAGCATTTTATGATGTATATTGGACTTGCTAGTTCTTCCGTACATTCTTTCAGTATTCTGCCTGAGACTTCATCCGGTCCCATTGCCTTTTCGTCATCTAGTTCCGTCATCAACTTTTTTATTTCAAGCTTGGTTACTTTAATCTCTTTCATATAGACAGCCTCTCTATTACCCTGTGGTCTTTCAAATTTGGATTCCTTAGTAAAGACCTCATGAAATTTACTATTTAACATTTCTGCCATGCTTTTTGGGTCTTCCACCATTCCATTGTCTCCTTTTAATCTTTCTATTGTTTCTTTTTGTCTTATTTTTCCATTTATGAATCTGTAGAACAATTTTGGTTGTTCCTTACATTTTTCGACAATGTCCTTTTCATAGTTCCTTTCTTCTTCCTTTCTCACCTTAGCATATTCATTTCTTGCTGTTTTGAAGTTTTCCTTATTTTCTGGATTTCTGTTTCTTCTCCACCTTTTCCATGCTCCATCTTGTTTCTCGTTTGCCCTAGCACATCTTGCATTAAACCAATCTTTCTTTCCTTCTTCTTTAGGTCTATATTTCGGGACATATTCCCTGACCCCAGTTTTGTATATTTCCAAAAATAAGTTATATTTCTCTTGAACCGTTAATGAGTTTTCCATCTCCTCCCAGTTTACATTTTTAAAATAGTTCTTGAGATTCTCAATATCAGCCTTTCTCAAATTTAATCGGTCTCCTTTGTATGATTCATCTCTATCTTCCTTTCCTTCTTCTATATCCATTTCTAATATTACATGGTTACTCTTTCCCAATGGGCACTTGTATCTTATATCATCGTTAATTGGTATATCCCTTGTAAAAACTAGGTCTAATCTTGTATGTGTGTGTGTGTGTGTGTGTGTGTGTGTGTGTGTGTATGAGTGTGTATATACCTAGTTGTATTTACCTAGTTGTAGTTTTACAGGGCCTGGGCTTTATGCTCGTGTGGCCCTGTCTCCATATCTACACTTATCCAATCTTACTTTAAAAGTATGTACACTCGTTACATACACTACTTCTTCATTTAAACTGTTCCACGTCTCAATACATCTTTGCGAGAAACTATATTTTTTAACATCTCTCAGACATCTTCCTTTTCTCAGCTTTTTACTATGCGATCTTGTGCTTCGAATGTCATATTCTTCTCTCAGGATCAGTTTCTCATTATCCACTTGGTCCATTCCGTAGATCAATTTAAAAACTTGTATCAGGTCTCCTCTCTCCCTTCTTTGTTCCAGGGTTGGTAGATCCATAGCCTTTATTTAGTCTCTCCTCATATGTCATCCCTTCAAATTCTGGAACCATTCTTGTAGCCATTTTTTGTAGTCTCTCCAACTTCCTTATGTGTTTCTTTTTATAAGGGGTCCACATTACTCCTGCATATTCCAATCTGGGTCTTATTAAAGTACTTATCAATTTCTTCATCATTTCTTTGTCCATATGGTGAAATGCTACTCCAATATTCCTTAGAAAATTATGTTTCTCTAAAAATTCTATCAATATGGCTTACTGGTTGATGTGTGTGTGTGTGTGTATTTACCTAGTTGTAGTTTTACAGGGCCTAAGCTTTATGCTCGTTAGGCCCCGTCTCCATATCTACACTTATCCAATCTTACTTTAAAAGTGTGCACAGTCATTGCAGACACTACTTCTTCATCTAAACTGTTCCACGTCTCAATACATCTCTGCGGGAAACTATATTTTTTAATATCTCTCAGACATCTTCCCTTTCTTAGCTTTTTACTATGCGATCTTGTGCTTCGGATGTCATATTCTTCTCTCAAGATCAGTTTCTCATTATCCACTTGGTCCATTCCGATGATCAATTTATAGACTTGTATCAGGTGTCCTCTCTCCCTTCTTTGTTCCAAGGTTGGTAGATCCATAGCCTTTAGTCTCTCCTCATATGTCATCCCTTCAAGTTCTGGGACCATTCTTGTAGCCATTTTTTGTAGCCTCTCCAATTTTCTTATGTGTTTCTTTTTATGAGGGGTCCACACTACTCCTGCATATTCCAATCTAGGTCTTATTATAGTATTTATCAATTTTTTCATCATTTCTTTGTCCATGTAGTGAAATGATACTCCAATATTCCTCAGCAAATTATATGTTTCTCTAAAAATTCTATCAATATGGCTTACTGGTTGATTGTTTTCTTCCATCGTCACTCCTAAGTCCTTTTCCTTTTTGACTTTCTCCAGTTCTACACCATCTCCCATCTTATAGATTCCCATAGGTCGTCTTTCACTCTTTCCCATTTCCATGACATGGCTTTTGTTCACATTGAATTCCATTTCCACTTCTTACTCCATTCCCAGATCTTATTTAGGTCTTCTTGCAGTATTTCACAATCCTCCTTTTGCTTTATAACTCTGCACAGTTTCGTATCATCCATAAACAAATTTATGTAGCTGTTCACTCCTTCTGGCATGTCGTTAATATAAATGAGGAAAAGTAGTGGTGCCAATACTGACCCCTGTGGCACTCCGCTTTCTACTGCTCTCCACTTGGACTTCATATCTTTAACTACCGTCCTTATTTCTCTCCCCCTCAAATAATTTTCTATCCATCTCAGTGTGCTTCCTTTTAAGCCACCCTTCTCCTCTAACTTCCACAGTAATCTTGCGTGTGGCACTTTGTCAAACGCCTTTTTTTAAATCCAAATAGATGCAGTCAACCCATCCCTCTCTCTCTTGTACTCTATCAACTATTCTAGAATAGAAACTCAATAAATTAATTACACAAGACCGTCCTTTTCTAAAAGCAAATTGGCTATTTGATATTAATTTGTTGTCTTCAAGGAACTTGATCCATTGTTTCTTTATTATTCTGTCACACATCTTGCTACACTAGTTAGTGATACCGGTCTGTATTTTAAAGATTCTTCTTTCCTTCTGCTCTTATATATGGGAACTACCTCAGCTCTTTTCCATTCTACTGGCACTGTTCCATTTTCTATTGAGCATTTTATGATGTTGTATATAGGACTTGCTAGTTCTTCCCTACATTCTTTCAGTATTCTGCCTGAGACTTCATCAGGTCCCATTTCCTTCTCTTCATCCAGTTCCTTCATTAACTCTTTTATTTCAAGCTTGGTTACTTTAATCTCTTTCATATAGATTGTCTTTCTATTACCCTGTGGCCTCTCAAATTTGGATTCTTCAGTAAAGATCTCCTGGAATTTTTTATTTAATAGTTCTGCCATACTTTTTGGGTCTTCCACCATTCTGTTCTCTCCTTTTAACCTTTCTATTATTTCTTTTTGCCTAATTTTTCCATTTATGAATCTATAGAACAATTTTGGTTGCTCCTTACATTTTTCGACAATATCTTTTTCAAAGTTCTTTTCCTCTTCCTTCCTCACCTTAACATATTCATTTCTCGCTGCCTTGAAGTTTTCTTTGTTTGTTGGATTCCTATTTCTCCTCCACCTTTTCCATGCTCCATCTCGTTTCTCCTTTGCCCTAGCACACCTTGCATTAAACCAATCTTTCTTTCCTACTTCTTTTGGTCTATATTTTGGGACATATTCCCTGACTCCTGTTTTGTATATTTCCAAAAATAAGTTATATATGTCTTGCATTGTATCTGAGTTTTCCATCTCCTCCCAGTCTACGTTTTTAAAATAGTTCTTGAGATTCTCAATATCAGCCTTTCTGTAATTTAATCGGTCTCCTTTGTATGAATCATCTCTATCTTCCTTTCCTTCTTCTATATCTATTTCTAATATTGCATGGTAACTCTTTCCCAATGGGCACTTATATCTTATATCCTCATTCATTTGTATACCCCATGTAAAAACTAGGTCCAATCTCGCCGGTTCGTCGTTTCCTCTGAATCTTGTGCATTCCTTTACTCTCTGGTCCATCATATTGTCTATCATTAGGTTCAAGAATCTTTCTCCCCAGGCTTCTTCACCCATGCCACTTTCATAATTTTCACAGTCCACTTCTTTACAGTTGAAATCTCCTACTAATATCACTTTTCTCCTTTCTTTAACGATTCTCATTAGACTCCTTATTGTGTCATCTGTCATGTCTTTATATTCTTGATTGGTCCATGAATTTGTTTTTGGTGGCACATATGTTACAATGATTGTTATCTCTTTTTTATTAATATGCATCTTAATATACAATACTTTTGCTTTTCCTTCCCCACATTCCACTTGGTTGATCACTATCTCCTACCTTAACATTATCATGACTCCTCCTCCTTTACCCACTCTGTCTCTTCTCCATAAATTATACCTATTATCCAAATCTATTATGATTGCCTCATTTAGTTTTGTTTCAGCCAGGCATATAATATCTGGATTTTCTTTCCTTATATAATCTCTTAATTCTAGTATACTTGATAAAACCCCGTCTATGTTCGTATACATCATTTTTAGTCTTTTGCCTTTATCATTTTTAGTTAAACTTGTTCCACTTTTTTCTCTTTCTTCTCGTTTATATACCATTTCCTTATCCTTTCTCCTAGAATTCTCCAAAAAAAATGCCTTTTTTTCCTCTTCTGACCTTTCATTATTTTTTTCTTTTACTACTGCTGCCAGTTCATTATATCTCTTCCTTTCTTCCTCATTTCTATTTTTCTTTATATAGATATCCTTGCAGCCTTCTGTTTCTCTTAGTTTTAATGTTCTATGTAATATTTCTTCTGTTGCTGCTTATGATTTTAGTAGTATTTTAATTGGTCTCGTTTTTCCTTCTTGATATGGTCCCATTCTGTTTATTTCTTCTACTTCCTCTTCGAAGTTCTGCCTATCTTCGTCATTAAGATTCTTCAGTAGGTCTTTGACTGATTTCATTTCTTCTTTTTCTCTTTTTGGTCTATATTGTGTGTGTGTGTGTGTGTTTTCACGAATGTTACAAGGCGGGACGCATGTAACTTATCTTCGAGAGGAGAGGGGAGGAGGAAGGGAGATGGGGAGAGAGGAAGAGAGAGAGAGAGAGAGAGAGAGAGAGAGTGAGAGATGGGAACAGTCTATGCCATTGGGTAATTTTAGACACAAGGCATGTAGCTTATCTTTAGTGATTGGTGGAGACAAGGATGGTGGGAGGAGCACTAGGATTTCAAGGACAGCATACGGCTTGTGTAGTTGGTATCTAACACACTATATGGGACAACTGAACTGAAGAAAGCTCAGAAAAGAAACATGGCCTCGTGGCGTCACCGTATTTACTACTGGGGCTTCATGACGCCCACATAGGCGTCACCGTTTTGAAGGGGTTAATAAAAAAGAGTTAACAATCATTGTAACATATGTGCCACCAAAAACAAATTCATGGACCAATCAAGAATATAAAGACATGATAGATGACACAATAAGGAGTCTAACGAGAATCGTTAAAGAAAGGAGAAAAGTGATATTAGTAGGAGATCTCAACTGTAAAGAAGTGGACTGGGAAAATTATGAAATTGGTATGGGGGAAGAAGCCTGGGGAGAAAGATTCTTGAACCTAATGATAGACAATATGATGGACCAGAGAGTAAAGGAATGCACAAGATTCAGAGGAAACGACGAGCCGGCGAGATTGGATCTAGTTTTTACAAGGGGTACACAAATGAATGATGATATAAGATATAAGTGCCCATTGGGAAAGAGTGACCATGTAATATTAGAAATGGATATAGAAGAGGGAAAGGAAGATAGAGACGATTCATACAAAGGAGACCTATTAAATTACAGAAAGGCTGAAATTGAGAATCTCAGAACTATTTTAAAAACGTAGACTGGGAGGGGATGGAAAACTCAGAGACAATGCAAGAGAAATATAAATTATTTTTGGAAATATACAAAATAGGAGTCAGGGAATATGTCCCGAAATATAGACCTAAAGAAGAAGGAAAGAAAGATTGGTTTAATGCAAAATGTGCTAAGGCAAAGGAGAAAAGAGATGGAGCATGGAAAATGTGGAGCAGAAATAGAAATCCAGCAAATAACAAAAATTTCAAGGCAGCGAGAAATGAATATGTTAAGGTGAGGAAGGAAGAGGAAAAGAACTTCGAAAAAGACATTGTCGAAAAATATAAGGAGCAACCAAAATTGTTCTATAGATTCATAAATGGAAAAATTAGGCAAAAAGAAACAGTGGAAAGGTTAAAAGGAGAGAATAGGATGGTGGAAGACCCAAAAAGTATGGCAGAACTATTAAATAAAAAATTATAGGAGGTCTTTACAAAGGAATTCAAATTTGAAAGGCCACAGCGTAATAGAGAGACAATCTATATGAAAGAGATTAAAGTAACCAAGCTTGAAATAAAAGAGTTAATGAAGGAACTGGATGAAGAGAAGGCAATGGGACCAGATGAAGTCTCAGGCAAAATACTGAAAGAATGTAGGGAAGAACTAGCAAGTCCTATATACATCATAAAATGCTCAATAGAAAATAGAACAGTACCAGTAGAATGGAAAAGAGCTGAGGTGGTTCCCATATATAAGAGCGGAAGGAAGGAAGAACCTTTAAATTACTGACCAGTATCACTAACTAGTGTAATATGCAAGATGTGTGAAAGAATAATAAAGAAACAATGGATCAAACTCCTTGAAGACAACAAATTAATGTCAAATAGCCAATTTGGTTTTAGAAAAAGACAGTCTTGTGTAACTAATTTTATTGAGTTTCTATTCTAGAAAAGTTGATAGAGTACAAGAGAGAGAGGGATGGGTTGACTGTATTTACTTGGATTTAAAAAAGGCGTTTGACAAAGTGCCACATGCAAGATTACTATGGAAGTTAGAGGAGAAGGGTGGCTTAAAAGGAAGCACATTGAGATGGATGGAAAATTACTTGAGGGGGAGAGAAATAAGGACGGTAGTTAAAGATATGAAGTCCAAATGGAGAGCAGTAGAAAGCGGAGTGCCACAGGGGTCAGTATTGGCACCAATACTTTTCCTCATATATATAAATGACATGCCAGAAGAAGTGAACAGCTATATAAATCTGTTTGCGGACGATACAAAACTGTGCAGAATTATAAAGCAAAAAGAGGGTAGTGAAATACTGTAAGAAGACCTAAATAATATCTGGGAATGGAGTAAAAAGTAGGAAATGGAATTCAATGTGGACAAAAGCCATGTCATGGAAATGGGAAAGAGTGAAAGACGACCCATGGGAATCTATAAGATGGGAGATGGAGTAGAACTGGAGAAAGTAAAAAGGAAAAGGACTTAGGAGTGATGATGGAAGAAAACAATCAACTGGTAAGCCATATTGATAAAATTTTCAGAGACATATAATTTGCTAAGGAATATTGGAGTAGCATTTCACTACATGGACAAAGAAATGATGAAGAAATTGATAAGTACTATAATAAGACCCAGATTGGAATATGCAAGAGTAGTGTGGATCCATCATAAAAAGAAACACATAAGGAAGCTGAAGAGACTACAAAAAATGTTTACAAGAATGGTTCCAGAATTTGAAGGGATGACATATGAGGAGAGAGTAAAGGCTATGGATCTACCAACCCTGGAACAGAGAAGGGAGAGAGGGGATCTGATACAAGTTTATAAATTGAACAACAGAATGGACCAAGTGGATAATGAGAAACTGATCCTGAGAGAACAATATGACATTCGAAGCACAAGATCGTATAGTAAAAAGCTGAGAAAGGGAAGATATCTGAGAGATATTAAAAAATTTAGTTTCCCCACAAAGATGTGTTGAGACATGGAACAGTTTGAGTGAAGAAGTGGTGTCAGCAACGAGTGTGCAAAGCTTTAAAGAAAAATTGGATAAGTGTAGATATGGAGACGGGTCCACACGAGCATAAAGCCTAGGGGCCGTACTTATAAAACTCCACAAAGATAAAGTCTTAGTTAGGAAAAGTACTTAACCTCCGAGACTTAAGCGCTAAGAATCTTTCCTAGCAGGATGCTTTGTTAAGTAACCGTCTTTAGGCGCTTACACCGCTAACCAGAGCAGACGTTATGTAATGTTTTTTTAGGAATTTCGCAAGAAACGGGTGAAAATACGTAAAAATTATATTTTAAAATAAAAAACATATTTAGTTAGTTTTCAACAATCACCTCTTCATTTTAACCTTGATAATTGAAGGTATAAATTTACCACCACTGTTGTCATCTTGTCAAAATAACAATGATTTGGCGCCAACTTCGACTGCGTACCATGGCTACTCAAGAGACTCAAGACAAGAAGAGGAACAGGAAGACGAACTGGACACCTTCATTTGGCCCACCTATACAAAATTCTCACAAAAATACTCCGGAGCAACTTCTCCACAGCTGGCTGCTCCAAGGAAGCCAGAAATGCTGCTTGGAGGAGCAATAATGTGGAGGTGTCTGCGGTGTCATACATTTTCCGCACTGAGGAGTGCCAGAAACATTGGCATATTATAAAATCTGAGGCAAGACGGAACACCCGCAAGCAGAGAGAAGCCATGACTGCCACAGGTAAGAGCTATTGATTTGGGAGCTATTTTTTGTGTTATATTTGTTTGTGAGTTGCAGCAAGATTTTAATATTTTAGAGCTTAATAGAAATTTCATAGTTTCACCCTAACAAAAGATATGGTTTATCTTATTATTCCTTTTAAGCACTGAATAGGTAAGGCAATTTCACTTGAAGAAAAGTATTTATTTATGGTTATTTATGTTTTGCAAGGAAGCTTACTAGTAATTTGAGTAATTAACCCGTACAGCGTCAGAGACGTACGAGATACGTCAGCTACTCTGAGCGAACCGGGCGTCAGAGACGTATGAGATACGTCGGCGAGCTTCCTCGTGTTTTCGGAGGTATTGCTTCCTCAAAACCTACCATTATACTGCCATCATGCACTGTAGACATTGCTCATGCTGCCTCCTCGTCCCTGCTAACATGAATGCTCCCTGTATTTATTTATTACATATCTGAACTTTAGCAGTTTCTGCTGCCATCAGCTTGGTGTAGCGGGAAATTGACGCCTCAACTCCGCTAATATGAACGAAGCGTAATTTCCATTACTTACTCTTACCATTTCAGATGTTTTTGGTAACTGTTATATTGTGGTAGTAAAAACTTTGTATGACATAAATAAGAATTTTCCAATCGCTTTGTTATAAGGAAAAACAAGTACATATTACTCGGAAAATATTTGCACCACGAAAGGCGACACTCCATCATGATATCTCGTGTCTATTTTTAGCCACAAACACTCCCAAACAGCAAAACATGAAATGCTGTTTTTCTTTCAACTCAGGAACGATATTATGCATGTGTCCAACTCGGGGATCGACTGGTGAGAAACAAGGAAGCGAATAAACTAATCACATAAGGCTTTGCTAAGTCGCTAACCTTTACGCAAAACATCTCGCACCAATTAATACCACTTCCAGTCAGTTCTGGGAGGAATGACTGTCATTTTCATTTGTTTCACATTTAAGAGAGGTTACAAAAAAAAAAAAAAAAAAAAAAAAATCCATGATGTGGCCAGCACTGGCGAAATCACAAAGTCTCAGATCTGCTGACGCTGTACGGGTTAATAGGTTTCAGCAGGTCTACTGTTAAGGTCACTTGAGATTTAGATCATGGAACCTAACCACTTTAAGGAATAAATTTCAGTAAACTGTTCCTGTTTTAAATTTGGAAGCAGCAACATTGAAAGTTTTGTACTAATGATTAATATATTAAAGTGCCAGCCATTTCCTGCATTTTTTTTTTTTTTTTTTTTTGTGAAGTGGATGCATTTAGTGCACACACTAATTATGATGCAATGTCTATCTCTGACAAATAATATTACTCCAACCACACATCTGAGTTACGTATGTTATGTGAAAACACGTTCTTTATAAATTATTTATTTGTATTTGCAATTCATTAGCAATAAGATTATATTATACTTTCCAGGTGGTGGACCTCCTGCCAACCTTCCTCTCTCCCAGCTCGATGAGTTAATCTTTGAGATTTTGGACCCCAAGAATGTCTCTATTCATGGGTGTACCAATAAGGCAAGCATCATTGAATGCACCTTCCTTAACAAAGGATAAGCCACTTGTAGATATAGCAATATTAGGCCATAATGTTGTCTCAAATGTCTGCAATCCAAAATACTCGTGTTCCCAGTTAGTTTACAACTTACGGTTAAACACAATGGTAAATTTGTTATCTAGTGTTGAGAAAATTTCATTTATTTATTTATTTTTTTTCATTCTTTAACCAAACAGCTAAAACAGTAATAAGAAAAAAAAATAATAAAGTTAACTTAATTCCTATCCCTTCTCCCCCTTCATAAGTATGTGTTGTAGTGGGTGAATGTGTTAATGATAACGAGTCTTAGGGATATACAGTTTCTTAGACATGGGCTTCCTTCAAACAGAATAAGATTTAAGTCAAACACATTGTACCCTTAGCTAGATTTACTGGTTTCTGTTACTTTTGTCCTTAGCAATAAAACCAAAAACATTATCAGCTTAGTTTCTGAAGTTAGAACTAATGATGCCAGCAGTGTACAAGCAGCCCAACAGAGAGAAGTGGTGACCAAGGCAGTGGGTGTTGAGGAGGAGGCACCTGCCACACCACTTGCAGCACCAACAGGGGCCAGACTTGCCTGGTACATCACTGGTGTTTGTGGATGAGGAGGAGATCATCCACCTGCAGAAGAAAAGGAAGCTTGAGCTTGCACTCCTTGAAGAATCTATAATGGCTCAGGAAAGGAAGCAAGAAGCAGAACAGGCTAAGTACATGTACTACACACAAAAACTAGAGTACCTGAAACAAACAAATAAAAAATAGTAATAAAGATATAAATAATGTGCTATTTGTTTTTGTTTGTAACCACTCAACCAAATATTAGTGTTAACACAAAATTAACTGCAGTTTCTATATGCTCAACCTATTACAATCTACTTCAGGTATGGGAGAGAGAAAAAAAAAAACTACTTACATGAGAATAACACCAATCTCAGCAGTCATGACACTGGTGTCTCATCACTCATCAATGCTGTAAAAGTAAGACACTGATTTACTGCTTGTTGTTGTATCGCACATTTTATATATATATATATATATATATATATATATATATATATATATATATATATATATATATATATATATATATATATAACTACAGAACAATTGATAATGTAGTCAGTGCCACACTCATAAAAATCAGTGAAAAAATAATTAAGAAAGAATCATTAAGTTAGTTGTGAAAGTGTGTTAATTATTTTTTTAGATGTAGCTGAGATACACATTCATCATAACCCATTTAAATATTGTAAGGCTGAACAGTGATACTGTGGTATCTGTGAAGAACTCTATCTTTGCAATAGTGGGTAACTAGTCAGGCAGAGAGTGAGGCAAGGAAGATGAAATCACCAACATAACAGTGCATACACAACAAAACAAGACATATAACAAGACATAAATATAAATAACAAAGTGACAGAGGGGAAAAAACTGAAGAATGCTACTATAATCAGCATTATGGGTTGTGTTACTTACTTGAAGTGAAGCACAACAAATTCATCCCTGTAAAGGATTCCTTCATGGCGACTGAACTTTCTGTGCTGGGGGTCGCTCCTCGTTGCCTCCATCCTTGGCTGCAGCAAGATGTTCTTCTTCCTCAGGAAGAATGATGTTTCTTGCTTTGCAGATGTTGTGCAGCAGTGCACAAATCTCTACAATTTGGCAGACTTTGGATGGAGGACCAACTCGAATCTCACTGTGTAGCATGTGAAAATGTCGCTTCAGCTGCCCGATGCCTCTCAACAACGCTGCAGGTTTTCTTGTGGGCCCTGAAATTAATATAGATTTCAATCTTACAATGCAGTACTTGAAATCAGTATGATGCATTAATTTAATTTCTGCAAACATTTAGGTTATGTCATGTATAAGGTTAAGTTAAGATTCATTGTTTGATAATGATATGTGACATGATAGCTTAAACAATATGAAACATATAAAAAAAAATCTCTAGTATAACATTGGTTAGGTTAATATATTCACATGAAAACTTAGAATAAAAAAGAAGAAACTCTTAACCCCTTCAATACGGTGATGCCTATGTAGGCGTCATGAAGCCCCAGTAGCATATACGGTGACGCCTACATAGGCGTCATATTTCTTTTCTGAGCTTTCTTCAGTTCAGTTGTCCTGTATAATGTGTTGGATACCAACTACACACGCCGTATGCTGTCCTTAAAATCCTAGTGCACCTCCCACCATCCTTGTCTCCACCAATCACTAAAGATAAGCTACATGCGTCCCGCCTTGTGTCTAAAATTACCCAATGGCATAGACTGTTCCCATCTCTCTCTCTCTCTCTCTCTCTCTCTCTCTCTCTCTCTCCATTCCTCCTCCCCATCTCCTTTCCTCCTCCCATCTCCTTCCTCCCTCCCCCTCTCCCTCTCGAAAGATAAGTTACATGTGTCCCGCCTTGTAACATTCGTGAAAACACACACACACACACACACACGATGGCGGAGGTGGTCGCTGAGCTCCAGAGCAATCATCTCTAATTCTACAGTTACCATTGCCTAAGAGTAACCAAGGTGGGAAAGGAGCTGGTAATGTTTGTCCCGTCTCCATATAGTCATGTTAACTGTTGATTAGCAAAATAATGTCCAGGGAAGGTAAATATAAACTGTAGCCTGCGTTTGAGCCATCAGCTGGTTTGTTTACATCTGAGCAACATGGCGGCCGTGAACTCGAAAGATGAATCAGACTTCACAGGATTTCAAGGAATAATGGAGAAGAGCGCTTATGTGAAGAAAATTCTGGAGTTGGAAGGTAAAATTGAAAACTGTTTGAAAAGTATGGGGGCCTGGAAACGAGTTATGACAATGTAAAGAAAGACTGTGCCGATATGAAGAAGGAAAATGAAGCACTGAAAGAGGAAGTTAAGCTAATTAAAGTGAATTGCGAAAAATGTGGAGAATCTCTAGGAAAAGTGATGGAGAAGCAGGCTGAATGGAAAAAAGTCAGGAAGTGGAAAGAAAGGAGGTAAATTACAAAGTTGCAAGTCTGGAAAAGGAAATCAAAGAGTCTGGGAGAAAACTTTGGGCCTTGCTGAAATTATAGATCAACAGATCATAGAAGAGAAGATTGCTGAGAAAGTGGTGAAGGTTATTAAGTCAAATGAGACATTGGTGAGGGAAACTGTAGACAAAAGAGATGTGTGGTGATATTTGGTGTGGAGGAGGATAAGACACCGAGTAAAATGGAGAGAGAGAAAACATAAAAAGGTGATAAATAATATCATTAATGTGGTGCAGGAGGAGGAAAAGACCTAGTACAAGAAATAGAGGACTTCCATAGAATTGGAAAGTTCACAAGAGAAGGTATGAGGCCAATAAGAATCAAACTTAAGTCACAAAAGGATGTAGATGAATTGGTGGAGAAGTCATGGAGGCTAGCCCAGCAGGAAACAACAAGGAAGATTTGGTTGAGAAGAGATCTCGGTGAAAAGGAAAGAGAAATGTTAAATGAGTTGAGAAAGGAGGCTTTGAAAAAAATGAAGAGAGGACAGAAGAGGAGAAGAAAGAGTTTTTCTGGAGAATCTTGGATATGAGACTGAGGAAGTGGTTCATAACCCAGAAAAGTACAGCAAGAAAGGACTAAAGAAACTTACGTATGAGCGAATGTAATGTATTCCAACATAAATGGAGTGATATCGGGATTTTAGAACTCAACGATTACTTGAGGGACAAGAACCCAGATATTGTGGGTCTTACTGAAACAAAACTGAGAGAGGAGAAGACCTGATGATGGTTGGAGAAGGAAATATAATGTTTGGAAAAGAAATAGAGTAGGTAAGATGGGAGGAGGAGTGATGTTGCTGGTTAAAAAGATATAAAGGTGGATCAAGTGAAAGAAGGTATGGGAAAGGCAGAAGTGCTAAAGATCAGAGCAGAAACTAATGAAGGAAAAAGAGGCACTACATAGTGGTGTACGTACCACCTAAGACAAATGCATGGTCAGTACAGGAATATGAAGAAATGATAAGTGATACAGGAACATGTCTGGAAGAAATGTTGGGTGGCTGTGAACGAACTATAATGATGGGAGATTTTAATTGTAAAGAGGTGTGTTGGGAGGACTGGTCAATGGAAGGATCAGAGACAACATGGGGAAATACACTATTGACACTGGCAATGGAAAATGTGTTAACTCAGTGGGTCAAAGAAGATACTAGGTTTGGAGGAGAGGGAGCATCGTCAAGACTGGACTTGGTCTTTAGTACAGAGCCAATGGTCATTGAGGAGATGAGGGTGGAGTGCCCTTTAGCAAAGAGTGATCATGCAGTTTTGGAGTTCAAGGTGATAGATGAAGAGAAATCTAGAAGAAATGAAGAATATAAAGTGGGAAGATGGAATTATGCCAAGACAGATTTTGGAAACCTAAAGAAATTCTTTCAAGAGACAAATTGGATGAAATTCAAGAGTGCTAAGGAGCAAATGAAAAGTGGAAGGAATTTATAAAATATACAAAGAAGGTGAGAAAAATTTGTACCAATAAGACAACATAGAGAAGTTGGAAAGCAGGACTGGTTTAACGATAGATGTGAAAAGGCTAGAACAAGAAAAGAGGATGCATGGAAGAGGTGGAGAAGGAAAAGACGGATTAAGCAGTGGGAAAGTTACAAAAGAGCAAGAAATGAATATGTGTTGATTAGAAGAGAAGAAAGAAAGAAACAAGAAAAGGATATAATTGATAAATGTAAAGACCAACCAAGGCTTTTTACAGACATGTGAACAACAACATCAAAAATAGAGAAAGTATTGAAAGTTTAGAAGTAAATGGAGTATGCAGTGAAGATCCCAGGAAATGGCAGAGGCTATGAATGGATGCTTTCGGAAGGTATTCACAAAGGAGACTGCTTTTGACAAACCACTGGTAATGGAACAGAAAGGGATTATGAAGGAGTTTCAAGTAACTGTGGAGGAGATCAAGAATATGATGGGGAGTTTAGAAGTGAGAAAAGCTGTGGGACCTGATGGGGTATCAGGATGGATTTTAAGAGAATGCAGGAGCAACTGGCAGAAAAAGTTTGTGAAGTAATTGATGCCTCATTAAGGGAAGGTGTAGTGCCCCAAGACTGGAAAAGAGCTAACATTGTCCCAATCTATAAATCAGGTAACAAGAGAGACCCATTGAACTATAGACCAGTGTCACTTACAAGTGTGGTAGCTAAGATGTGTGAGAGGGTGGTGAAGAATAGATGGACAGACTTCTTGGAGAAAAATGACATACTTTGTGAGTGTCAATTTGGTTTTAGAAAAGGGCGTTCATGCACGACAAACCTGATATGTTACTATTCGAGGGTGATAGATGTAATACAGGAAAGAGATGGTTGGGCTGATGGAATATATCTGGATTTAAAAAAGGCCTTTGATAAGGTACCACACCGGAGACTGATCTGGAAACTTGAAATGGTAGGAGGAGTGCATGGCAGTTTACTAAAATGGATGGAAGACTTTTGGTAGGAAGAGAAATGAGAACAATAATTAAGGACAGACCATCAGAATGGGGATTGGTGGAGAGTGGAGTTCCACAGGGATCAGTGTTGGCACCAGTAATGTTCGCGGTCTACATAAATGACATGGTGGATGGGGTGTCCAGTTATGTGAGCCTATTTGCAGACGATGCAAAATTGTTAAGAAAAGTGAGATGTGACAAAGATTGCGAACTACTCCAGGAAGACTTGGACAGAATATGGAAATGGAGCTGTACATGGCAAATGGAGTTCAACACGACAAAATGCAAGAAAATAGAGTTTGGCAAGAGTGAAAGAAGAATCAGGAGTATGTACAAGATAGGAAATGAAGACATAAAACCAGTCATGAAGAAAAAGACCTTGGGGTGACAATTACCAATGACCTATCGCCAGAGAGACATATAAACAAAATAATTGGAGAAGTATTGAACTTATTGAGGAACATAAGAGTGGCGTTCGTATATTTAGATGAAGAAATGATGAAGAAAATAATTACTGCAATGATAAGACCGAGGCTTGAATATGCAACAATACAGTGGGCTCGAACTTAAAGAAACACATAAGGAAACTAGAGAAAGTACAGAGGGCTGCAACAAAATGGTGCCTGACTTAAGAGATTTGACTTATGAAGACAGACTGAAAAGAATGCAACTTCCGACCCTGGAAAACAGAAGAGAAAGGGAGACCTGATAGCAATATACAGAGTGATGATTGGCATGGAAAAATGGATAGGGAAGATCTGTGTATGTGGAATGAAAGAATGTCGAGAGGGCATGGGAAAAAACTAAAATGGCCACTTATAGGAGAGATGTGAAAAATATAGCTTCCCTCATAGAAGGGTGGAAGCATGGAATAGTTTAGACGTGGAAGTGGTCAACGCAAGGAATATTCATGATTTTAAGAAAAGCTGGACATTAATAGATATGGAGACGGGACAACACGAGCATAGCTCTTTTCCCGTATGTTACAATTAGGTAAATACAATTAGGTAAACACACACACACACACACACACACACACACACACACACACACACACACACACACACAAGAGTATACATAGTATATATAAGGATAGGAAGAACCTTTAAATTACAGACACACACACACACACACACACACACACACACACACACACATAATGGTTTTAGAAAAGGTCGGTCATGTGTGACAAATTTATTGAGTTTCTACTCTAGAATAGTTGATAAAGTACAAGAGAGAGAGGATGGATTGACTGTATTTATTTAGATCTAAAAAAGGCTTTTGATAAAGTGCCACATGAAAGATTACTATGGAAGTTAGAGGAGAAGGGTGGCTTAAAAGGAAGCACATTGAGATGGATGAAGAATTACTTAAGGGGGAGAGAAATAAGGACGATAGTTAAAGATGTGAAGTCCAAGTGGAGAACAGTAGACAGCGGAGTGCCACAGGGGTCAGTATTGGCACCAATACTTTTTCTCGTATATATAAATGACATGCCAGAGGGAGTGAACAGCTACATAAATCTGTTTATGGACGATGCGAAACTGTGCAGAGTCATTAAACAAAAAGAAGATTGTGAAATACTACAGGAAGACTTAAACAAGATCTGGAAATGGAGCAAAAAATGGGAGATGGAATTCAATGTGGACAAAAGCCATGTCATGGAAATGGGAAAAAGTGAAAGACGACCAGTGGGAATCTATAAGATGGGAGATGGAGTAGAACTAGAAAAGTAAAAAGGAAAAGGACTTGGGAGTGACAATGGAAGAAAATAATCAACCGGTTAGCCATATTGATAGAATTTTCAGAGAGATATAATTTGCTAAGGAATATTGGAGTAGCATTTCACTATATGGACAAGGAAATGATGAAGAAATTGATAAGTACTAAAATAAGACCTAGATTGGAATATGCAGGAGTTGTGTGGACTCATAAAAAGAAACACATAAGAAAATTAGAGAGACTACAAAAATGGCTACAAGAATGGTTCCAGAATTTAAAGGGATGGCATATGAGGAGAGACTAAAGGCAATGGATCTACCAACCTTGGAGCAGAGAAGAGAGAGAGGGGATCTGATACAAGTTTATATATTGATTAACGGAATGGATGAAGTGGATAATGAGAAACAGATCCTGAGAGAAGAATATGACTTTAGAAGCACAAGATCGCATAGTAAGAAACTAAGGAAGGGACGATGTCTGAGAGATGTTAAAAAATTTAGTTTCCCGCAAAGATGTGTTGAGACTTGGAACAGTTTGAGTGAGGAAGTGGTATCAGCAAAGAGTGTACATAGTTTTAAAGAAAAATTGGATAAGTGTAGATATGGAGACGGGACCACACGAGCATAAAGCCCAGGCCCTGTAAAACTACAACTAGGTAAATTCAACTAGGTAAATACACACACACACACACACACACACACGGTTGTGGGCAGACGCACTGGCGCAGTTCCGACGATCAGCTAATCTTCACTACACCTGTTGTATAGTATTTACAGTGGCCTGGGCAGGTAGTGTGGACTCATCTCCATGAAATCAATTATTAAAGAATAATGAGTGAAAAGATATTCCATCAAATGCAGACATGAGAATAGAGAAGGGCTGATGATGACTATGTTGGTGAGGGAGAAGAGATTCGAGGGTTCGATGACAACAACTTCACTACTTAAGAGAGTGTCAAATATTGAATGTAAACTAGATAAACTGATAAAGGAGAAGATGGAAATGAAAGAGAATAAAGAACAGGAAATGGAGTTTATAAGACTGAGAGAAAGGATAAGAAAAGTGGAAGAAAATGAAGCTAAGCTTAGAGCGGAAAATGAAGAACTAAAAAAGGAAGTAGCTAACTACAAGAAGCAGATGAAAGAAAGACTAGGTAAAGCCGAGAAAGAAAAGGAGAAGCTGAAAAATCTAGTAAACAAGGAAGAGGAAAGAGTACAGAACGTGATTAAAAAAGAAGTACAAGCATGGAGAGTCCAAGATAAGAAAGATAAGGCCGATTTTCAGGAGGTGATTCAAGAACAACTTAAAGAAAATGAAGAAAATATGACAAACAAAATGATAGGAGTCCTCAAGACAAAAAAAAATCTAGTTAGAGAAATTGCAGAAAAAAAGAAGTGTAGTCGTATTTGGAATAAAAATAAAAAAATATAAAATATAGACCAAAAAGAGAAAAAGAAGAAATGAAATCAGTCAAAGACCTACTGAAGAATCTAAACGATGAAGATAGGCTTGGAAGAGGAAGTAGAAGAAATAAACAGAATGGGACCATATCAAGAAGGAAAAACGAGACCAATTAAAATATTACTAAAATCACAAGCAGCAACAGAAGAAATATTATATAGAACAACAAAACTCAGAGAAACAGAAGGCTGCAAGGATATCTATATAAAGAAAAATAGAAATGAGGAAGAAAGGATGAGATACAATGAACTGGCAGCAGCAGTAAGGGAAAAGAATAATGAAAGGTCAGAAGAGGAGAAGAAGGCATTTTTTTGGAGAATTCTAGGAGACAGGATAAGGAAATGGTATATAAACGAGAAGGAAGAGAAAAAAGTGGAACAAGTTTAACTAAAAATGATAAAGGCAAAAGACTAAAAATTATGTATACGAACATAGACGG
The DNA here is from genome assembly GCF_017591435.1 of Portunus trituberculatus. NCBI lineage: Eukaryota > Metazoa > Arthropoda > Malacostraca > Decapoda > Portunidae > Portunus > Portunus trituberculatus. Next base: position 5,147,720 of record NC_059272.1, on the reverse strand, counting down.
GGTTTTATCAAGTAAATTAGAATTAAGAGATTACATAAGGAAAGAAAATCCAGATATTGTATGCCTGGCTGAAACAAAACTAAATGAGGAAATCAAAATAGTCTTGGATAATAGGTATAATGTATGGAAAAGAGATAGAGAAGGTAAAGGAGGAGGAGGAGTCATGATAATGTTAAGGAAGGAGATAGTGATCAATCAAGTGGAATGTGGGGAAGGAAAAGCAGAAGTATTGTATATTAAGATGCATATTAATAAAAAAGAGATAACAATCATTGTAACATATGTGCCACCAAAAACAAATTCATGGACCAATCAAGAATATAAAGACATGATAGATGACACAATAAGGAGTCTAATGAGAATCGTTAAAGAAAGAAGAAAAGTGATATTAGTAGGAGATTTCAACTGTAAAGAAGTGGACTGGGAAAATTATGAAAGTGGTATGGGGGAAGAAGCCTGGGAGAAAGATTCTTAAACCTAATGATAGACAATATGATGGACCAGAGAGTAAAGGAATGCATAAGATTCAGAGGAAACGATGAGCGAGATTGGACCTAGTTTTACAAGGGTATACAAATGAATGACGATATAAGATATAAGTGCCCATTGGGAAAGAGTGACCATGCAATATTAGAAATAGATATAGAAGAAGGAAAGGAAGATAGAGACGATTCATACAAAGGAGACCGATTAAATTACAGAAAGGCTGATATTGAGAATCTCAAGAACTATTTTAAAAACGTAGACTGGGAAGAGATGGAAAACTCAGAGACAATGCAAGACTAATATAACTTATTTTTGGAAATATACAAAACAGGAGTCAGGGAATATGTCCCAAAATATAGACCAAAACAAGAAGGAAAGAAAGATTGGTTTAATGCAAGGTGTGCTAGGGCAAAGGAGAAAAGAGATGGAGCATGGAAAAGGTGGAGGAGAAATAGGAATCCAACAAACAAGGAAAAATTCAAGGCAGCGAGAAATGAATATGTTAAGGTGAGGAAGGAAGAGGAAAAGAACTTCGAAAAAGATATTGTCGAAAAATGTAAGGAGCAACCAAAATTCTTCTATAGATTCATAAATGGAAAAATTAGGCAAAAAAGAAACAATAGAAAGGTTAAAAGGAGAGAACGGGATGGTGGAAGACCCAAAAAGTATGGCAGAACTATTAAATAAAAAAATTCCAGGTCTTTACTATAGAATCCAAATTTAAGAGGCCACAGGGTAATAGAGAGACAATCTATATGAAAGAGATTAAAGTAACCAAGCTTGAAATAAAAGAGTTAATGAAGGAACTGGATGAAGAGAAGGCAATGAGTCCGGATGAAGTCTCAGGCAGAATACTGAAAGAATGTAGGGAAGAACTAGCAAGTCCTATATACAACATCATAAAATGCTCAATAGAAAATGGAACAGTGCCAGTAGAATGGAAAAGAGCTGAGGTGGTTCCCATATATAAGAGTGGAAGGAAAGAAGAACCTTTAAATTACAGACCGGTATCACTAACTAGTGTAATATGCAAGATGTGTGAAAGAATAATAAAGAAACAATGGATCGAGTTCCTTGAAGACAACAAATTAATATCAAATAGCCAATTTGGTTTTAGAAAAGGACGGTCTTGTGTAACTAATTTATTGAGTTTCTATTCTAGAATAGTTGATAAGATTACAAGAGAGAGAAGGATGGGTTGACTGCATCTACTTGGATTTAAAAAAGGCGTTTGACAAAGTGCCACATGGAAGATTACTGTGGAAGTTAGAGGAGAAGGGTGGCTTAAAAGGAAGCACATTGAGATGGATAGAAAATTATTTGAGGGGGAGAGAAATAAGGACAGTAGTTAAAGATATGAAGTCCAAGTGGAGAGCAGTAGAAAGCGGAGTGCCACAGGGGTCAGTATTGGCACCAATACTTTTCCTCATTTATATAAACGACATGCCAGAATGAGTGAACAGCTACATAAATTTGTTTGCGGATGATACAAAACTGTGCAGAGTTATAAAGCAAAAGGAGGATTGTGAAATACTGCAAGAAGACCTAAATAAGATCTGGGAATGGAGTAAGAAGTGGGAAATGGAATTCAATGAGAACAAAAGCCATGTCCTGGAAATGGGAAAGAGTGAAAGACGACCTGTGGGAATCTATAAAATGGGAGATGGTGTAGAACTGGAGAAAGTAAAAAAGGAAAAGGACTTAGGAGTGACGATGGAAGAAAACAATCAACCAGTAAGCCATATTGATAGAAATTTTAGAGAAACATATAATTTGCGGAGGAATATTGGAGTAGCATTTCACTACATGGACAAAGAAATGATGAAAAAATTGATAAATACTATAATAAGACCTAGATTGGAATATGCAGGAGTAGTGTGGACCCCTCATAAAAAGAAACACATAAGAAAATTGGAGAGGCTACAAAAAATGGCTACAAGAATGGTCCCAGAACTTGAAGGGATGACATATGAGGAGAGACTAAAGGCTATGGATCTACCAACCTTGGAACAAAGAAGGGAGAGAGGAGACCTGATACAAGTCTATAAATTGATCAACGGAATGGACCAAGTGGATAATGAGAAACTGATCTTGAGAGAAGAATATGACATCCAGCACAAGATCGCATAGTAAAAGCTGAGAAAGGGAAGATGTCTGAGAGATATTAAAAATATAGTTTCCAGAGATGTATTGAGACGTGGAACAGTTTAGATGAAGAAGTAGTGTCTGCAAAGAGTGTGCACACTTTTAAAGTAAGATTGGATAAGTGTAGATATGGAGACGGGGCCACACGAGCATAAAGCCCAAGCCCTGTAAAACTACAACTAGGTAAATACAACTAGGTAAATACACACACACACAGACAGTAGAGGAAGGACAATGTGAGAATCAGCTGATCTTCACTACCTTTGTTTGGGTTTACAGTGGCCTGGGCGAAAAGTGTGGACTCATTTTTTTTTTTCATGAATACAGTGTTAAATAATAATAAGTGAGAAAGATATTCCATCAAAATGCAGGTATGTGACAAGGGAAAGAAAGAAAGCTGATGATGACAATATTGGTGAGGGAGAAAGAGAATTTGAAGGCTTTGATACGGCGCACACTTCACTATTTGATAGAGTCTTGACTATTGAACGTAAACTAGATAAATTGATAAAGGAGAGTATGGGAATGAAAGAGAATGAAGAACAGGATAAAGAGCTCCAGAAATTGAAAGAAAGGATAAAAAGAGTGGAAGAAAATGAAACTAGGCTAAGAACCGAAAATGAAGAATTAAGAGTCCAAATAACGAACTATAAGAAATTGATGGAAGAAGGACTCGGTAAAGCCGAGAAAGAAAAAGAGAAGCTAAAAGATCTAGTTAACAAAGAAGAAGAAAGAGTACAAGACGTGATTAAAAAAGAAGTACAAGCATGGAGAATCCAAGATAAGAAAGACAAGGAATCATTTCAAGAAGTATTTCAAGAACAGTTAAAAGAAAGAGATGAAAATATGACAAGCAAAATGATAGGAGTCCTCAAGAAAAAAGAAAATTTAGTAAGAGAAATTGCGGAAAAAAAGAAGAGTGTAATTATTTTTGGACTGAAAGAAAAAAATGTTAAATATTATTATTATTATTATTATTATGAGGTCAATGAAGGCGACCCACTGGAAAGATAACTGCATAAACCCAAAGGCCCAGTGGGCGGATCAGATAAGTGAAAGGAAGTAACAGGAATGAACAACAGAATAGGAAGATTGG
>NC_059272.1:5135692-5143493 GCF_017591435.1 Portunus trituberculatus | reverse complement strand
TATTTACCTAGTTGTAGTTTTACAGGGCCTGGGCTTTATGCTTGTGTGGCCCCTCTCCATATCTACACTTATCCAATCTTACTTTAAAAGTATGCACACTCGTTGCAGACACTACTTCTTCATTTAAACTGTTCCACGTCTCAATACATCTTATGGAAACTATATTTTTAACATCTCTCAGACATCTTCCTTTTCTCAGCTTTTTACTATGCGATCTTGTGCTCAATGTCATATTCTTCTCTCAGGATCAGTTTCTCATTATCCACTTGGTCCATTCTGTTGATCAATTTATAAACTTGTATCAGGTCTCCTCTCTCCTTCTTTGTTCCAGGTTGGTAGATCCATAGCCTTTAGTCTCTCCTCATATGTCATCCCTTCAAATTCTGGAACCATTCTTGTAGCCATTTTTTGTAGTCTCTCCAATTTCCTTATGTGTTTCTTTTTATGAGGGGTCCACACTACTCCTGCATATTCCAATCTGGGTCTTATTATAGTACTTATCAATTTCTTCATCATTTCTTTGTCCATGTGGTGAAATGCTACTCCAATATTCCTTAGCAAATTATATGTTTCTCTAAAAATTCTATCAATATGGCTTACTGGTTGATTGTTTTCTTCCATTGTCACTCCTAAGTCCTTTTCCTTTTTTACTTTCTCCAGTTCTACTCCATCTCCCATCTTATAGATTCCCACGGGTCGTCTTTCACTCTTTCCCATTTCCATGACATGGCTTTTGTTCACATTGAATTCCATTTCCCACTTTTTGCTCCATTCCCAGATCTTATTTAGGTCTTCCTGTCCTGCAGTATTTCACAATCCTCTTTTTGCTTTATAACTCTGCACAGTTTCATATCATCTGCAAACAGATTTATGTAGCTGTTCACTCCTTCTGGCATGTCATTAATATAAATGAGGAAAAGTATTGGTGCCAATACTGACCCTTTTGGCACTCCACTTTCTACTGCTCTCCACTTGGACTTCATATCTTTAACTACCGTCCTTATTTCTCTCCTCCTCAAATAATTTTCTATCCATCTCAATGTGCTTCCTTTTAAGCCACCCTTCTCCTCTAACTTCCATAGTAATCTTGCATGTGGCACTTTGTCAAACGCCTTTTTTAAATCCAAATAAATACAGTCAACCCATCCCTCTCTCTTGTACTCTATCAACTATTCTAGAATAGAAACTCAATAAATTAGTTACACAAGACCGTCTTTTTCTAAAACCAAATTGGCTATTTGATATTAATTTGTTGTCTTCAAGGAACTCGATCCATTGTTTCTTTATTATTCTTTCACACATCTTGCATATTACACTAGTTAGTGATACCGGTCTGTAATTTAAAGGTTCTTCCTTCCTTCCACTCTTATATATGGGAACCACCTCAGCTCTTTTCCATTCTACTGGTACTGTTCCATTTTCTATTGAGCATTTTATGATGTTGTATATAGGACTTGCTAGTTCTTCCCTACCTTCTTTCAGTATTCTGCCTGAGACTTCATCTGGTCCCATTGCCTTGTCTTCATCCAGTTCCTTCATTAATTCTTTTATTTCAAGCTTGGTTACTTTAATCTCTTTCATATAGACTGTCTCTCTATTACCCTGTGGCCTTTCAAATTTGGATTCCTTAGTAAAGACCTGGAATTTATTATTTAATAGTTCTGCCATACTTTTTGGGTCTTCCACCATCCCGTTCTCTCCTTTTAACCTTTCTATTGTTTCTCTTTGTCTAATTTTTCCATTTATGAATCTATAGAACAATTTTGGTTGCTCCTTACATTTTTCGACAATGTCCTTTTCAAAGTTCTTTTCCTCTTCCTTCCTCACCTTAACATATTCATTTCTCGCTGCCTTGAAGTTTTCCTTATTTGTTGGATTTCTATTTCTCCTCCATCTTTTCCATGCTCCATCTCTTTTCTCCTTTGCCCTAGCACACCTTGCATTAAACCAATCTTTCTTTCCTTCTTCTTTAGGTCTATATTTTGGGACATATTCCCTGACTCCTGTTTTGTATATTTCCAAAATAAGTTATATTCTCTTGCATCGTCTCTGAGTTTTCCATCTCCTCCCAGTTTACATTTTTAAAATAGTTCTTGAGATTCTCAATATCAGCCTTTCTGTAATTTAATCGGTCTCCTTTGTATGAATCGTCTCTATCTTCCTTTCCCTCTTCTATATCTATTTCTAATATTACATGGTCACTCTTTCCCAATGGGCACTTATATCATCATTCATTTGTATACCCTTGTAAAATTAGGTCCAATCTCGCCTTGCTCGTCGTTTCCTCTGAATCTTGTGCATTCCTTTACTCTCTGGTCCATCATATTGTCTATCATTAGGTTTAGGAATCTTTCTTCCCAGGCTTCTTCCCCCATACCACTTTCATAATTTTCCCAGTCCACTTCTTTACAGTTGAAATCTCCTACTAATAACTTTATTCTTTTCTTTAACGATTCTCATTAGACTCCTTATTGTGTCATCTATCATGTCTTTATATTCTTGATTGGTCCATGAATTTGTTTTTGGTGGCACATATGTTACAATGATTGTTAACTCTTTTTTATTAATATGCATCTTAATATACAATACTTCTGCTTTTCCTTCCCCACATTCCACTTGGTTTATCACTATCTCCTTCCTTAACATTATCATGACTCCTCCTCCTCCTTTACCCACTCTGTCTCTTCTCCATACATTATACCTATTATCCAAGACTATTTTGATATCCTCATTTAGTTTTGTTTCAGCCAGGCATACAATATCTGGATTTTCTTTCTTTATGTAATCTCTTAATTCTAATTTACTTGATAAAACCCTCTATGTTCGTATACATAATTTTAGTCTCTTGCCTTTATCATTTTAGTTAAACTTGTTCCACTTTTTTCTCTTCCTTCTGTTTATATACCATTTCCTTATCCTGTCTCCTAGAATTCTCCAAAAATGCCTTTTTTCCTCTTCTGACCTTTCATTATTCTTTTCCTTACTGCTGCTGCCAGTTCATTGTATCTCTTCCTTTCTCCTCATTTCTATTTTTCTTTATATAGATATCCTTGCAGCCTTCTGTTTCTCTGAGTTTTGTTGTTCTATATAATATTTCTTCTGTTGCTGCTTGTGATTTTAGTAGTATTTTAATTGGTCTCATTTTTCCTTCTTGATATGGTCCCATTCTGATTATTTCTTCTACTTCCTCTTCCAAGTTCTGCCTATCTTCATTGTTTAGATTCTTCAGTAGGTCTTTGACTGATTTCATTTCTTCTTTTTCTCTTTTTGGTCTATATTTTATATTTTTTTCTTTTATTCCAAATACGACTACACTCTTCTTTTTTTCTGCAATTTCTCTAACTAGATTTTCTTTTGTCTTGAGGACTCCTATCATTTTGTTTGTCATATTTTCTTCTTTTCCTTTAAGTTGTTCTTGAATCACCTCCTGAAAATCAGCCTTATCTTTCTTATCTTGGACTCTCCATGCTTGTACTTCTTTTTTAATCACGTTCTGTACTCTTTCCTCTTCCTTGTTTGCTAGATCTTTCAGTTTCTCTTTTTCTTTCTCGGCTTTACCGAGTCCTTCCATCTGCTTTTTGTAGTTAGCTACTTCCTTTTTTAGTTCTTCGTTTTCAGCTCTTAGCCTAGCTTCATTTTTTTCCACTTTTCTTATCCTTTCTCTCAGTCTTATAAACTCCATTTCTTGTTCTTCATTCTCTTTCATTTCCATATTCTCCTTTATCAGTTTATCTAGTTTACATTCAATATTGAACACTCTCTTAAGTAGTGAAGTCTCGTATCAGCCTTCATCTTCTCCCTCACCAATATAGTCATCATCAGTTCTCTATTCTCATGTCTGCATTTGATGGAATTTCTTTTCACTCATTATTCCTTAATAATTGATTTCATGAAGAAAGAAGTGAGTCCACACTCCTCCCAGGCCACTGTAAATACTATACAACATGTGTGAAGATCAGTGTCATGTGTGTGTGTGTGTGTGTGTGTGTGTGTGTGTGTGTGTGTGTATTTACCTAATTGTATTTACCTAATTGTAACATACGGGAAAAGAGCTATGCTCGTGTTGTCCCGTCTCCATATCTATTAATGTCCAGCTTTTTCTTAAAATCATGAATATTCCTTGCGTTGACCACTTCCACGTCTAAACTATTCCATGCTTCCACCCTTCTATGAGGGAAGCTATATTTTTCACATCTCTCCTATAAGTGGCCATTTTAGTTTTTCCCATGCCCTCTCGACATTCTTCCATTCCACATACACAGATCTTCCCTATCCATTTTTTCCATGCCAATCATCACTCTGTATATTGCTATCAGGTCTCCCTTTCTCTTCTGTTTTCCAGGGTTGGAAGTTGCATTCTTTTCAGTCTGTCTTCATAAGTCAAATCTCTTAAGTCAGGCACCATTTTGTTGCAGCCCTCTGTACTTTCTCTAGTTTCCTTATGTGTTTCTTTAAGTTCGAGCCCACTGTATTGTTGCATATTCAAGCCTCGGTCTTATCATTGCAGTAATTATTTTCTTCATCATTTCTTCATCTAAATATACGAACGCCACTCTTATGTTCCTCAATAAGTTCAATACTTCTCCAATTATTTTGTTTATATGTCTCTCTGGCGATAGGTCATTGGTAATTGTCACCCCAAGGTCTTTTTCTTCATGACTGGTTTTATGTCTTCATTTCCTATCTTGTACATACTCCTGATTCTTCTTTCACTCTTGCCAAACTCTATTTTCTTGCATTTTGTCGTGTTGAACTCCATTTGCCATGTACAGCTCCATTTCCATATTCTGTCCAAGTCTTCCTGGAGTAGTTCGCAATCTTTGTCACATCTCACTTTTCTTAACAATTTTGCATCGTCTGCAAATAGGCTCACATAACTGGACACCCCATCCACCATGTCATTTATGTAGACCGCGAACATTACTGGTGCCAACACTGATCCCTGTGGAACTCCACTCTCCACCAATCCCCATTCTGATGGTCTGTCCTTAATTATTGTTCTCATTTCTCTTCCTACCAAAAGTCTTCCATCCATTTTAGTAAACTGCCATGCACTCCTCCTACCATTTCAAGTTTCCAGATCAGTCTCTGGTGTGGTACCTTATCAAAGGCCTTTTTTAAATCCAGATATATTCCATCAGCCCAACCATCTCTTTCCTGTATTACATCTATCACCCTCGAATAGTAACATATCAGGTTTGTCGTGCATGAACGCCCTTTTCTAAAACCAAATTGACACTCACAAAGTATGTCATTTTCTCCAAGAAGTCTGTCCATCTATTCTTCACCACCCTCTCACACATCTTAGCTACCACACTTGTAAGTGACACTGGTCTATAGTTCAATGGGTCTCTCTTGTTACCTGATTTATAGATTGGGACAATGTTAGCTCTTTTCCAGTCTTGGGGCACTACACCTTCCCTTAATGAGGCATCAATTACTTCACAAACTTTTTCTGCCAATTGCTCCTGCATTCTCTTAAAATCCATCCTGATACCCCATCAGGTCCCACAGCTTTTCTCACTTCTAAACTCCCCATCATGTTCTTGATCTCCTCCACAGTTACTTGAAACTCCTTCATAATCCCTTTCTGTTCCATTACCAGTGGTTTGTCAAAAGCAGTCTCCTTTGTGAATACCTTCCGAAAGCATCCATTCATAGCCTCTGCCATTTCCTGGGATCTTCACTGCATACTCCATTTACTTCTAAACTTTCAATACTTTCTCTATTTTTGATGTTGTTGTTCACATGTCTGTAAAAAGCCTTGGTTGGTCTTTACATTTATCAATTATATCCTTTTCTTGTTTCTTTCTTTCTTCTCTTCTAATCAACACATATTCATTTCTTGCTCTTTTGTAACTTTCCCACTGCTTAATCCGTCTTTTCCTTCTCCACCTCTTCCATGCATCCTCTTTTCTTGTTCTAGCCTTTTCACATCTATCGTTAAACCAGTCCTGCTTTCCAACTTCTCTATGTTGTCTTATTGGTACAAATTTTTCTCACCTTCTTTGTATATTTTTATAAATTCCTTCCACTTTTCATTTGCTCCTTAGCACTCTTGAATTTCATCCAATTTGTCTCTTGAAAGAATTTCTTTAGGTTTCCAAAATCTGTCTTGGCATAATTCCATCTTCCCACTTTATATTCTTCATTTCTTCTAGATTTCTCTTCATCTATCACCTTGAACTCCAAAACTGCATGATCACTCTTTGCTAAAGGGCACTCCACCCTCATCTCCTCAATGACCATTGGCTCTGTACTAAAGACCAAGTCCAGTCTTGACGATGCTCCTCTCCTCCAAACCTAGTATCTTCTTTGACCCACTGAGTTAACACATTTTCCATTGCCAGTGTCAATAGTGTATTTCCCCATGTTGTCTCTGATCCTTCCATTGACCAGTCCTCCCAACACACCTCTTTACAATTAAAATCTCCCATCATTATAGTTCGTTCACAGCCACCCAACATTTCTTCCAGACATGTTCCTGTATCACTTATCATTTCTTCATATTCCTGTACTGACCATGCATTTGTCTTAGGTGGTACGTACACCACTATGTAGTGCCTCTTTTTCCTTCATTAGTTTCTGCTCTGATCTTTAGCACTTCTGCCTTTCCCATACCTTTTTCACTTGATCCACCTTTATATCTTTTTTAACCAGCAACATCACTCCTCCTCCCATCTTACCTACTCTATTTCTTTTCCAAACATTATATTTCCCTTCTCCAACCATCATCAGGTCTTCTCCCTCTCTCAGTTTTGTTTCAGTAAGACCCACAATATCTGGGTTCTTGTCCCTCAAGTAATCGTTGAGTTCTAAAATCCCCGATATCACTCCATTTATGTTGGAATACATTACATTTCGCTCATATGTAAGTTTCTTTAGTCCTTTCTTGCTGTACTTTTCTGGGTTATGAACCACTTCCTCAGTCTCATATCCAAGATTCTCCAGAAAAACTCTTTCTTCTCCTCTTCTGTCCTCTCTTCATTTTTTTCAAAGCCTCCTTTCTCAACTCATTTAACATTTCTCTTTCCTTTTCACCGAGATCTCTTCTCAACCAAATCTTCCTTGTTGTTTCCTGCTGGGCTAGCCTCCATGACTTCTCCACCAATTCATCTACATCCTTTTGTGACTTAAGTTTGATTCTTATTGGCCTCATACCTTCTCTTGTGAACTTTCCAATTCTATGGAAGTCCTCTATTTCTTGTACTAGGTCTTTTCCTCCTCCTGCACCACATTAATGATATTATTTATCACCTTTTTATGTTTTCTCTCTCTCCATTTTACTCGGTGTCTTATCCTCCTCCACACCAAATATCACCACACATCTCTTTTTGTCTACAGTTTCCCTCACCAATGTCTCATTTGACTTAATAACCTTCACCACTTTCTCAGCTATCTTCTCTTCTATGATCTGTTGATCTATAATTTCAGCAAGGCCCAAAGTTTTCTCCCCAGACTCTTTGATTTCCTTTTCCAGACTTGCAACTTTGTAATTTACCTCCTTTCTTTCCACTTCCTGACTTTTTTTCCATTCAGCCTGCTTCTCCATCACTTTTCCTAGAGATTCTCCACATTTTTCGCAATTCACTTTAATTAGCTTAACTTCCTCTTTCAGTGCTTCATTTTCCTTCTTCATATCGGCACAGTCTTTCTTTACATTGTCATAACTCGTTTCCAGGCCCCCATACTTTTCAAACAGTTTTTCAATTTTACCTTCTAACTCCAGAATTTTCTTCACATAAGCGCTCTTCTCCATTATTCCTTGAAACCCTGTGAAGTCTGATTCATCTTTCGAGTT
>NC_059272.1:5107291-5135192 GCF_017591435.1 Portunus trituberculatus | reverse complement strand
AGTATGAAGTTTGATCGTAATTTCACGAATATTCAACGACGTCAGTGGTGTACAACGCCCTCCCTCCCTACCCTGTCTGTTTTGTGATCCTCACTTTAGGGTGAAGGGTCCTTGCAGTAATTTGTAACTGCTTCCTCAAACCTCCTCTCTAAAGTGACTGACGGTGGAATGGTAGTATAGCATCTCATTGTACACCACTGTGACGTCGTTGAATGTTTGTGAAATTACGATCAAACTTCATACATGGTAAGTACTCGTTTAATCTTACAATTACGTGGGATTTGGGAGACATGAAAGAGGTATTGAAAATAGCAAACTGGGGATGTTGGAAAATGTTGTAAGTGACCTGTATAGGCGAATTTTGGTATTGAGGAGAATAGTAGAGAGACTGAACGTGAAAGGGAGGGGTGGAGAAAGAAATAACTGTTAAACCAAAGCTGTATGTTAATGAAAGTCTCACATCCAAAAGCTGATCACTCTTCAAGATAATTTGGGACATCAGAAAGCAACATAGAAATCTATTCCAACAATGTTACACACAAAATGGAAAAATATATGAGAAACTTAAAATGTCCAACAAAAACATATCGTAACAGATGAATGATTGAACAAATTCTTAGAAAAATATCTAGCACTAAAGCAAACCTCTACTTAGTATGATTACATTCATATACAATACAACTATTTTCTGTTTATGTGTATTTTCTATTAATGTGTATTATTTTGTGCATGGATGTATAGTACGTGTAATATACGTAAATTTTTGTATATATATGCATGATTCTTTTCACCACTCTACTTCTACTTCCCATTATTCCTTCCTTATACTATCTTTGACCTTTGTTCACGCAACTCTTGCTCCTTCCTACCGATTGTACGTATTGTTGTTCCCTCCATTCCAACAGGTGAGACCTTGAGCAACTTTTCAGAAAAGTCTCCACACTTTAGCAACCCTCTGCTTGGTAAAACTACATTTATATGCATTACATCTTTTTTCCATCTCTCTCTCTCTCTCTCTCTCTCTCTCTCTCTCTCTCTCTCTCTCTCTCTCTCTCTCTCTCTCTCTCTCTGTGTGTGTGTGTGTGTGTGTGTGTGTGTGTGTGTGTGTGTGTGTGAGTATTTACCTAATTGTATTTACCTAATTGTAACATACGGGAAAAGAGCTATGCTCGTACTGTCCCGTCTCCATATCTACTAATGTCCAGCTTTTCTTAAAATCATGAATATTCCTTGCGTTGACCACTTCCACGTCTAAACTATTCCATGCTTCCACCCTTCTATGAGGAAGCTATATTTTTCACATCTCTCCTATAAGTGGCCATTTTAGTTTTTCCCATGCCCTCTCGACATTCTTTCATTCCACATACACAGATCTTCCCTATCCATTTTTCCATGCCAATCATCACTCTGTATATTGCTATCAGGTCTCCCCTTTCTCTTCTGTTTTCCAGGGTCGGAAGTTGCATTCTGTTCAGTCTGTCTTCATAAGTCAAATCTCTTAAGTCAGGCACCATTTTTGTTGCAGCCCTCTGTACTTTCTCTAGTTTCCTTATGTGTTTCTTTAAGTTCGGAGCCCACTGTATTGTTGCATATTCAAGCCTCGGTCTTATCATTGCAGTAATTATTTTCTTCATCATTTCTTCATCTAAATATACGAACGCCACTCTTATGTTCCTCAATAAGTTCAATACTTCTCCAATTATTTTGTTTATATGTCTCTCTGGCGATAGGTCATTGGTAATTGTCACCCCAAGGTCTTTTCTTCATGACTGGTTTTATGTCTTCATTTCCTATCTTGTACATACTCCTGATTCTTCTTTCACTCTTGCCAAACTCTAATTTCTTGCATTTTGTCGTGTTGAACTCCATTTGCCATGTACAGCTCCATTTCCATATTCTGTCCAAGTCTTCCTGGAGTAGTTCGCAATCTTTGTCACATCTCACTTTTCTTAACAATTTTGCATCGTCTGCAAATAGGCTCACATAACTGGACACCCCATCCACCATGTCATTTATGTAGACGCGAACATTACTGGTGCCAACACTGATCCCTGTGGAACTCCACTCTCCACCAAGCCCCATTCTGATGGTCTGTCCTTAATTATTGTTCTCATTTCTCTTCCTACCAAAAGTCTTCCATCCATTTTAGTAAACTGCCATGCACTCCTCCTACCATTTCAAGTTTCCAGATCAGTCTCTGGTGTGGTACCTTATCAAAGGCCTTTTTTAAATCCAGATATATTCCATCAGCCCAACCATCTCTTTCCTGTATTACATCTATCACCCTCGAATAGTAACATATCAGGTTTGTCGTGCATGAACGCCCTTTTCTAAAACCAAATTGACACTCACAAAGTATGTCATTTTTCTCCAAGAAGTCTGTCCATCTATTCTTCACCACCCTCTCACACATCTTAGCTACCACACTTGTAAGTGACACTGGTCTATAGTTCAATGGGTCTCTCTTGTTACCTGATTTATAAATTGGGACAATGTTAGCTCTTTTCCAGTCGTGTGTGTGTGTGTGTGTGTGTGTGTGTGTGTGTGTGTATTTACCTAATTGTATTTACCTAATTGTAACATACGGGAAAAGAGCTATGCTCGTGTTGTCCCGTCTCCATATCTATTAATGTCCAGCTTTTCTTAAAATCATGAATATTCCTTGCGTTGACCACTTCCACGTCTAAACTATTCCATGCTTCCACCCTTCTATGAGGAAGCTATATTTTTCATCTCTCCTATAAGTGGCCATTTTAGTTTTTCCCATGCCCTCTCGACATTCTTCCATTCCACATACACAGATCTTCCCTATCCATTTTTCCATGCCAATCATCACTCTGTATATTGCTATCAGGTCTCCCCTTTCTCTTCTGTTTTCCAGGGTTGGAAGTTGCATTCTTTTCAGTCTGTCTTCATAAGTCAAATCTCTTAAGTCAGGCACCATTTTCGTTGCAGCCCTCTGTACTTTCTCTAGTTTCCTTATGTGTTTCTTTAAGTTCGGAGCCCACTGTATTGTTGCATATTCAAGCCTCGGTCTTATCATTGCAGTAATTATTTTCTTCATCATTTCTTCATCTAGATATACGAACGCCACTCTTATGTTCCTCAATAAGTTCAATACTTCTCCAATTATTTTGTTTATATGTCTCTCTGGCGATAGGTCATTGGTAATTGTCACCCCAAGGTCTTTTCTTCATGACTGGTTTTATGTCTTCATTTCCTATCTTGTACATACTCCTGATTCTTCTTTCACTCTTGCCAAACTCTATTTTCTTGCATTTTGTCGTGTTGAACTCCATTTGCCATGTACAGCTCCATTTCCATATTCTGTCCAAGTCTTCCTGGAGTAGTTCGCAATCTTTGTCACATCTCACTTTTCTTAACAATTTTGCATCGTCTGCAAATAGGCTCACATAACTGGACACCCCATCCACCATGTCATTTATGTAGACTGCGAACATTACTGGTGCCAACACTGATCCCTGTGGAACTCCACTCTCCACCAATCCCCATTCTGATGGTCTGTCCTTAATTATTGTTCTCATTTCTCTTCCTACCAAAAGTCTTCCATCCATTTTAGTAAACTGCCATGCACTCCTCCTACCATTTCAAGTTTCCAGATCAGTCTCTGGTGTGGTACCTTATCAAAGGCCTTTTTTAAATCCAGATATATTCCATCAGCCCAACCATCTCTTTCCTGTATTACATCTATCACCCTCGAATAGTAACATATCAGGTTTGTCGTGCATGAACGCCCTTTCTAAAACCAAATTGACACTCACAAAGTATGTCATTTTTCTCCAAGAAGTCTGTCCATCTAGTCTTCACCACCCTCTCACACATCTTAGCTACCACACTTGTAAGTGACACTGGTCTATAGTTCAATGGGTCTCTCTTGTTACCTGATTTATAGATTGGGACAATGTTAGCTCTTTTCCAGTCTTGGGGCACTACACCTTCCCTTAATGAGGCATCAATTACTTCACAAACTTTTTCTGCCAATTGCTCCTGCATTCTCTTAAAATCCATCCTGATACCCCATCAGGTCCCACAGCTTTTCTCACTTCTAAACTCCCCATCATGTTCTTGATCTCCTCCACCGTTACTTGAAACTCCTTCATAATCCCTTTCTGTTCCATTACCAGTGGTTTGTCAAAAGCAGTCTCCTTTGTGAATACCTTCCGAAAGCATCCATTCATAGCCTCTGCCATTTCCTGGGATCTTCACTGCATACTCCATTTACTTCTAAACTTTCAATACTTTCTCTATTTTTGATGTTGTTGTTCACATGTCTGTAAAAAGCCTTGGTTGGTCTTTACATTTATCAATTATATCCTTTTCTTGTTTCTTTCTTTCTTCTCTTCTAATCAACACATATTCATTTCTTGCTCTTTTGTAACTTTCCCACTGCTTAATCCGTCTTTTCCTTCTCCACCTCTTCCATGCATCCTCTTTTCTTGTTCTAGCCTTTTCACATCTATCGTTAAACCAGTCCTGCTTTCCAACTTCTCTATGTTGTCTTATTGGTACAAATTTTTCTCACCTTCTTTGTATATTTTATAAATTCCTTCCACTTTTCATTTGCTCCCTTAGCACTCTTGAATTTCATCCAATTTGTCTCTTGAAAGAATTTCTTTAGGTTTCCAAAATCTGTCTTGGCATAATTCCATCTTCCCACTTTATATTCTTCATTTCTTCTAGATTTCTCTTCGTCTATCACCTTGAACTCCAAAACTGCATGATCACTCTTTGCTAAAGGGCACTCCACCCTCATCTCCTCAATGACCATTGGCTCTGTACTAAAGACCAAGTCCAGTCTTGACGATGCTCCCTCTCCTCCAAACCTAGTATCTTCTTTGACCCACTGAGTTAACACATTTTCCATTGCCAGTGTCAATAGTGTATTTCCCCATGTTGTCTCTGATCCTTCCATTGACCAGTCCTCCCAACACACCTCTTTACAATTAAAATCTCCCATCATTATAGTTCGTTCACAGCCACCCAACATTTCTTCCAGACATGTTCCTGTATCACTTATCATTTCTTCATATTCCTGTACTGACCATGCATTTGTCTTAGGTGGTACGTACACCACTATGTAGTGCCTCTTTTTCCTTCATTAGTTTCTGCTCTGATCTTTAGCACTTCTGCCTTTCCCATACCTTTTTCACTTGATCCACCTTTATATCTTTTTAACCAGCAACATCACTCCTCCTCCCATCTTACCTACTCTATTTCTTTTCCAAACATTATATTTCCTTCTCCAACCATCATCAGGTCTTCTCCTCTCTCAGTTTTGTTTCAGTAAGACCCACAATATCTGGGTTCTTGTCCCTCAAGTAATCGTTGAGTTCTAAAATCCCGATATCACTCCATTTATGTTGGAATACATTACATTTCGCTCATATGTAAGTTTCTTTAGTCCTTTCTTGCTGTACTTTTCTGGGTTATGAACCACTTCCTCAGTCTCATATCCAAGATTCTCCAGAAAAACTCTTTCTTCTCCTCTTCTGTCCTCTCTTCATTTTTTTCAAAGCCTCCTTTCTCAACTCATTTAACATTTCTCTTTCCTTTTCACCGAGATCTCTTCTCAACCAAATCTTCCTTGTTGTTTCCTGCTGGGCTAGCCTCCATGACTTCTCCACCAATTCATCTACATCCTTTTGTGACTTAAGTTTGATTCTTATTGGCCTCATACCTTCTCTTGTGAACTTTCCAATTCTATGGAAGTCCTCTATTTCTTGTACTAGGTCTTTTCCTCCTCCTGCACCACATTAATGATATTATTTATCACCTTTTTATGTTTTTCTCTCTCCATTTTACTCGGTGTCTTATCCTCCTCCACACCAAATATCACCACACATCTCTTTTTGTCTACAGTTTCCCTCACCAATGTCTCATTTGACTTAATAACCTTCACCACTTTCTCAGCTATCTTCTCTTCTATGATCTGTTGATCTATAATTTCAGCAAGGCCCAAAGTTTTCTCCCTGACTCTTTGATTTCCTTTTCCAGACTTGCAACTTTGTAATTTACCTCCTTTCTTTCCACTTCCTGACTTTTTCCATTCAGCCTGCTTCTCCATCACTTTTCCTAGAGATTCTCCACATTTTCGCAATTCACTTTAATTAGCTTAACTTCCTCTTTCAGTGCTGCATTTTCCTTCTTCATATCGGCACAGTCTTTCTTTACATTGTCATAACTCGTTTCCAGGCCCTCATACTTTTCAAACAGTTTTCAATTTTACCTTCTAACTCCAGAATTTTCTTCACATAAGCGCTCTTCTCCATTATTCCTTGAAACCCTGTGAAGTCTGATTCCTCTTTCGAGTTCACGGCCGCCATGTTGCAGACGTAAACAAACCAGCTGATGGCTCAAACGCAGGCTACAGTTTATATTTACCTTCACTGGACATTATTTTGCTAATCAACAGTTAACATGACTATATGGAGACGGGACAAACATTACCAGCTCCTTTCCCACCTTGGTTACTCTTAGGTAACTGTGTGTGTGTGTGTGTGTGTGTGTGTGTGTGTGTGTGTGTGTGTGTGTGTGTGTGTGTGTGTGTATTCACCTAGTTGTATTCACCTAGTTGTAATTTTACAGGGCCTGGGTATCATACTCGTGTGGCCCGTCTCCATATCTACACACATCCAACTTTCCTTTAAAACTATGCACACTCCTCGCTGACACCACCTCCTCACTCAAACCATTCCACACCTCCACACATCTTTGTGGGAAACTATATTTCTTCACATCCTTCAAGCATATTCCTTGGCTATCTTTTTACTATGCGATCTTGTAGTTCTATTTAAGTTTTCCTCTCTCAACATCATTTGCTCATTATCCACTTCATCCAGTCCATTCAACAGTTTATAAACCTGTATTAAATCTCCTCTTTCTCTTCTTTGTTCCAAGGTAGGCAAATTCATTTCTTTTAATCTCTCCTCATAGGTCATTTCTGCCAATTCCGGAACCATTTTTGTTGCCATTCTCTGCAATCTCTCCAACTTCCTTATATGCTTCTTTTTATAAGGGGACCAAACCACTCCAGCATATTCCAATCTTGGTCTAATTACCATACTAATTAATTTCTTCATCATATCTTTATCCATATAATGGAAGGCTAATCCAATATTTTTATCAAATTATACGTTTCTCCAAACATCTTATCAATATGAGCCTCAAACTGCCCATGGTCTTGTATTATCACTCCCAAATCCTTTTCCTTTTCCACCTTTTTCAACACTACTTCTTCACCCATCTTATATGACCCTCTTGGCCGTCTTCCACTCTTCCCATCTCCATCACATGACTTTTGCTCAGATTAAATTCCATTTGCCACCTCTTGCTCCACTCCCAAATCTTATCCAGGTCTGCCTGTAAAATTTCACAATCTTCTTCACTCTTCACACACCTACACAACTTCGCATCATCCGCAAACAAATTAATATAACTGTTTACTCCCTCTGGCATGTCATTAATATATACAAGGAAAAGTATTGGTGCCAGCACTGAGCCTTGTGGGACTCCACTCTCCACCACCAACCAGTCCGACTTTGCATCCCTTATTACCGTTCTCATCTCCCTCCATCTCAAGTAGTTTTCCATCCACTTTAACACTTTTCCTTTCAGTCCTCCATAAATCTCTACTTTCCATAACAGTCTCATGTGAGGTACCTTGTCAAAAGCTTTCTTTAAATCCAAATATACACAGTCCATCCATCCCTCTCTCTTGTATTTTGTCAACCACTCTTGAATAAAAGCTCAGTAGATTTGTTACACATGACCTCCCTTTCCTGAAGCCAAATTGATGATCCGATAATAACTTATGATCCTCCAGGAACCGTATCCAATATTTCTTTATCACCCTCTCACAAATCTTACCGACCACACTTGTTAGAGACACAGGTCTATAGTTAAGAGGCTCTTCCTTACTGCCTCCCTTATAAATGGGCACCACTTCAGCTCTCTTCCACTCTACTGGTACTTCCCTGTTTCTAATGAACACCTTATAATATCATATAATGGATCAATCAATTCTTCTCTACACTCCTTCAATAATTTTCCTGAAACTTCATCTGGTCCCATCGCTTTATCATCTTTAAGTTCCTCCAACATTTTATATAACTCCTTTTAGGTATCTTAATGTCATCCATGTGCACATTTCCTTGTACATTCTGTGGCTTTACAAACATTGTTTCTTCAGTAAATACTTGCTGAAACCTATTATTTAGCAATTCCGCTATATTCTTAGGGTCATCTACTATCCCTTGCTCTCCTTTTAATCTTTCAATGGACTCTCTCTTTTAAGTTTACCATTTATGAACCTGTAAAACAATTTTGGATGTTCCTTACTCTTGTCTACAATATCTTTTTCAAATTTTCTTTCTTCCTCCTCCTTACCCTCACATACTCATTTCTCGCCACTCTATAATTCTCCTTATTTAGTATATTCCTGCTCTTTTCCATCTTTTCCAAGCCACATCTCTTTTCCTTAGCCTTAACACAAGTTGCATTAAACCAATCCTTTCTTCCTTCCTCTCTCGGTTTATACTTTGGTACAAATTTCATAACTCCTTCTTTATAATATTTCATAAAAATCTCATATTTCTTTTGCACTTCTCTGATTTGTAACATCTCCTCCCAATCTAATTTTCTGAAATAATTTTTCAAACTTTCTGTGTCCATCTTTCTATAATTCAATCTACCACTCCTGTATGTCTCGTCCTTCCTTCGCTGTGTTGTTGCTATCTGCATTTCCATAACCACATGATCACTCTTTCCCAAAGGACACTTGTATTGTATATCTCCACATAGGTACACTTCTCTTGTTAACACCAAATCCAGTCTAGCCGGTTCATCATCTCCTCTATATCTAGTATTTTCCTTCACCCTCTGTTCCATCATATTTTCCATCATTAGATTAAGAAATCTCTCTCCCATGCTTCTTCTCCAACACCACTTACTAGATTTTCCCAATCCACCTCCTTACAATTAAAATCTCCTACTAGTATCACCTTTCTTTTTCCAGATAATACACTTTCCAAACTCTGTAAAGTATCCTTGATCATATTGTCGTATTCCTTAATGTCCAAGAATTTGTTTTAGGAGGTACATAGGTCACCATGATTATTAATTCTTTTCCATCACTTTTTATCCTTATGCTTATCACTTCTGTTGTTCTTCCCATACCAAACCTTATCCACATTTATTTATTTCTTCGTCATAATCATAACTCCTCCTCCACCTTTACTCTCTATCCTTTCTCCATATATTATATTTATTATCCAAATTTATCTTTGTTTTTCATGCAATTTTGTCTCAGTCAAACACACTATATCAGGCTTCTCCACTATCATATAGTCTTGCAATTCCAATCTACTTGACAGTATCCCATCTATATTAGTATACATTACGGTCCACCCACTGCTCCCTCTAGGGGTTCCTCCGTATTCCTTCTTTCCACATACCACTTTCTGACTCTCTCTCCTATAACTCTCCAAAAACTTTTCTCTTTCCTCCTCAGACCGCTCATCATTTTTCCTTCTCGCCTCTTCCACCAATTCCTTATATCTTCTCCTCTCTTCCTCATTTCTATTCTTTCTCACAAACACCTCTTTACAACCTTCTATCTCTCTTAACTTTGATGTTCTATATAGGATATCCTCCCAGATTGTTGTGACTTCAGTACTACTTTAATCGGTCTGCTCACTCCCTCCTTATACGGACCCAGTCTATGGATCTCTTCCACTTCTTCTTGTAGGTCTTTTTTCATCATCATTTAGATTTTTTAACAGATCTCTTACCGTTTTTAATTCTTCCTTAATTCTCTTAGGCTTATATGTTATATTTTGTTCTTTCATCTCAAATATTAACACACTCTTCTTCTTTTCTGCTATTTCCCTTATCAATGTTTCCTTATTCTTCATTACATTAACCAGTTCCTTGGACCTTTCTTTTTTGTCTTCCTTCAACTGATCTTTAATTATTTCTTGTAATCCAACCATCTCTGCTTCCCTCGACTCTGTGTGTGTGTGTGTGTGTGTGTGTGTGTGTGTGACATTTTTATGTTTTTTGTATGTGTATGTATGATTAATTTCACCACTCTACTTGCACTTTCCATTACTTCTCCCTACTTACTCCACCATTGTTCTTTGCTCATCCTACCCTTGCTCCTTCCTTACCACCCTATACTATTAATTCTTCCTACCTTTACTATTACTCCATCCTGCTCACCCGTTGCTCTATCCTGCCCACCCTACTTCTGCTCTTTCCTAGCCCATCCTACTATTGTCCTTCTTTTATTTCTTTTATCTCTTTCTACCTACCTTACTTTTGTTCCTTCCTACCACTTTACTTTTGTTCCTTCATACACACCCTAATATTGTTCCTTACTACCCAGCCTACTTTTGTTCCTTCAAACTCTTGCTCATTCTCCTCACCTTATTTCTTATCCTTCCTACCACCCTATCTCTACTCTCTTGCCCATCCTAACCATGCTACTTCTTACTCACCCTATTTTCACTCCTTCCTACCCTAACTCTTCCTGCTCACCCTAACCCTACCTCTTCTTGCGCATCCAAACCTGCTCTCTCTGCTCAACATAACCCTGCTCCTACCTACTCACACTAACCCTGATCCTTTCTACCCACTCTAACTCTACTACCTCCTGCTCCCCCTACCCTTGCTCCTTTCTACTCATCCTAACTAGATTCTTACTCATCCTAACTCTATTGATAATGAGGTGTTGAAGATTTAAATCAGTTCCTATAGCTACCCACCTAGATACTTTTGTTTAGCTGTTTTATCTGATAATTGTACCTGGAGGGCCGGAAAATTAGGTCCTTTTTTAGTTCTTTTTAGTTCTAGATCTTTTGTTATAGTTTTGTTATATAACTTCCATAACTTTCATACATTAGCACATTGTACACTTTATGGAAAATTTATATAAATCATTGTATAATGATATCATCCATGATACTAATACACCTATAGCTAATTATGATATGAACATTATAAACAATATCAGCGGGCAATCAGATATTGCATCTTTATCCAGATACTACAATATTAATGACAACAGCTCTGAAGCAAACTCACTTGGAGATAAATAGATTAACATCATACACATGAATATCAGATCAATCCAAAAAAAACTTTGATGCTTTCAAAACTCCTAAATAGTCTCCCCAAGCCTCCAGATGTTATTGCCCTCACCAAAACCTGGCTACAAGAATCATCCAAACATTTATATGCCTTTGATGGTTATGTCTCACACAATCTCGTGAGAACAAATAGAGAACATCGTGGCATAACAATTTTCATTAAAGATATTTTTTCCTTTGAACTAATAAACGATTACTGTTTCATAAATGATGACATAGAAATCTGCACAACTAAACTACAATATTAAATTCCTCATATGTTATTTCAGTCATCTATAGACCCTACAGCAAACATATTGCAGTCAATGAATTCAATACCATTTCTAATCAAATATTCTCTAATGATATATTTAGATGTAATAAAACTATTCTACTTGGAAATTTTAATATTAATCTGTTAGAACATTCAACTCACCTCCCTACAAATATTTTCCTTAATACAATGCAAGCCTTAAACTACTTTCCCCATATTTCCTGCCCAACAAGATTCCCAGATAACCCTGATTTTGGTCAACCATCCTTACTGGATCAAATCTGGACAAATTTTACTCCACCATCTTCCTCTGGCATCATCCATTTCAATCTATCTGATCATTTGCCTATATATATTAACATAACTCTAAATTTGGTTCTAGACTATAAACATAAAATCAACTTTAGGGTCTTCAACAACTCAAACCATAATCTCTTCACAAATGAATTATCTAAAGTAATGTGGGGCAATTTGTTGTCTTCTTCTGATACAAATGAAAACTTCAACACTTTCCAAAATAAGATAAACACTTTGTAGAATGCATGTTTCCCTCTAAAAACGAAGAATATCTCGAGTAAAAGACTACAAAACCCTTGGATCACGACTGGCCTACTAAACTCTATAAAACACAAATGTATTTTATTTAAGAGCTATAAGATGGGTTTAGTAACTCATACATTTTATAAAGATTATCGTAATCATGTGACAAAACTAATTAAAGTGACAAAGTCTAACTATTATCACCAGATTTTTTGTAACTTCAGAAATAATACTAAAAAAACTTGGCAAACAATTAATCAAATCAGAAATAATACAAACTTGAAACAGAATGTAACAACCCTGCACTACAATAATGCAATTTTAGATACACCTCTTGACATAGCTGAGGCCTTCAATAATTACTTTTGCAATATTGTCCCCGAGCTAAATGATAAACTACCTAAGTCTGACAGAAGCCCACTTCATTACCTAAAAAAACATTTCCGTCATTCTATGTTGCTGCCACCAGTATCTATCTATGAGACAAAAAATGCTCTGACATCACTAAAAAACAAAAACTCTAGTGTAAATGAGATTCCAGTTTCAGTACTAAAACATAACCCTGAGCTATTCTCCTTACCATTAACCATCCTCTTCAATCAATCTATTACAACAGGGACTTTCCCATGTGTACTAAAACAAGCAAAAGTCACCCCTATTCTAAAAAATGGCCCAAATAATATCCCTAAAAGCTACTGCCCAATCTCTAATCTAAATATATTCTCATAAATCTTCGAGTCTTTGATAAAAAATCACTTAATGAGCTATTTAGAGAAAAATAATATACTAAACCCAACACAATTTGGGTTTAGACATAACCATAACACTTTTCAAGCATTAAACCCGTTTTCATCAGACATTTATTCTGCTATTGACAACAAACTATCAGTTCTGTCTGTGTTTATTAATTTTACCAAAGCATTTGACACTGTTAACCACAAAATCCTCTTAGATAAACTATATCATTATGACATACGTGGTCCCATACATTCATGGTTCAAAGATTATTTGACAAATAAAACCCAGCAAACTGTATTTAAAGGTAATTGTTCCACATTCAACTTGGAGTCCCTCAGGGTAGTATTCTAGGCCCAATCCTTTTTTTAATATACATAAATGACATATCTGATGTACTAACAGATTTAAAAACCATCCTATTTGCTGATGATATGACACTGTACTTAATTGGTCAACACCCAGAACATATGATCAATACAGCAAACAATGAACTTCATCAATTATACCAATGCTGTACATCCAATAGACTTACTATCAACACTGATAAAACATACTTCATGTTATTTACAACTAGAAAATATCTCCAGCTACCCTGACTCCATGTTAATAATAGTAATATTTCTAGATCCTCCCATACTAAATTTCTTGGTATAATTTATGATGAATCCATGAATTTTAAACTTCATATTGATAATCTCACCATAAGAATTTCCAGACACAAAGCCTTACTCCATCAAATTAAAGATCTAATGCCCCCACAGGTATTGAAATGTATATATTATGCCCATATCCACCCTTTACTTACCTACTGTAATCCAATATGGTGCACTACATATCCTACCTACCTGATACCTTTACAACTTCAACTCAAAAAAATTGTTAGAATAATTACAAATAGCACTTACTTACAACATACTCCTCCCTTGTTTAAACAAACCCAAATCCTAAGATTAGAAGACATAACCAAAATTGCTATATCCGCTTTAATGTACACTAACAAGATATCCACGCAAACTGTCCTCCCTACCCATACCCATGATACACCTCATTGTGACCAACTACATCCTTCCCCTCATTGTCTCTCAAAATTTCGTCAGTCAACACAATACTTGGGACCTGTACACTGGAATCAAATCCCCACTTGCATTCAAAATTCACCATCATTAGCAACTTTCAAAAATGAATTAAAAAGACACATCCTGAATAATTACTAATGGTTGTCTAAAATGTACTATATACTCTTGCGCTTGTTCTTACTGAAGATGATCGTTATTTTTCACTTAGTTTGTGATAATAATGACTACTCAGGTTTCATTCTTACCCCCATTTTGTGTACTTGCATCATCAGAATTACTTAGATTTTTTTTTTCTTTTTCTATATGTTTGCATTTGTATTTTTGTACGTTTGTATTTGTTTTTTCTTTACTTGTTTATGTGTAAGTTTATTAGTTTTCATTATTTTCATTCTTGTGTGTGTATGTTTGTGTTACATTTTTTACAAGTTGCCTGAAAAGCTTACGCTTAAAAAAGGGGTAGCCATCAAAACCTTATGTAGTAAAATTACATAATAACATGTAGCCTACTCCCTGGCTATAAATAAATGTTCAAATGTTCAAATGTGAAGAGTTGGAAGGAAAGAGGAGGGAAGAATTGGAACAGTGGAGTAAAAAATATGACGCCTTGAGGTTAAGTGTACAGGAATGCAATGTCGTAGTGAGAGAAAATGAAAAAAAAGTAGAACAACAAGGTGTCTGGAATAGGAGAAAGAATGAGGAAGCAGCGAATCTAAGAGAAATAATGAATAGTCAGTTAAAGGAAAAGGAAGAGGTGATGAAAAGGACAGTGGTCAAAGTAATAAAGGAAAAAGAAGAATTGGTTAGAAACATTGTCGAGAAAAAGAGATGTGTTATGGTATTTGGGGTTAAAGAAGATAAGACACCAATGAGGCAGGAACGAGAAAAGAAGGAGAAAGATGTGGCGGGTAAACTGGTGGGAGTTGCTACTAACGAGGCTGATCAGTACCAAGGTGAAATTGAGGAGGTTTCAAGGATTGGAAGATATGAAGAGGGCAAAGCCAGGCCAATGAGATCAAGTTTAAATCTCAGGCAGAGGAAGTTTTGAATGATTCATGGAGGCTTGGAAAACGGGAGGATTATAAGAATATATGAATAAGGAGAAACATGAACGAGGAGGAAAGAAATAAAACCAGTGACTTATGGAAGCAGGCAAAGGAAAAAATTGAATCACGATCAGAGGAGGAGAGGAAGAAGTTTTACTGGAGAGTCAAGAATATGAAACTGATAAAGTGGATGATTGGGAAAATAGAAGGGGAGAAAAACTAAAAATGGCATACACTAATGTGAATGGGTTACAGTCTGCTCTGGTAGAAATAAATTACTATCTTAGGGTAGAGAGGCCTGATGTGATGGGAATAACTGAAACTAAACCTACTGAAGTCATTGAGGAGAATAAAATAGGTGAAGGTGAATACAACATATGGGTAAGAAATGGGTAAGAAATAGAACAAAAAGCAGGGAGGCAGTGTGATATTATTGGTGAAAAAAGATCTTGTTGCCTATGAACTGAGGAATGACTATGGGTTAGCTGAGGTGGTGTGTGGAGGAGGTGTTAAACGAGACTTTGTTGTGGTATATGCTCCCCCAAAAACCAATTCATGAAATAGAGAGGAATATAAAAGGAAGATGGAGGACACAAAAAGGTGGATAGAGTATTTGATGGAAACTAAAGAGAAATTGGTAATGATGGGAGATTTCAACAGCAAAGAGGTGAAATGGGAAGAGTGGACTGTGGATGGTAGCGAAGATTCATGGGGTGGAGAGCTGCTAAGAATGGCAATGGAAAACTCATTGACACAGTGGGTGGGGGAAAATACTAGATACAGAGATGAGGATGAACCATCATGACTGGACTTGATTTTCACTAAAGAGGCGGAGTTGATAGAAAACATGAAAGGTGGGTGTCCAATAGGGAAGAGTGATCATGTGATGATTGAGTGTGTATTGAGGGAAGGAAGAATGGAGAGAAGGAATGAACATCACAGAATAGGAAGATTCATATACGGTAAAGCAGATTACATCAAATTAAGGAGTTACTTTGAGCAAGTGGACTGGAGTTTTTTTTGAGGATGCATGTGGAATTGTGGATAAATGGAGAGAGTTTGTGAACATTTACAAAGAAGGGGTCAATAAATATGTGCCAAGGGTGAAGAAGAAACAAAAGAGGATCCAAGCATGGTTTAATAAACGCTGTGAGGAATCAAAGAGGAAGAGAGAGACAGCTTGGAAAAGGTGGATGAAGAGAAAAGGATCTTTAGTGTGGGATGAGTATAAAAAGGCAAGGAATGAGTACACAAGAATAAGGAGAGAAGAGGCCAGAAAGTATGTGAGGGACATTGTGGAAAAATGTAAGGATGAGCCAAGATTATTCTATAGATTTGTTAATGGGAAATTAAAAAAACAAGAGAGAAATAAGCAAGCTGAAAGTTGATGGAGAATTCATTGAAGAGGAAAAACTCATGGCTGAAGAGTTGAATAAGTGTTTCCAAAAAGTTTTTACCAATGAAAGAACCTTTAATGAACCAAAGATCAAACTGACAGAAGAAGGCCTGGAAGTAATTGAAGTGTTGGAGGATGAAGTGTGTGAAATGCTGGAAAGATTGGATGTAAGGAAAGCATAAGGGCCTGATGGAGTATCAAATTGGGTATTGAGGGAATGTAAGGATCAACTGGCAAAAAAGATTTGTGGCTTCATATTGAAATCTCTGCAGCAGGGGCAGGTGCCAAAGGACTGGAAAAAAGCAGATATAGTACCCATATTTAAGAGTGGAAACAAGGAAAATCCATCAAACTACAGACCGGTGTGATTAACAAGTGTTGTGGTTAAACTGTATGAGTCAGTAATAAAGAAAAGATGGAATGATTATTTAGAAAGGAAGAAAATATTGACTAATGGGCAGTTTGGATTTTGGAAAGGCAGATCGTGTGCAACAAATTTATTGTGCTTCTACTCTTGGGTCATCGATGTGGTACAAGAAAGGGTAGGATGGGTGGATGGAATTTATCTAGACTTGAAGAAAGCATTTGATAAAGTCCCTCATAAGAGATTGATCTGGAAAGTGAGAGAACATGGCAGACTGAGGGATAGGCTTTTGGAATGGATCAGTGATTTCCTGACTGGAAGAGAGATGAGAACAGTAATAAGAGATAGGAAATCAGCTTGGAGGGAAGTGACTAATGGAGTACCTCAGGGGTCAGTTTTGGCACCGTTACTGTTTGCTGTTTACATAAATGATATGACGAAAGGAGTGAATAGCTATGTGAATTTGTTTGCGGATGATGCCAAATTAATGAGGAAAATAACTACGAAAGAAGACTGTGAGGCATTGCAGAGGGACTTAGACAAGATCTGGGAGTGGAGCAGAGAGTGGCAAATGGAATTTAATATCAAGAAGTGTGGAGTGATGAATTTTGGTAAGAGCAGTACGAGACCAGTGTACAGATATAAGATGGGGGATGAGAAATTGGAAATAAAGACTGAAGAGAGAGATCTGAGAATAACTGTGACGGAGGGGCTCTCGTCAGAGGTTCACGTAAAAAGGAAATCTGCTGAAGCGTACAATTTAGTAAGGAACATAAGAACAATGAGTATCTGATCCTGAGAGAAGAATATGCCAGTCGAAACACAAGATCGCATAGTAAGAAACTGAGGAAGGAAGATGTCTAAAAGATATTAAAAAGTATAGTTTCCTGCAAAGATGTGTTGAGACGTGGAAGGGTTTGAATGAAGAAGTAGTGTCTGCAACAAGTGTACACAGTTTTAAGGAAAGATTGGATAAGTGTAGATATGGAGACGGGGCCACACGAGCATAAAGCCCAGGCCCTGTAAAAACTACAACTAGGTAAAATACACACACACACACACACACACACACACACACACACACACACACACACACACACACACACACACACACACCTGATACAAGTTTATAAATTGGTCAATGGAATGGACCTGATCCTGAGAGAAGAATATGACATACGAAGCACAAGATTGCATAGTAAAAAGCTGAGAAAAGGAAGATGTCTGAGAGATATTAAAAAATATAGTTTCCAGCAGAGATGTATTGAGACGTGGAACAGTTTAAATGAAGAAGTAGTGCCTGCAATGAGTGTGCATATTTTTAAAGTAAAATTGGATAAGTGTAGATATGGAGACGGGGCCGCACGAGCATAAAGCCCAGGCCCTGTAAAACTACAACTAGGTAAATACACACACACACACACACACACACACACACGTCGATGGCGGAGGTGGTCGCTGAGCTCCAGAGCAATCATCTCTAATTCTACAGTTACCATTGCCTAAGAGTAACCAAGGTGGGAAAGGAGCTGGTAATGTTTGTCCCGTCTCCATATAGTCATGTTAACTGTTGATTAGCAAAATAATGTCCAGTGAAGGTAAATATAAACTGTAGCCTGCGTTTGAGCCATCAGCTGGTTTGTTTACATCTGCGCAACATGGCGGCCGTGAACTCGAAAGATGAATCAGACTTCACAGGGTTTCAAGGAATAATGGAGAAGAGCGCTTATGTGAAGAAAATTCTGGAGTTAGAAGGTAAAATTGAAAAACTGTTTGAAAAGTATGGGGCCTGGAAACGAGTTATGACAATGTAAAGAAGACTGTGCCGATATGAAGAAGGAAAATGAAGCACTGAAAGAGGAAGTTAAGCTAATTAAAGTGAATTGCGAAAAATGTGGAGAATCTCTAGGAAAAGTGATGGAGAAGCAGGCTGAATGGAAAAAAGTCAGGAAGTGGAAAGAAAGGAGGTAAATTACAAAGTTGCAAGTCTGGAAAAGGAAATCAAAGAGTCTGGGGAGAAAACTTTGGGCCTTGCTGAAATTATAGATCAACAGATCATAGAAGAGAAGATAGCTGAGAAAGTGGTGAAGGTTATTAAGTCAAATGAGACATTGGTGAGGGAAACTGTAGACAAAAAGAGATGTGTGGTGATATTTGGTGTGGAGGAGGATAAGACACCGAGTAAAATGGAGAGAGAGAAAAACATAAAAAAGGTGATAAATAATATCATTAATGTGGTGCAGGAGGAGGGAAAAGACCTAGTACAAGAAATAGAGGACTTCCATAGAATTGGAAAGTTCACAAGAGAAGGTATGAGGCCAATAAGAATCAAACTTAAGTCACAAAAGGATGTAGATGAATTGGTGGAGAAGTCATGGAGGCTAGCCCAGCAGGAAACAACAAGGAAGATTTGGTTGAGAAGAGATCTCGGTGAAAAGGAAAGAGAAATGTTAAATGAGTTGAGAAAGGAGGCTTTGAAAAAAATGAAGAGAGGACAGAAGAGGAGAAGAAAGAGTTTTTCTGGAGAATCTTGGATATGAGACTGAGGAAGTGGTTCATAACCCAGAAAAGTACAGCAAGAAAGGACTAAAGAAACTTACATATGAGCGAAATGTAATGTATTCCAACATAAATGGAGTGATATCGGGATTTTAGAACTCAACGATTACTTGAGGGACAAGAACCCAGATATTGTGGGTCTTACTGAAACAAAACTGAGAGAGGAGAAGACCTGATGATGGTTGGAGAAGGAAATATAATGTTTGGAAAAGAAATAGAGTAGGTAAGATGGGAGGAGGAGTGATGTTGCTGGTTAAAAAGATATAAAGGTGGATCAAGTGAAAAAGGTATGGGAAAGGCAGAAGTGCTAAAGATCAGAGCAGAAACTAATGAAGGAAAAAGAGGCACTACATAGTGGTGTACGTACCACCTAAGACAAATGCATGGTCAGTACAGGAATATGAAGAAATGATAAGTGATACAGGAACATGTCTGGAAGAAATGTTGGGTGGCTGTGAACGAACTATAATGATGGGAGATTTTAATTGTAAAGAGGTGTGTTGGGAGGACTGGTCAATGGAAGGATCAGAGACAACATGGGGAAATACACTATTGACACTGGCAATGGAAAATGTGTTAACTCAGTGGGTCAAAGAAGATACTAGGTTTGGAGGAGAGGGAGCATCGTCAAGACTGGACTTGGTCTTTAGTACAGAGCCAATGGTCATTGAGGAGATGAGGGTGGAGTGCCCTTTAGCAAAGAGTGATCATGCAGTTTTGGAGTTCAAGGTGATAGACGAAGAGAAATCTAGAAGAAATGAAGAATATAAAGTGGGAAGATGGAATTATGCCAAGACAGATTTTGGAAACCTAAAGAAATTCTTTCAAGAGACAAATTGGATGAAATTCAAGAGTGCTAAGGAGCAAATGAAAAGTGGAAGGAATTTATAAAAATATACAAAGAAGGTGAGAAAAATTTGTACCAATAAGACAACATAGAGAAGTTGGAAAGCAGGACTGGTTTAACGATAGATGTGAAAAGGCTAGAACAAGAAAAGAGGATGCATGGAAGAGGTGGAGAAGGAAAAGACGGATTAAGCAGTGGGAAAGTTACAAAAGAGCAAGAAATGAATATGTGTTGATTAGAAGAGAAGAAAGAAAGAAACAAGAAAAGGATATAATTGATAAATGTAAAGACCAACCAAGGCTTTTTACAGACATGTGAACAACAACATCAAAAATAGAGAAAGTATTGAAAGTTTAGAAGTAAATGGAGTATGCAGTGAAGATCCCAGGAAATGGCAGAGGCTATGAATGGATGCTTTCGGAAGGTATTCACAAAGGAGACTGCTTTTGACAAACCACTGGTAATGGAACAGAAAGGGATTATGAAGGAGTTTCAAGTAACTGTGGAGGAGATCAAGAACATGATGGGGAGTTTAGAAGTGAGAAAAGCTGTGGGACCTGATGGGGTATCAGGATGGATTTTAAGAGAATGCAGGGAGCAATTGGCAGAAAAAGTTTGTGAAGTAATTGATGCCTCATTAAGGGAAGGTGTAGTGCCCCAAGACTGGAAAAGAGCTAACATTGTCCCAATCTATAAATCAGGTAACAAGAGAGACCCATTGAACTATAGACCAGTGTCACTTACAAGTGTGGTAGCTAAGATGTGTGAGAGGGTGGTGAAGAATAGATGGACAGACTTCTTGGAGAAAAATGACATACTTTGTGAGTGTCAATTTGGTTTTAGAAAAGGGCGTTCATGCACGACAAACCTGATATGTTACTATTCGAGGGTGATAGATGTAATACAGGAAAGAGATGGTTGGGCTGATGGAATATATCTGG
Organism: Portunus trituberculatus; assembly: GCF_017591435.1. NCBI lineage: Eukaryota > Metazoa > Arthropoda > Malacostraca > Decapoda > Portunidae > Portunus > Portunus trituberculatus. The sequence continues at coordinate 5,114,267 of NC_059272.1, read as the reverse complement.
ATTTAAAAAGGCCTTTGATAAGGTACCACACCAGAGACTGATCTGGAAACTTGAAATGGTAGGAGGAGTGCATGGCAGTTTACTAAAATGGATGGAAGACTTTTGGTAGGAAGAGAAATGAGAACAATAATTAAGGACAGACCATCAGAATGGGGATTGGTGGAGAGTGGAGTTCCACAGGGATCAGTGTTGGCACCAGTAATGTTCGCGGTCTACATAAATGACATGGTGGATGGGGTGTCCAGTTATGTGAGCCTATTTGCAGACGATGCAAAATTGTTAAGAAAAGTGAGATGTGACAAAGATTGCGAACTACTCCAGGAAGACTTGGACAGAATATGGAAATGGAGCTGTACATGGCAAATGGAGTTCAACACGACAAAATGCAAGAAAATAGAGTTTGGCAAGAGTGAAAGAAGAATCAGGAGTATGTACAAGATAGGAAATGAAGACATAAAACCAGTCATGAAGAAAAAGACCTTGGGGTGACAATTACCAATGACCTATCGCCAGAGAGACATATAAACAAAATAATTGGAGAAGTATTGAACTTATTGAGGAACATAAGAGTGGCGTTCGTATATCTAGATGAAGAAATGATGAAGAAAATAATTACTGCAATGATAAGACCGAGGCTTGAATATGCAACAATACAGTGGGCTCCGAACTTAAAGAAACACATAAGGAAACTAGAGAAAGTACAGAGGGCTGCAACGAAAATGGTGCCTGACTTAAGAGATTTGACTTATGAAGACAGACTGAAAAGAATGCAACTTCCAACCCTGGAAAACAGAAGAGAAAGGGAGACCTGATAGCAATATACAGAGTGATGATTGGCATGGAAAAATGGATAGGGAAGATCTGTGTATGTGGAATGGAAGAATGTCGAGAGGGCATGGGAAAAACTAAAATGGCCACTTATAGGAGAGATGTGAAAAATATAGCTTCCCTCATAGAAGGGTGGAAGCATGGAATAGTTTAGACGTGGAAGTGGTCAACGCAAGGAATATTCATGATTTTAAGAAAAAGCTGGACATTAATAGATATGGAGACGGGACAACACGAGCATAGCTCTTTTCCGTATGTTACAATTAGGTAAATACAATTAGGTAAATACACACACACACACACACACACACACACACACACACACACACACACACACACACACACACACACACACACACACACACATGGAAGAAAACAATCAACCGGTAAGCCATATTGATAGAATTTTTAGAGAAACATATAATTTGCTAAGGAATATTGGATTAGCATTTCACTACATGGACAAAAAGATGATGAAGAAATTGATAAGTACTATAATAAGACCCAGATTGGAATATGCAGGAGTAGTGTGGATCATCATAAAAGAAACACAAAAGAAAGTTGGAGAGACTACAAAAAATGGCTACAAGAATGGTTCCAGAATTTGAAGGGATGAGATATGAGGAGAAACTAAAGGCTATGGATCTGCCAACCCTGGAACAAAGAAGGGAGAGAGGAGATCTGATACAAGTTTATAAATTGATCAATGGAATGGACCAAGTGGATAATGAGAAACTGATCCTGAGAGAAGAATATGACATTCGAAGCACAAGATCGCATAGTAAAAGCTGAGAAAAGGAAGATGTCTGAGAGATGTTAAAAATAAAGTTTCAAAGATGTATTGAGACGTGGAACAGTTTAAATGAAGAAGTAGTGTCTGCAATGAGTGTGCATACTTTTAAAGTAAGATTGGATAAGTGTAGATATGGAGACGGGGCCACACAAGCATAAAGCCCAGGCCCTGTAAAACTACAACTAGGTAATTACAACTAGGTAAAACACACACACACACACACACACACACACACACACACACACACACACACACACACACATATAATGTTTGGAAAAGAAATAGAGTAGGTAAGATGGGAGGAGGAGTGATGTTGCTGGTTAAAAAAGATATAAAGGTGGATCAAGTGAAAGAAGGTATGGGAAAGGCAGAAGTGCTAAAGATCAGAGCAGAAACTAATGAAGGAAAAAAGAGGCACTACATAGTGGTGTACGTACCACCTAAGACAAATGCATGGTCAGTACAGGAATATGAAGAAATGATAAGTGATACAGGAACATGTCTGGAAGAAATGTTGGGTGGCTGTGAACGAACTATAATGATGGGAGATTTTAAATTGTAAAGAGGTGTGTTGGGAGGACTGGTCAATGGAAGGATCAGAGACAACATGGGGAAATACACTATTGACACTGGCAATGGAAAATGTGTTAACTCAGTGGGTCAAAGAAGATACTAGGTTTGGAGGAGAGGGAGCATCGTCAAGACTGGACTTGGTCTTTAGTACAGAGCCAATGGTCATTGAGGAGATGAGGTGGAGTGCCCTTTAGCAAAGAGTGTTCATGCAGTTTTGGAGTTCAAGGTGATAGATGAAGAAATCTAGAAGAAATGAAGAATATAAAGTGGGAAGATGGAATTATGCCAAGACAGATTTTGGAAACCTAAAGAAATTCTTTCAAGAGACAAATTGGATGAAATTCAAGAGTGCTAAGGAGCAAATGAAAAGTGGAAGGAATTTATAAAAATATACAAAGAAGGTGAGAAAAATTTGTACCAATAAGACAACATAGAGAAGTTGGAAAGCAGGACTGGTTTAACGATAGATGTGAAAAGGCTAGAACAAGAAAAGAGGATGCATGGAAGAGGTGGAGAAGGAAAAGACGGATTAAGCAGTGGGAAAGTTACAAAAGAGCAAGAAATGAATATGTGTTGATTAGAAGAGAAGAAAGAAAGAAACAAGAAAAGGATATAATTGATAAATGTAAAGACCAACCAAGGCTTTTTACAGACATGTGAACAACAACATCAAAAATAGAGAAAGTATTGAAAGTTTAGAAGTAAATGGAGTATGCAGTGAAGATCCCAGGAAATGGCAGAGGCTATGAATGGATGCTTTCGGAAGGTATTCACAAAGGAGACTGCTTTTGACAAACCACTGGTAATGGAACAGAAAGGGATTATGAAGGAGTTTCAAGTAACTGTGGAGGAGATCAAGAATATGATGGGGAGTTTAGAAGTGAGAAAAGCTGTGGGACCTGATGGGGTATCAGGATGGATTTTAAGAGAATGCAGGGAGCAACTGGCAGAAAAAGTTTGTGAAGTAATTGATGCCTCATTAAGGGAAGGTGTAGTGCCCCAAGACTGGAAAAGAGCTAACATTGTCCCAATTTATAAATCAGGTAACAAGAGAGACCCATTGAACTATAGACCAGTGTCACTTACAAGTGTGGTAGCTAAGATGTGTGAGAGGGTGGTGAAGAATAGATGGACAGACTTCTTGGAGAAAATGACATACTTTGTGAGTGTCAATTTGGTTTTAGAAAAGGGCGTTCATGCACGACAAACCTGATATGTTACTATTCGAGGGTGATAGATGTAATACAGGAAAGAGATGGTTGGGCTGATGGAATATATCTGGATTTAAAAAAGGCCTTTGATAAGGTACCACACCAGAGACTGATCTGGAAACTTGAAATGGTAGGAGGAGTGCATGGCAGTTTACTAAAATGGATGGAAGACTTTTGGTAGGAAGAGAAATGAGAACAATAATTAAGGACAGACCATCAGAATGGGGATTGGTGGAGAGTGGAGTTCCACAGGGATCAGTGTTGGCACCAGTAATGTTCAGTCTACATAAATGACATGGTGGATGGGGTGTCCAGTTATGTGAGCCTATTTGCAGACGATGCAAAATTGTTAAGAAAAGTGAGATGTGACAAAGATTGCGAACTACTCCAGGAAGACTTGGACAGAATATGGAAATGGAGCTGTACATGGCAAATGGAGTTCAACACGACAAAATGCAAGAAAATAGAGTTTGGCAAGAGTGAAAGAAGAATCAGGAGTATGTACAAGATAGGAAATGAAGACATAAAACCAGTCATGAAGAAAAGACCTTGGGGTGACAATTACCAATGACCTATCGCCAGAGAGACATATAAACAAAATAATTGGAGAAGTATTGAACTTATTGAGGAACATAAGAGTGGCGTTCGTATATTTAGATGAAGAAATGATGAAGAAAATAATTACTGCAATGATAAGACCAAGGCTTGAATATGCAACAATACAGTGGGCTCGAACTTAAAGAAACACATAAGGAAACTAGAGAAAGTACAGAGGGCTGCAACAAAATGGTGCCTGACTTAAGAGATTTGACTTATGAAGACAGACTGAACAGAATGCAACTTCCGACCCTGGAAAACAGAAGAGAAAGGGGAGACCTGATAGCAATATACAGAGTGATGATTGGCATGGAAAAAATGGATAGGGAAGATCTGTGTATGTGGAATGAAAGAATGTCGAGAGGGCATGGGAAAAAACTAAAAATGGCCACTTATAGGAGAGATGTGAAAAAATATAGCTTCCCTCATAGAAGGGTGGAAGCATGGAATAGTTTAGACGTGGAAGTGGTCAACGCAAGGAATATTCATGATTTTAAGAAAAAGCTGGACATTAGTAGATATGGAGACGGGACAACACGAGCATAGCTCTTTTCCCGTATGTTACAATTAGGTAAATACAATTAGGTAAATTAGGTAAATACACACACACACACACACACACACACACACACACACACACACACACACACACACACACACACACGGCCCGGTAGCTCAGTGGTTAAAGCGCTGGCTTCACAAGCCATATGACTGGGGTTTGATTCCCCGGCCGGGTGGAGATATTTGGGTGTGTCTCCTTTCACGTAGCCCTGTTCACCTAGCAGTGAGTAGGTACGGGATGTAAATCGAGGAGTTGTGACCTTGTTGTCCCGGTGTGTGCTGTGTGCCTGGTCTCAGACCTATCCCAAGATCGGAAATAATGAGCTCTGAGCTCGTTCTGTAGGGTAACGTCTGGCTGTCTCGTCAGAGACTGCAGCAGATCAAACAGTGAACACACACACACACACACACACACACACACACACACACACACGGTAGCTCAGTGGTTAGAGTGCTGGCTTCACAAGCCAGAGGACCGGGGTTCGATTCCCCGGCCAGGTGGAGATATTTGGGTGTGTCTCCTTTCACATGTAGCCCCTGTTCACCTAGCAGTGAGTAGGATGTAAATTGAGGAGTTGTGACCTTGTTGTCGCGGTGTGTGGTGTATGCCTGGTCTCAGGCCTATCCGAAGATCGGAAATAATGAGCTCTGAGCTCGTTCCGTAGGGTAACGTCTGGCTGTCTCGTCAGAGACTGCAGCAGATCAAACCGTGAAACACACACCGCGTAGTGTAGTGGTTAGCACGCTCGACTCACAATCGAGAGGGCTGGGTTCGAGACCTGGTAAGCGGCGAGGCAAATGGGCAAGCCTCTTAATGTGTGGCCCCTGTTCATTTAGCAGTAAATAGGTACGGGATGTAACTCGAGGGGTTGTGGCCTCGCTTTCCCGGTGTGTGTTGTGTGTTGATGCGGTCTCAGTCCTACCCGAAGATCGGTCTATGAGCTCTGAGCTCGCTCCGTAATGGGGAAGACTGGCTGGGTGACCAGCAGGCGACCGAGGTAATTACACACACACAGGAGATAAAAAAATTGGAAAGGATACATAAGATTTCTACAAAGATGGTGCCGGAATTAAAGGGCCTCACATAGGAAGAACGACTGAAGGAAATGGGACTGCCAACCTTACAAGGTAGAAGAGAATGCGGGGACCTAATAACAATGTATAAGATAGTAAATTATATTGAAAAGATAGACAAAGAAAATCTGGTGCTGTTGACAGAAGATGGAAAGGACAAGAGGACATGAAAAGATCAGGATGAGGCAGTGTTTGAAGGATATTGGAAAATACAGTTTTCCACACAGAACGGTGGAAAAATGGAATGCATTGGGTAATGAAATTGTTACAGCACATAGTGTGCATAACTTTAAAGAAAAACTAGATAAATGAAGATATGGAGACAGGACACTATGAACCCCTCTCGAACCCTGTACAATACAACTAGGTAAATATTTTGAAAATTCTTGTGCTTCATTGTTTTCCTTTAAAAACCGTGATCCGGGTGAGGACTTCGAAGATAACATCCCAAAGCACCACCACAAACTCACCCATAATCATATAAATGTGGTTTCTAGGCTCAATACTTTGTTAAGTGGTCTGTCTTACCCCACCTTCCCCTATATTCTCTCTCTCTCTCTCTCTCTCTCTCTCTCTCTCTCTCTCTCTCTCCGTTAATAAGGATGAATCCAATGTTGGAGGTGCCAAGGGAGGCTGTGATCCTTCCCACGCTCATGCCGACATCCACACCCTATCTATGCTAACACACACTCACTCACACACACACACACACACACACACACACACACACACACACACACACACACACACACCTGTTGAACCTGTTGAACGAAGTTTTGAGCAGATAGTACTGCCCAAGGCCACGCTGATGCGCCGCCATTAGTAGATGCCGTCTGCTTGTTGTAGCGCCAGCTGGTCAGTGATGCTATTGCTGGCAGCACGAATGAGGTAGTGCGGCAACTTGGGTTGGTCTGGTACCGAACGAAAAAACTTGTCTAGATTATGTTTGAACTGGTCCGGGCTGATGTTTGAGTCACGTAGGTGCCTTGGTAGAGCGTTGAAGAGCAAAGGTCCTCTTGTCCCAAAAGCGTTCTCCTGAGTGTTTTTATTTTTGTGGCCGCTCTGGGGTTTGGTCGATCCACTTGGCAAAATCGTCCCAGTCGTTGGTTTGTAAATGTTCTTATATTGAGGTTGTTTATGATATGGCCAGTTATAATTTTGTATATGTAAATGATGACATACCGTTCCCTGCGTCTTTCTAAAGAGAATAAATCGAGTTTTTGTAGTCCAGTAGTTCAAGTGTTTGATAGTTGTGATCTTACTTGTAAAGTTTCGCTGAACAGCCTCTAGTGATTGTATTTCACCAACTTTCCATGGGGACCAGAGCTGACAACAATAC
>NC_059272.1:5089791-5102291 GCF_017591435.1 Portunus trituberculatus | reverse complement strand
TTGGAAGCAATGAGTGTGGCAAGGAACATATAAGTAGAAACCTTGGGGAGAATTTAGCAGTATCGCCACCACCACCATGCCGTCGGGACCTGTGGACAACATTATCTTGCTGGCTGACTGCTACAAGGTACGCGAGTGATTAAGTGTGTGTATGTACGTACATATATACGTGTGTGTATTAAAGAGTGACTGAAGGGGATGAAAAAGTTAAGCTTGAAATATAAAGGCCCTAAGAGACGCAAGGAAAAGATGTTTGTATATCTTATACTTTTCTCCCACCTCATTCCTCCCTCACCACCAGTTTTTATTATTTTTCAGTCGTATATACTAGCTAAAGTATATGAAATATTCGCGAGACATAGAAAGAATGTAATGTTTTAAATTAATGATATATTTACTCCATCTGTCCATGCAAGCTATTATACATTGCTCGCAATGTTATCCAAATATGACCGTGGAATTAAACAGCATGCAAGGAAAAGGTTAACATTTATCACAAAACAGGGATTATTATATTACCCGAATAACCATTATGTAATACTTAACACTACTTAAAGCGATGGTTGGCTGCTACAACTACTGCTGCTACTACTATTAGTACTACTACTACTACTACTACTACTACTACTACTACTACTACTACTACTACTACTACTACTACTACTACTACTACTACTACTATTGTATTCAGCACTGCTATTTCTCACCATCACTAATTCAGCATTCCATTTCCATCCTCTCGCATGTCAGCCGCGCCTCCCGGCTATCACCTAGTCGTCCTACATCAGTTGTAGAGTAAAAAATAGAAATGAAGATTATGAAGGAAAGCAAAATATAGGAAGGGGAAGTATAGCAAGGGGGGAGAAGTGAGAGGGAGTGGAAAAGGAAATATCATATGTTATCAGTGAGTGTTTGCTAGAGGAAATGGTGCAGATAGGTCGTAAAAGACAAGAAAATTATAACTGGAAGGAAAGCAAGCATGTTAGCTAAAATAGATGAAAAAGAAATCTTAGTTGCTATTTTTTTTATAGGGTGGCGAGGAGAAAGACAGGTTACAAAGTTGGCCACAAGAATATTACTACCTCCTTGTCTAGTGTGTGTATGAGACGAGGCAACGGAATATGGGATGATTGTTGCTTAACTAAATATTTAACGTAGCCTACAGTGTTCGGTTGCATTGGACAAGCACTTATATGGACTGTAAAAATTCAAATTACGTGGATAAGTACGATAATGTCCGGCATGGCAGTGAAAAAATAAGGAATATATTGTGCGGTGGCTGCGAAGAAAAAAAAAAAAATGTATCGTGGTGTATTTAGCTGGGAGGAGATATACTGTACGTACAGTGGAGGGACTAAATGAGTAAAGATAAGTATGCTGAAGTGGCCTACTCAAGTGGTAAAACTCATGTCACTATTATCTCTGATATGGGAATACAATGGAGATCTGAAGGCCTTTAATTCGTCTTGTATTTATTCCCTAACGTCACTTAGCATATAATTTTCATCAACCCTGCGCTCTGTGACACACATTCATCCTACTTGGATACCCTTTATTTTTCTCTCAGGCTAATTTCAAAGGTAACTGTTGTTTAGTTAGTTTATCGAGAGAGAGAGAGAGAGAGAGAGAGAGAGAGAGAGAGAGAGAGAGAGACGAATTGGAGTCGACTTCTGATCACTGTTTTTCTTCAGATGCGCAGAGTCCTCGATAAGCCATCAATAGAATGACGAAAAGCTTTGAAAAACTTAAAACTTCCACTAAAGCCTGTTAGCTGGAGTCGAGACAAGCCCATCGCAACTTTCCATATGAACCTCATCTGGAAGTGTTATTGTATCCCAAAATCAGAATGGACGATAAGCAAGATTTTATTGTTATTTGTACGTTGAAGATCCTGAAACATTTGCCAGCGGCTGAGAATTATTACATTATCATAATAATCTTTAAGCTACATAGCTCAAATGAAAGTGAGATGAATCTAATAGTTATACGTATGTGAATATTTTCTCAAACATTGTTACAAAGTCAGCTACTGTGTACAGGGTACTGAATGAAACCTCTTCACCATCGTTACGTCAAGAGAAAGAATCAATGTCTACGACAAAAGGTTGAAGTACTATTTCCTGTACTGTTCACTTGATTCTATTACGAGTAAACTGGTGTGGACTAAGTGAAAAAAAAATACGATCATCTTACTCTTCATCTCTCAACCCAACTACTGAGTTGAATTAGGGTGAATAACCAAGCATGATCATTATTTTCGGTTACTCGACCTTTGCTGGTGGCTAGCAACAAGGTAAACAGAATACATTTTCTTTACCTTGGCTAGGAAGGGGTTGGGGATACGGTACGGAAACGAGGTAAAGTGAATACAGGATAACAATTATCTATTTAATACAAGTGCTGGTTACTCCAAGAAACCAAGAAACTAGCATTGATTATTAGGATTTGTGATTTAAGATCAACATACACAGTAACTACATGTGTGAAAAAAAGGAAAAAAATATATATAAAACTTAGGGACAACAAAACATTTAATCAAGAAGACACAAGTAACATAAAAAAAAAAAAAAGATAAAGACGCTCAAAGGTCTAAGTTGCAAGCTAGAGCAAATACAACAAACAGTAGAATGGATTACCCGAACAAATGATGTGCTTGAACATGCACCTCAGCAAATCTGTACTCTGGACGGACAGCACAGCGGTAGTGCAATATATGGCACTTCAAACCGTTCGTGGCTAATCGACTGACGATCATCCACGAGGCCATTAAACCCGATCAGTGGCGGCATGTAAGATCTGCCTTGAATCCAGCTGACGATGTGAGCCGTGGGTGCGCAGTGTAGGCTACATAGATTTCTAAAGATTAGGAAGATAAGCTACTTGATACTAAAAATATATCTATAGAAACATAATACCAAAAAAAAAAAAAAAAATTATATCGACCAAATTGATGACCGAAAGCATATACTGTCCATAATAATACAACAATATTTAAAATGAAATCAAATGCAGAATGTAATAGTCTATTAAAACAAGGAAATGGAAGTAGCTAAGTTCAAGAAAAATTAAGTGAATTAACGAATGACACTAAATATTGTCCGTGTGTGTGTGTGTGTGTGTGTGTGTGTGTGTGTGTGTGTGTGTGTGTTCACTGTTTGATCTGCTGCAGTATCTGACGAGACAGCCAGACGTTACCCTACGGAACGAGCTCAGAGCTCATTATTTCCGATCTTCGGATAGGCCTGAGACCAGGTGTGTGTGTGTGTGTGTGTTTCACTGTTTCACTGTTTGATCTGCTGCAGTCTCTGACGAGACAGCCAGACGTTACCCTACGGAACGAGCTCAGAGCTCATTATTTCCGATCTTCGGATAGGCCTGAGACCAGGCACACATCACACACCGGGACAACAAGGTCACAACTCCTCGATTTACATCCCGTACCTACTCACTGCTAGGTGAACAGGGGCTACACGTGAAAGGAGACACATCCAAATATCTCCACCCGGCCAGGGAATGGAACCCTGGTCCTCTGGCCAGCGCTCTAACCACTGAGCTACCGGGCGTGTGTGTGTGTGTGTGTGTGTGTGTGTGTGTGTGTGTGTGTGTGTGTGTGTGTGTGTGTGTGTGTAACTAACTAACTAATGTAACAGAAAAGTGGGGTGAAGAGATGTGTGTGTGTACTTTGTTCACCACCACCATTACGGTCGCCTGCTGATCACTCAACCATGGAGCCTTACTCATTACGAAGTGAGCTCAGAGTTCATAGACCGACCGATATTCGGGTAGGACTGAGAACACACCACGCTCTACACACCGGGAAATTAAGGCCACAACTCGTTACATCCGGTCCCTACTTGCTGCTAGGTGAACAGGGGTTACATACTAAACTTTAAAGGCTCGTGCAGAGAGAGAGAGAGAGAGAGAGAGAGAGAGAGAGAGAGAGAGAGAGATGGTATTATAGCTTCGCTCGTTCGTTGCCTTCTGAGGCGTTTAACTGGCTTAATGGTTTGATTTTCATTTACTGTTCCTGAATAATTGAAGCTGATGATCCATCTCTCATCAAGGTGTTAGCCGACTGTATATTCCATGGCCTCTCTTTATTTAGTAACTCATCACACACTTTTAGCGATATTGTCAAGCATGTATTCTGTATTCTTTTAGATTTTCCAAAATACAGTTCCCTTAAAAACTCTTGCTGAAGATCCACGCTCATTTCTTCGATATGTCTATTTCCTTACCCATATTTGCTTATATCTGTCAACCTTTATTTATATATTTAAAATATTTCACGATACAGTAATTATGACACATTATTAATCATTATATTTGCCTCTGCCATGTAGAGCGACGATAGTGGTGCGGTCAGGTTAGCACTGTGGTTATATAAGTGTAGGTGAGATCTCGGGGAACACACTCTTGAGATCAGCCAGTGATCTCAGATCTCAGCCTTCTTGCTCGAATTACTCACTTGGCTTTGGAAAATTAAGAGCAAGTAACGCACACTTGACTTGACTCTCAACTTGTCTGGTGTACACGTGTGTCACGTCAGCTTGAATCTAGGAAATATGTTCTAGGTAGCATGTCTCTCTCTCTCTCTCTCTCTCTCTCTCTCTCTCTCTCTCTCTCTCTCTCTCTCTCTCTCTCTCTCTCTCTCTCTCTCTCGTCTTCCTTCTCCTGTCATATTTCCTCGTCTCATCGCATTTTTTTTTTTTTTGTCTTTATATTGGTAGAGAGATAATCAGGTAATCGTTCACTTTGCCTTCTATATTTCAAGTTTATACAAGTTAATTCGACCATCATTATATGATACATACTTAATACTAGAGCGCAAAACACACACACACACACACACACTCACACGTGCTGATTAATTTTCTCTGCAGGCCTTACCATAGGATATGTAATAATGTATGTATATACATTGTGAAATGTTTATGGCAATAAATTATTTGAACTTGAACTTGAACACACACACACACACACACACACACACACACACACACACACACACACACACACACACACACACACACACAGGGAATATGTTCCGAAATATAGACCTAAAGAAGAAGGAAAGAAAGATTGGTTTAATGCAAGATGTGCTAGGGCAAAGGAGAAACGAGATGGAGCATGGAAAAGGTGGAGAAGAAACAGAAATCCAGAAAATAAGGAAAACTTCAAAGCAGCAAGAAATGAATATGCTAAGGTGAGAAAGGAAGAAGAAAAGAACTATGAAAAGGACATTGTCGAAAAATGTAAGGAACAACCAAAATTGTTCTACAGATTCATAAATGGAAAAATAAGACAAAAAGAAACAATAGAAAGGTTAAAAGGAGAAAACGGAATGGTGGAAGACCCAAAAAGTATGGCAGAACTGTTAAATAGTAAATTTCATGAGGTCTTTACTAAGGAATCCAAATTTGAAAGACCACAGGGTAATAGAGACTGTCTATATGAAAGAGATTAAAGTAACCAAGCTTGAAATAAAAAGTTGATGACGGAATTGGATGAGGAAAAGGCAATGGGACCGGATGAAGTCTCAGGCAGAATACTGAAAGAATGTAGGGAAGAACTAGCAAGTCCAATATACAACATCATAAAATGCTCAATAGAAAATGGAACAGTGCCAGTGGAGTGGAAAAGAGCTGAGGTGGTTCCCATATATAAGAGCGGAAGGAAGGAAGAACCTTTAAATTACAGACCGGTATCACTAACTAGTGTAATATGCAAGATGTGTGAAAAAGTAATAAAGAAGCAATGGATCGAGTTTCTTGAAGACAACAAAATATTATCAAATAGCCAATTTGGTTTTAGAAAAGGTCGGTCATGTGTGACAAATTTATTGAGTTTCTACTCTAGAATAGTTGATAAAGTACAAGAGAGAGAGGATGGGTTGACTGTATTTATTTAGATCTAAAAAGGCTTTTGATAAAGTGCCACATGAAAGATTACTATGGAAGTTAGAGGAGAAGGGTGGCTTAAAAGGAAGCACATTGAGATGGATGAAGAATTACTTAATGGGAGAGAAATAAGGACGATAGTTAAAGATATGAAGTCCAAGTGGAGAACAGTAGACAGCGGAGTGCCACAGGGGTCAGTATTGGCACCAATACTTTTCTCGTATATATAAATGACATGCCAGAGGAGTGAACAGCTACATAAATCTGTTTGCGGACGATGCGAAACTGTGCAGAGTCATTAAACAAAAGAGGATTGTGAAATACTACAGGAAGACTTAAACAAGATCTGGAAATGGAGCAAAAATGGGAGATGGAATTCAATGTGGACAAAAGCCATGTCATGGAAATGGGAAAAAGTGAAAGACGACCAGTGGGAATCTATAAGATGGGAGATGGAGTAGAACTAGAAAAAGTAAAAAGGAAAAGGACTTGGGAGTGACAATGGAAGAAAATAATCAACCGGTTAGCCATATTGATAGAATTTTCAGAGAGACGTATAATTTGCTAAGGAATATTGGAGTAGCATTTCACTATATGGACAAGGAAATGATGAAGAAATTGATAAGTACTAAAATAAGACCTAGATTGGAATATGCAGGAGTTGTGTGGACTCCCCATAAAAGAAACACATAAGAAAATTAGAGACTACAAAAATGGCTACAAGAATGGTTCCAGAATTTAAAGGGATGGCATATGAGGAGAGACTAAAGGCAATGGATCTACCAACCTTGGAGCAGAGAGAGAGAGAGGGATCTGATACAAGTTTATAAATTGATTAACGGAATGGATGAAGTGGATAATGAGAAACTGATCCTGAGAGAAGAATATGACTTTAGAAGCACAAGATCGCATAGTAAGAAACTAAGGAAGGACGATGTCTGAGAGATGTTAAAAATTTAGTTTCCCGCAAAGATGTGTTGAGACTTGGAACAGTTTGAGTGAGGAAGTGGTATCAGCAAAGAGTGTACATAGTTTTAAAGAAAAATTGGATAAGTGTAGATATGGAGACGGGACCACACGAGCATAAAGCCCATGCCCTGTAAAACTACAACTAGGTAAATACAACTAGGTAACACACACACACACACACACACACACACACACACACACACACACACACCTTGTTGTAATGGTTTGCGAGCTGGGCCTACACTCTGCACGATGAACATAGGACTATATACTAATTCCATACTATTCATCTTGATAATGACACTCTTGATATCCTGGGGCTCAATTCTTGGGCAATAAGGAGAAAACGGGCTTTCTCTTTAAAGTGTGCTCTTTATCAACTGTCACGTCTGTGTGTGTGTGTGTGTGTGTGTGTGTGTGTGTGTGTGTGTGTGTGTGTGTGTGTGTGTTTATCTAGTTGTATTCACCTAGTTGTAGTTTTACAGGGCCTGGGCTTTATGCTCGTGTGGCCCCGTCTCCATATCTACACTTATCCAATCTTACTTTAAAAGTATGCACACTCGTTGCAGACACTACTTCTTCATTTAAACTGTTCCACGTCTCAATACATCTTTGCGGGAAACTATATTTTTTAACATCTCTCAGACATCTTCCTTTTCTCAGCTTTTGACTATGCGATCTTGTGCTTCGGATGTCATATTCTTCTCTAAGGATCAGTTTCTCATTATCCACTTGGTCCATTCCGTTGATCAATTTAAAAACTTGTATCAGGTCTCCTCTCTCCCTTCTTTGTTCCAGGGTTGGTAGATCCATAGCCTTTAGTCTCTCCTCATATGTCATCCCTTCAAATTCTGGAACCATTCTTGTAGCCATTTTTTGTGGTCTCTCCAATTTCCTTATGTGTTTCTTTTTATGAGGGGTCCACACTACTCCTGCATATTCCAATCTGGGTCTTATTATAGTACTTATCAATTTCTTCATCATTTCTTTGTCCATGTAGTGAAATGCTACTCCAATATTCCTTAGCAAATTATATGTTTCTCTAAAAATTCTATCAATATGGCTAACTGGTTGATTGTTTTCTTCCATTGTCACTCGTAAGTCCTTTTCCTTTTTTACTTTCTCCAGTTCTACTCCATCTCTCATCTTATAGATTCCCACGGGTCGTCTTTCACTCTTTCCCATTTCCATGACATGGCTTTTGTTCACATTGAATTCCATTTCCCACTTTTTGCTCCATTCCCATATCTTATTTAGGTCTTCTTGCAGTATTTCACAATCCTCTTTTTGCTTTATAACTCTGCACAGTTTCGTATCATCTGCAAACAGATTTATGTAGCTGTTCACTCCTTCTGGCATGTCGTTAATATAAATGAGGAAAAGTATTGGTGCCAATACTGACCCTTGTGGCACTCCGCTTTCTACTGCTCTCCACTTGGACTTTATATCTTTAACTACCGTCCTTATTTCTCTCCCCCTCAAATAATTTTCTATCCATCTCAATGTGCTGCTTTTTAAGCCACCCTTCTCCTCTAACTTCCATAGTAATCTTGCATGTGGCACTTTGTCAAACAACTTTTTTAAATCCAAATAAATACAGTCAACCCATCCCTCTCTCTCTTGTACTCTATCAACTATTCTAGAATAGAAACTCAATAAATTAGTTACACACGACCGTCTTTTCCTAAAACCAAATTGGCTATTTGATATTAATTTGTTGTCTTCAAGGAACTCGATCCATTGTTTCTTTATTATTCTTTCACACATCTTGCATATTACACTAGTTAGTGATACCGGTCTGTAATTTAAAGGTTCTTCCTTCCTTCCACTCTTATATATGGGAACCACCTCAGCTCTTTTCCATTCTACTGGTACTGTTCCATTTTCTATTGAGCATTTTATGATGTTGTATATAGGACTTGCTAGTTCTTCCCTACATTCTTTCAGTATTCTGCCTGAGACTTCATCTGGTCCCATTGCCTTGTCTTCATCCAGTTCCTTCATTAATTCTTTTATTTCAAGCTTGGTTACTTTAATCTCTTTCATATAGACTGTCTCGATTACCCTGTGGCCTTTCAAATTTAGATTCTTTAGTAAAGACCTCCTGGAATGTATTATTTAATAGTTCTGCCATACTTTTTGGGTCTTCCACCATCCCGTTCTCTCATTTTAACCTTTCTATTGTTTCTCTTTGTCTAATTTTTCCATTTATGAATCTATAGAACAATTTTGGTTGCTCCTTACATTTTTTGACAATGTCCTTTTCAAAGTTCTTTTCCTCTTCCTTCCTCACCTTAACATATTCATTTCTCGCTGCCTTGAAGTTTTCCTTATTTACTGGATTTCTATTTCTCCTCCACCTTTTCCATGCTCCATCTCTTTTCTCCTTTGCCCTAGCACACCTTGCATTAAACCAATCTTTCTTTCCTTCTTCTTTAGGTCTATATTTCGGGACATATTCCCTGACTCCTGTTTGCTCGATTGAAAATTTGATACCGGAAGTGTTTATCGGTCCTCCTTTTAGCCTCCTATTCTTAAGAGTTTTATTCTTTCATCGCTATTTCCAAGGCCACAAGGATGATCAGACGAGTTGTCAAGGTCATTTTCACCATACTGGTGCATACATAGCTTGTCAATCTATCACCTATACGGTACTTAAAAATATACAAAAGAAAAAAAAAATGAAAACTACGTGGCAGTTACTTCAGCAATATTAGATTCAATAGACTGAAAATGAAAATGAGGAATATAAAAAAGAGTATACCAGAAGGAGAATAAAAAATTTAGTGACTATCAGAGCTAAACAACGTGACTGCAAACAAACGAAGAAAAATGCGGTGACGTTGATGAAAAATCGTCCTTGCTTCCTTCCTCCTTCCACACGAGTAAAGGGGGACACGGTGTGGCATGAAGAAGTGTCCCACCCAACGATTATAGATAACTTTATACTCGTTGGTCCCACCATCAAAGACTATATAAACAAGACTGAAAAGCGTCAATTTACCGTGTAGCCTAGGCAAACTGGTAACTCTTCTTGTTTGCGGTTCACTCACGCGATGGCGCTGCTGTTGCAGCTTAAGATCAAGATCAGCACCGTTGATCCGTCTGCATGTTTACATGTGTCAACACTCAAACAAGAGGGCCCACAGCAGTGACAGGTTACACGCCGCATGTTCTCAAGAAATCCGCAAAAATGAACACTAGAGTGGGGCATCCATGTGTTAATTTTGTCGCAGGACAAAGGGCACCCACCCACACTTGCTCTTCTATCGCTTTCCTAAAGATCATGACAGGTAAGTACTGGTGTTTAACATGTGGATCGTAGTATACTTGATTTGGTTGAGACCTGTACAAATCAGTATAAACCTGCGTTATATTTGTTTGCTTATGCTTGCCTGCCTCTGCTATATTTGTAACATAGCTTCCATTCTAAAATCTAGGCCTGTTGTTTTGGTAATTGTTTATGTTTATAATTTCCAATGAACTTATTAAACTTGCTTAGATATGTGTTTTTCCTTTCATGAGAATTCCAGATTTCTGGATAACACTTAAAAGAAAAAAAATCATTGCTCTCAAAATTGGCAAATAAATAAAAATATGACTTACAAAAACATTGTGTTTGTATTTACCATTAATATGCAGAAGTAATCCATGTGTAGAGCACCAAACAGGTACAATACGTACGCATATTACTTTCTTACTGTGCAGTATCCAACGCCAACAAAAAACACCAATCACAAGTTACAAAACACAGGAATATTACATATTTTCAGCATACTGTTTTATCTCTTTTTCAGTACATAAAGTATACATATCAAACACTGTTCTGTATTTCCATATAAATGAAAGAAAATAAAGAATTCAAATGCAAAAAACATATTCTGTGAAACTTTAATTATTTTTTTCCTGATATTAATTGGTTTTATTTTTGGGCCTTAAAAATCTCGATTTCTGGCCTTTTGAGAGTATTAAGAGCCGAATTAATGGAGTTTGTATATATATATATATATATATATATATATATATATATATATATATATATATATATATATATATATATATATATATAATCTGTAATTTGGCTTATTTGAACCAATTTGAAAATATTTAACTAAGTAGGTGACATGTAATTTACCAAAGTACATTATAAATAAAGAAAGTACACACACACACACACACACACAGAACAGTGGACATCTGGAATAGCTTAAGTGAAATAAGTGAAAGGGTGGTTACTGCAGCCACCATACACATCTTTACAGACAAGCTATATGCATAGCTATAGATATGGAGACAGGCTAATGTGCCATGCTGTACAGCACAACTATAGGTAAATAAACACACACACACACACACACACACACACACACACACTACCAATAATGTACTCTAGTACAGTACATATTTACTTCATCCATCTGACTTCATCCATCTGTGACCCCGTTCAAGCTCCCTTGTATCCAACTTGAGTTGTAAGTATATCATAGAGATATATGTATATTAATAGTACATGTGCGATAACTATCTATAATTAGTGAGGCAACACACACACACGTGTGTGTGTGTGTGTAATTCACTGTTTGATCTGCTGCAGTCTCTGACGAGACAGCCAGACGTTACCCTACGGAACGAGCTCATAGCTCATTATTTCCGATCTTCGGATAGGCCTGAGACCAGACACACACCACACACCGGGACAACAAAGTCACAACTCCTCGATTTACATCCCGTACCTACTCACTGCTAGGTGAACAGGGGCTACACGTGAAAGGAGACACACCCAAATATCTCCACCCGGCCGGGGAATCGAACCCCAGTCCTCTGGCTTGTGAAGCCAGCGCTCTAACCACTGAGCTACCGGGCCGTGTGTGTGTGTGTGTGTGTGTGTGTGTGTGTGTGTGTTCACTGTTTGATCTGCTGCAGTCTCTGACGAGACAGCTAGACGTTGCCCATTACGGTGCGATCTGAGAGCTCATTATGTGTAATTTTTTTCACCTCGGTCGCCTGCTGGTCACCCAGCCAGTCTTCCCCATTACGGAGCGAGCTCAGAGCTCATAGACCGATCTTCGGGGTAGGACTGAGATCACAACACACTCCACACACCGGGAAAGCGAGGCCACAACCCCTCGAGTTACATCCCGTACCTATTTACTGCTAGGTGAACAGGGGCCACACATTAAGAGGCTTGCCCATTTGCCTCGCCGTGTGTGTGTGTGTGTGTGTGTGTGTGTGTGTGTGTGTGTGTGTGTGTGTGTGTGTGTCGCCTCCCTAATTATAAATAGTTATCGCACATGTACAATATACATATATCTCTATGATATAACTCAAGTTGGATACAAGGGAGCTAGAACGGGGTCACAGGTAGATGAAGTAAATATGTACTGTACTAGAGTACATTACTGATAGTGTGTGTGTGTGTGGAGGAAGGAACTCAAAGCGATTATTCAAATCGTGGAGCTGTTTGTTTACCGAGGCGTTAGTTTGCGGTTCACTCAATGGATGGCGGTTATCCACTATTCTAGCGGTATCTGGCATCTTTACTGGCGACACGAATTTCTTATGGTGAATGGCAATCTTTCCAGTCTTGTTTTATCTATTAGTCTTTGCCACCATGACGAAATGGGAAAGTTC
>NC_059272.1:5074791-5084791 GCF_017591435.1 Portunus trituberculatus | reverse complement strand
ATGGAAATTGAAAAAAAAAATGTAAAGAAGTAGAGAAATCTGAAATAAGTAGAATTAGTAATGAAAATTATATTAGAAAATAAAAAGAAAAGTTAGAGAGGATGAGTTTTTAACAAAGGTTCGAGAGAAGAGCTCAGCTTTAGAGACTGATGAGATGGCAGTGGTGCCATCAGGATGAAATAAAGGATGGAAGGATGAAGAAGTAAAGCTAATGGAGATGGCCAGATGCCAGAAATCTCAATGGGAGTTGTATATTGAGAGATTTTGACATTTTCTATTATTGAAGGGAGTTTTTGGCAAGTTAGAGAACAGACCTGGCATGATTCCGGGCAGAAGAGTATATGAGATTTAAGTCATGGAAGGCTCAAGTACTTCTTGTGGGCATCCTCTCTATCATGTATACCACGAGAACAGCTTGTGTTAGACCAAGATTTAGAAGGTTTAGGTTGAGAGATAGAGTAAGGAATTACGCCTCCATGTCAGACTATCACCTCTTATGCGCTCAGCACTCAGATGGATCTCTGACATGGAGGCAACAGTCATTCCAAGGAAAATCAGCACAATATGTCGTCATGTTCTCCAAACTGGCAGAGGCAAAAAGCCAAAGGCACATCTGCTTTTGGGGATCTTGAAGAATTAGGATAAGATACAGATGTGAAATTGTGACTAGAGGAGGCCAACGGATGATACGGAAACAGCCTAAGCAGAAAATTAAAAGAAACTCTCTCTCTCTCTCTCTCTCTCTCTCTCTCTCTCAGCATCACGGAGGTCGCTTACCGCTGCGCATCAAGGCTGTGCCCGAGGGAAGCGTGCTGCCCACCAAGAACGTGCTTTTCACCGTCGAGAACACTGATCCTGCCGTACCATGGCTTACCAACTTCTTCGAGGTGAGACACAGAGGACTGTATGCTGAAACACGTCGGGCCGCACCTTCACTATTTTCCAAAACCTAAGCCAACAGTACTTTGCTTTAATATAGTTTATTCGTTAATTTTTTTTATTCATTTTACTCATTTATCTTTTTTTATTTATTTATTTATTTTTTACAGTTTTAGTGAAAAAATCTCTACATTACGAACAGGAGAAACGATCTTGATAACGGGTAATCACTAATCATTGCTGTGGCCTTTGTTGAAAATAGTCGCGTTCAGCAAAGGGCTGATCTTTACTTTCATGTGTAACAATAACGAAATTTCTATCGATGTTCATGTGTATAAAAAAAAAAAAAAAATCTCTCTGAACAGACGATACTGGTGCAAGCATGGTACCCCATGACGGTTGCCACAGCCTCCAGCGTGTACCGCCAGCTCATCACCCACTACCTGCACCTCACCCACGACACTGACGAGATGGCAGAGTACATGGTGAGAAAGAAACGATTTTCTCCACTTCGCCTCATCAGCTCTCAACAAGTTGGAGTGTTTCAAAGATCTTTTTTGTAATTCAAGGGATATTTCAGTCAACTGCTATTCTACATTATTATTACGCATCATTATTATTGTTATTATTTAAAGATGTTATAATTCCCTTCGTTACATATGAAGACATATTCTATGTAATTCATATCCACTATAATAACAAAAAACATCTATCACTATTACTACTATTCTTTTCAGCTGCATGACGCTGGGTACCGCGGCGTGTCTTCAGTGGAATCAGCGGCCTTGGGAGGGGCGGCTCACATGCTCAGTTTCAAAGTGAGTGAGAGAGAGAGGAGGGGGGGGGACTATGAATCTTATCCTAACATATAAACCCAAAAAGCATCCCATCATCTTCGCCCTATTAACATTCTCCGTCACTAAAAATCCCAACACCCCTCTATCGTCATCTTCTTGTCCCTACCACCTCCTCATCTTTCCTACAAGCATCATTCAATTACTACGTCATTATCATCATTAACACCCCGACATTTTCATATTACAGTTTTCTTTTTCTCCGTCACCTCCCGGTCAAGGACCCCATCATCCTCCTGTTCCCATGACTACATATTCCATCACCTGCTCCTGCTCACCATCTTCCTATCCCCATCACTTTCTTATCACTATCATTGTCTCCATCTCGTATATAAACACCTCATCTTTCTTCTACACCCATGACTACTTTTTTCTCTAACACTCCACCTCTCATTTCCCCATCACAGTCCTCAGACACCGTGGCAGGCACCTCCCTCCTGCGTAAGTTCTATGGGCTGGAAGGTGTGGCAGGTTATTCCACGCCCTCTTCAGAGCACTCTACAGTCACATCATGGGGCAGGAACAGGGAGCTGCAGTCACATCGCCACATGCTGGATACCTACCATCAAGGTAACAACACACACATGCACACACACACTTTTCAAAATGGAACATAACATGCTTTGATTCACTAGTACTTAAGTCTTCAAAATTTGAAAAGAATGACTATGTATAGCTAAACACACACACACACACACACACACACACACACACACACACACACACACACACACACACACACACACACACACACCACACACACGCCCGGTAGCTCAGTGGTTAGAGCGCTGGCTTCACAAGCCAGAGGACCGGGGTTCGATTCCCCGGCCGGGTGAAGATATTTGGGTGTGTCTCCTTTCACGTGTAGCCCTTGTTCACCTAGCAG
Source organism: Portunus trituberculatus (assembly GCF_017591435.1). NCBI lineage: Eukaryota > Metazoa > Arthropoda > Malacostraca > Decapoda > Portunidae > Portunus > Portunus trituberculatus. The sequence goes on along the minus strand of NC_059272.1, from coordinate 5,082,172 downwards.
TGAGTAGGAACGGGATGTAAATCGAGGAGTTGTGGCCTTGTTGTTCCGGTGTGTGGTGTGTGCCTGGTCTCAGGCCTATCCGAAGATCGGAAATAATGAGCTCTGAGCTCGTTCCATAGGGTAACGTCTGGCTGTCTCGTCAGAGACTGCAGCAGATCAAACAAACAGTGAAACACACACACTGAGCTGCATTTATCTATAGAAGTAAGACAGAGGCCGTAAAATTATGTATAAAATAGAGGTACAGTAAGTAATCCCAGCATAAGTCGGACCAATTGGAGGGGAGGCCAATTCAAGTTATCGGAAAATCTGAGTTACATGTTTTTTTTTTTTTTTTTTCACATTTTGCACGCCTGTTACCACGGACAGTTGAAATAGTTTGTATAATGCATCGTATAAAAAGGTACTACATACATGGCGTACGCACGCACTGCCACACACACACACACACACACACACACACACACACACACACACACACACACACACACACACACACCGCTTTCCCGGTGTGTGGAGTGTTGTGGTCTCAGTCCTACCCGAAGATCGGTCTATGAGCTCTGAGCTCGCTCCGTAATGGGGAAGACTGGCTGGGTGACCAGCAGACGACCGAGGTGAATTACACACACACACACACACACACACACCGCGTAGTGTAGTGGTTAGCACGCTCGACTCACAATCGACTCACAATTCGAGTCCCGGTAAGCCGCGAGGCAAATGGGCAAGCCTCTTAATGTGTGGCCCCTGTTCACCTAGCAGTAAATAGGTACGGGATGTAACTCGAGGGGTTGTGGCCTCTCTTTCCCGGTGTGTGGAGTGTGTTGTGGTCTCAGTCCTACCCGAAGATCGGTCTATGAGCTCTGAGCTCGCTCCGTAGTGGGGAAGACTGGCTGGGTGACCAGCAGACGACTGAGGTGAATTACACTCCTAAAGAAGAAGGAAATAAAGATTGGTTTAATGCACACACATCAGACGCGGTCGAGGAAGGACGCACTGGCGTCGCTCAGACAATTAGCTGATCTTCACTTCCTATTGTATAGTATTTACAGTGGCCTGGGCAAGTAGTCTGGACTCATTTTTCATGAAATCAACTGTTAAAGAATCATGAGTAAAGAAGAGATTCCATCAAAATGCAGGTATGAGACTAGGGAAAGAATGAAAGTTGATGATGACTATGTTGATGAGGGAGAGAGCGCATTCGAAGGTTTCGATACGGCGAATACTTCACTACTTAAGAGAGTGTTGACTGTTGAACGTAAACTAGATAAATTGATAAAGGAGAATATGGAAATGAAAGAGATTGAAGAACAGGAAAAAGAGTTTATAAAACTGAGAGAAAGGATAAAAAAAAAGTGGAAGAAAACGAAGCTAGGCTAAGAGCGGAAAACGAAGAACTAAAAAAGGAAGTAGCTAACTACAAAAAGCAGATGGAAGAAGGACTCGGTAAAGCCGAGAAAGAAAAAGAGAAGCTGAAAGATCTAGTAAACAAGGAAGAGGAAAGAGTACAGAACGTGATTAAAAAAGAAGTACAAGCATGGAGAGTCCAAGATAAGAAAGATAAGGCTGATTTTCAGGAGGTGATTCAAGAACAACTAAAAGAAAAAGAAGAAAATATGACAAACAAAATTATAGGAGTCCTCAAGACAAAAGAAAATCTTGTTTGAGAAATTGCAGAAAAAAAGAAAAAAATATAAAATATAGACCAAGAAGAAAAAAAGAAGAAATGAAATCATTCAAAGACCTACTGTAGAATCTAAACGACGAAGATAGGCAGAACTTAGAAGAGGAAGTAGAAAAAATAAACAGAATGGGACCATATCAAGAAGGAAAAACGAGAATATTAAAATACTACTAAAATCACAAGCAGCAACAGAAGAAATATTATATAGGACAACAAAACTAGAGAAACAGAAGGATGCAAGGATATCTATATAAAGAAAAATAGAAATGAGGAAGAAAGGAAGAGATACAATGAACTGGCGGCAGAAGTAAGGGAAAAAAAATGAAAGGTCAGAAGAGGAAAAAAGGCATTTTTTGGAGAATTCTAGGAGACAGGATAAGGAAATGGTATATAAACGAGAAGGAAGAGAAAAAAGTGGAACAAGTTTAACTAAAAATGATAAAGGCAAGAGACTAAAAATGATGTATACGAACATAGACGGGGTTTTATCAAGTAAATTAGAATTAAGAGATTACATAAAGAAAGAAAATCCAGATATTGTATGCCTGGCTGAAACAAAACTAAATGAGGCAATCAAAATAGACTTGGATAATAGGTATAATGTATGGAGAAGAGACAGAGTGGGTAAAGGAGGAGGAGGAGTCATGATTATGTTAAGGAAGGAGATAGTGATAAACCAAGTGGAATGTGGGGAAGGAAAAGCAGAAGTACTGTATGTTAAGATGCATATTAATAAAAAGAGTTAACAATCATTGTAACATATGTGCCACCAAAAACAAATTCATGGACCAATCAAGAATATAAAGACATGATAGATGACACAATAAGGAGTCTAACGAGAATTGTTAAAGAAAGGAGAAAAGTGATATTAGTAGGAGATTTCAACTGTAAAGAAGTGGACTGGGAAAATTATGAAAGTGGTATGGGGGAAGAAGCCTGGGGAGAAAGATTTCTGAACCTTATGATAGACAATATGATGGACCAGAGAGTAAAGGAATGCACAAGATTCAGAGGAAACGACGAGCCGGCGAGATTGGACCTAGTTTTTACAAGGGTATACAAATGAATGATGATATAAGATATAAGTGCCCATTGGGAAAGAGTGACCATGTAATATTAGAAATGGATATAGAAGAGGGAAAGGAAGATAGAGACGATTCATACAAAGGAGACTGATTAAATTACAGAAAGGCTGATATTGAGAATCTCAAGAACTATTTTAAAACGTAAACTTGGAGGAGATGGAAAACTCAGAGACGATGCAAGAGAAGTATAACTTATTTTTGGAAATATACAAAACAGGAGTCAGGAATATGTCCCAAAATATAGACCTAAAGAAGAAGGAAAGAAAGATTGGTTTAATGCAAGGTGTGCTAGGGCAAAGGAGAAAAGAGATGGAGCATGGAAAAGGTGGAGGAGAAATAGAATCCAGAAACTTCAAGGCAGCGAGAAATATGTTAAGGTGAGGAAGGAAGAGGAAAAGAACTTTGAAAAGGACATTGTCGAAAAATGTAAGGAGCAACCAAAATTGTTCTATAGATTCATAAATGGAAAAATTAGGCAAAAGAAACAATAGAAAGGTTAAAAGGAGAGAACGGGATGGTGGAAGACCCAAAAGTATGGCAGAACTATTAAATAATAAATTCCAGGAGGTCTTTACTAAGGAATCCAAATTTGAAAGGCCACAGGGTAATAGAGAGACAGTCTATATGAAAGAGATTAAAGTAACCAAGCTTGAAATAAAAGAGTTAATGAAGGAACTGGATGAAGAGAAGGCAATGGGACCAGATGAAGTCTCAGGCAGAATACTGAAAGAATGTAGGGAAGAACTAGCAAGTCCTATATACAACATCATAAAATGCTCAATAGAAAATGGAACAGTACCAGTAGAATGGAAAAGAGCTGAGGTGGTTCCCATATATAAGAGCAGAAGGAAGGAAGAACCTTTAAATTACAGACCGGTATCACTAACTAGTGTAATATGCAAGATGTGTGAAAGAATAATAAAGAAACAATGGATCGAGTTCCTTGAAGACAACAAATTAATATCAAATAGCCAATTTGGTTTTAGAAAAGACGGTCGTGTGTAACTAATTTATTGAGTTTCTATTCTAGAATAGTTGATAGAGTACAAGAGAGAGAGGGATGGGTTGACTGTATTTATTTGGATTTAAAAAAGGCGTTTGACAAAGTGCCACATGCAAGATTACTATGGAAGTTAGAGGAGAAGGGTGGCTTAAAAGGAAGCACATTGAGATGGATAGAAAATTATTTGAGGGGGAGAGAAATAAGGACGGTAGTTAAAGATATGAAGTCCAAGTGGAGAGCAGTAGAAAGCGGAGTGCCACAGGGTCAGTATTGGCACCAATACTTTTCCTCATTTATATTAACGACATGCCAGAAGGAGTGAACAGCTACATAAATCTGTTTGCAGATGATACGAAACTGTGCAGAGTTATAAAGCAAAAGAGGATTGTGAAATACTGCAAGAAGACCTAAATAAGATCTGGGAATGGAGTAAAAGTGGGAAATGGAATTCAATGTGAACAAAAGCCATGTCATGGAAATGGGAAAGAGTGAAAGACGACCTGTGGGAATCTATAAGATGGGAGATGGAGTAGAACTGGAGAAAGTAAAAAGGAAAAGGACTTAGGAGTGACGATGGAAGAAAACAATCAACCAGTAAGCCATATTGATAGAATTTTTAGAGAAACATATAATTTGCTAAGGAATATTGGATTAGCATTTCACTACATGGACAAAGAAATGATGAAGAAATTGATAAGTACTATAATAAGACCCAGATTGGAATATGCAGGAGTAGTGTGGACCCCATAAAAGAAACACATAAGGAAATTGGAGACTACAAAAATGGCTACAAGAATGGTTCCAGAATTTGAAGGGATGACATATGAGGAGAGACTAAAGGCTATGGATCTACCAACCCTGGAACAGAGAAGAGAGAGGAGATCTGATACAAGTTTATAAATTGATCAACGGAATGGACCAAGTGGATAATGAGAAACTGATCCTGAGAGAAGAATATGACATCGAAGCACAAGATCGCATAGTAAAAAGCTGAGAAGGAAGATGTCTGAGAGATGTTAAAAAATATAGTTTCCCGCAGAGATGTGTTGAGACTTGGAACAGTTTGAGTGAAGAAGTAGTGTCAGCAACGAGTGTGCATAGTTTTAAAGAAAAGTTGGATAAGTGTAGATATGGAGACGGGGCCACACGAACATAAAGCCCAGGGCCCTGTAAAACTACAACTAGGTAAATACACACACACACCGCGTAGTGTAATACACATACCACATAGTGTAGTGGTTAGCACGCTTGGTTCACAACAGAGAGGATCCGGGTTCGAATTCCGGAAAGCGGCGAGGCACATGGTCAAGCCTCTTAATGTGTAGTCCCTGCTCACCTAGCAGTAAATAGGTACGGGATGTACCTATTTACTGTTTTCCCGGCTCGTTTTCCCGCTGTGTGGAGTGTGTTGCGGTCTCAGTCCTACCCGAAGATCGGTTTATGAGCTCTGAGCTCGCTCTGTAATGGGGAAGGCTTGCTGGGTGACCAGCAGACGTCTGTAATGAATTACACAAACAAACAAACAAACAAAAAAAAATAAATAAATAAAATAAATAAAATAAAAAATAAATGAATACATAAAATAAAATAAAAATAAAACTTAGCAAGAGGTGTGAAGCAACAATCAAATTCATCAGCCTGTAGAGTTATTCTTAAAAAATGAAACCAATTGTTGATACCTATTCCTATGGCTATGCTTTGTTTTATTAACTATTTGTATCACTGCTGCTATCACTATATATCACGTTTTGCAACCTTTGGTGGGAAGTGAATTTCTTGCATTTTTTTTTTATGTGAATGATTACTGTATACCTAATCTCTCTCTCTCTCTCTCTCTCTCTCTCTCTCTCTCTCTCTCTCTCTCTCTCTCTCTCTCTCTCTCATCAGGAGATGCAGGGTGTGTATGTGACTCATACGACATCTGGAAGTGCCTGGAGGAGATGTGGGGTGGGGAGCTGAAGGAACTGGTGCTGGAAAGAGGGCAGAGAGGCGGCTGTGTGTACCTCAGGCCTGACAGTGGCGACCCCAAAGATGTAGTCCTCAAGGTGAAGGGAACTATGAGCTATGAGCTCGCTCCGTAATGGGGAAGACTGGCTGGGTGAATTACACACACACACACACACACACACACACACACACACACACACACACACACACACACACACACGGCCCAGTAGCTCAGTGGTTAGAGCGCTGGCTTCACAATCCAGATGACCGGGGTTCGATTCCCCGGCCGGGTGGAGATATTTGGGTGTGTCTCCTTTCACGTGTAGCCCCTGTTCACCTAGCAGTGAGTAGGTACGGGATGTAAATCGAGGAGTTGTGACCTTGTTGTCTCGGTGTGTGGTGTGTGCCTGTCTCAGGCCTATCCGAAGATCGGAAACAATGAGCTCTGACCTCGTTTCGTAGGGTGACGTCTGGCTGTCTCGTCAGAGACTGCAGCAGATCAAACAGTGAATTACACACACACACACACACACACTACACGCCCGGTAGCTCAGTGGTTAGAGCGCTGACTTCACAAGCCAGAGGACCGGGGTTCGATTCTCCGGCCGGGTGGAGATATTTGGGTGTCTCTCCTTTCACGTGTAGCCCCTGTTCACCTAGCAGTGAGTAGGTACGGGATGTAAATCGAATGTAAATTGTGACCTTGTTGTCCCGGTGTGTGGTGTGTGCCTGGTCTCAGGCCTATCCGAAGATCGGCAATAATGAGCTCTGAGTTTGTTCCGTAGGTTAACGTCTGGCTGTCTCGTCAGAGACTGCAACAGATCAAACAATGAAACACACACACACACATACATAGTGTCCGTGCCTGTGTTGTTGTTGGCACGCTCGGTTCACAGCCGAAAAGGCCCGTGTTCGAGTCCCGGGTGCGGCTAGGCAAATGGGCAAGCCTCTTAATGTTCACCTAGCAACAAGTATGTACGGGATGTAACTCGAGGAGATGTGGCCTCGCTTTCCCGGTGTGTGTTGTGTGTAATGTGGACTCAGTCCTACCCGAAGATCGGTCTATGAACTCTGAGCTCGCTCCGTAATGGGGAAGGCTGGCTGCATGACCAGCAGACGACCGAGGTAAATTACACACACACACACACACACACACACACACACACACACACAGACAAATAGGCAAGCCTCTTAATGTTCACCTAGCATCAAGTATGTACGGGATGTAACTCGAGGAGATGTGGCCTCGCTTTCCCGGTGTGTGTTGTGTGTAATGTGGACTCAGTCCTACCCGAAGATCGGTCTATGAGCTCTGAGCTCGCTCCGTAATGGGGAAGACTGGCTGGGTGACCAGCAGGCAACCGAGGTGAATTACACACACACACACACACACACACACACACACACACACACACACACACACACACACACAGTTACACTGTTGTGAAAAAAAAAAAAACATGGCACACACACACACACACACACACACACACACACACACACACACACTCCTTTCACGTGTAACCCCTGTTCACCTAGCAGTGAGTAGATACGGAATGTAAATCGAGGAGTTGTGACCTTGTTATCCCGGTGTGTGGGGTGTGCCTGGTCTCAGGCCTATCCGAAGATCGGAAATAATGAGCTCTGAGCTCGTTCCGTAGA
>NC_059272.1:5014791-5069791 GCF_017591435.1 Portunus trituberculatus | reverse complement strand
CATCTACTTCTAGAAGCTTTTTCCTCACTTCAGATTCACTAGTTTGTTAGCCCAATTATGAAAAAAAAAAAAAATGTCCTTTATGATTTGAAGCATTGTTGGTGATGGCCTCTCAGGGTCGGGCACGCTCATTTTCCCAGCAAAGTGTCTCGCCAGGAGGTTGGCCTTCTCATGTGCTGAGTGGGCCAGAGTGCCATCATCCTACAAGAGAGATGGGATGCTGGCACCTCTCTCTTCACCCAGTTGGTCTTTCACTATGCCCCACCACATCTTCGTGCACACCTGGCCGCCATGTAGCTTCCTTCTGAGGTCCTCCTTCCATTGCTCTGGGGTCCACTCTTGAGTGTGCCTCATTCTCAGGGATGCTGCTCTGTAACGTCATTTGTTGCCCTCCATCAGATGCCTATGGGAGGCTTTCCAAGCCCGGTATTTGGTATTTGTTTGTCGTGGCACGCAGGTCTAAACCAGGGCTGCTCAGAGGGCTTCGGGGTGTGAGAGGAGTGTGGTACCCAATGCTCTTGTAAGGTGAGTAGCAGCTCAGAGAACCGCCTCACCTGCTGGTTGACATCTTCACTCAAAACAGCTCCCTAGTCCGTCCTTCTCAAGTCCTTCCTTAAAGGGGCTATCACACTGGCCTATGATACGCGGACGAGGAGCATCCACTTCAGATAGTTGGAACTTGCCCGGGATTAGCGGAGCAAAGTTGGGATGGCTTCATATCCATTCCGGTTCTCCGTATGCTATCCCAATGAAAAAATAAACATAATATATGTAATAAAAACCTATTATTTAGACTAAAAAGAACGTGCCTAACTTTTCCATATTGAAATACCAAATAATATTTCATTAATTTAGAAAGATTATATATATATATATATATATATATATATATATATATATATATATATATATATATATATATATATATATATATATATATATATATATATATATGGCGACCACCTTTGACTCCAAAGTTGCCGTCGCGCACGTCTCAGTTCTTCTCTAGTTTATTTTACTTACTTTTCTTCAATAAGAAGAAGTGCAAATGCAATTTCAGAACCAAGCATACTCGTAGGTTGAGGTATAAGCAGCACGGTTTTGTTCTGGTTTGTTTCTTCCACAGAGTGCGGGAGAAGCTCTCCTCACGTTTCTGTCTGAAGTGGACTTTGCTCGTGACAGCCACATGATCTGAGGTGCCTATAAAGTCTAAGGGTGAACACAGAACATCACTAGGGAGGGAGGGGGAGGTCGGTTACCACAGGATCAAGAGATGACCCAGAGACATGAGTGAGGAAGGTGACATGATTATGTAGGTCATGTACACCACCAGAAGAGTGTTAAATGAGGTGTGCACTATGTGTGGGTTTAAGTCATGATCACTCCCTCACACTGGTTGGCCGTCATCAATAGGTCCAGGTTTTCTGTGAGGTAGTCTGTTAGCGCTGCACCTTGAGAAGAAGGACAATAACAGCCAATACACAGAACACCTCTACCCACACTGTCTATTATTTTCTAAAATAGCACTTGCAGGTCACTGGGCATGTTCGTGGGAGGCTCTACCTCTTGAACGTTAACACACTCCTTATAACAGAAAGCCACGCCACATTCCCCATGTGGAACAGTCTTTCCTTATCCAGGCCGAGTAATTCCGGACACGGGCATAGCTTGGAGGTATGTTGTCGTCAAGGAAGGTCTCACACACAAACACAATGTTTGCCTTGTTCCTGGTTATGGCCCTGTGAGTGAACTCCCCAATGTTAGTATGGAACCCTCTCACGTTGGCTGACACTATCATCAGTTCACTGTTGACCGGCGTGTGGTGGCGCCAGGTTGTGGGGATGTTTGGTGCCATAATGAACTGGGTATGCAGGTGCGGCGGCAGGCCACTGTGATGGTGAGGAGCCGTGAGTGAAGCTCCCGTGTGTCTTGGCAGAGGAAACTGCCAAGCAATACTTCTCAGGGAGAGTAGCGTTTCCTTACTACTCTGCCTCACTGCCTGTACTAACTCCTGCTACCTCACGTCCGTGATCCTGATCCTACAGATGGCGGAGGAATGGTGGCGGCCTTGACAGTAGTCACAGACCTGCCTCAGGGTACTAATCCCAAGTGTGCCCCTGACGTTTGCACTGCTGGCACTTGGTCTTTTGCTGCCTTGGCTGAATCACTCCTGACGTGACTGCTGCTACCGACGCTCGGATAATGATTCACTGGAGTCGAAGTTCTCTCCTGTAGCCGTATTCCTCCTCTTTCGTTTAGGGCGGCATTGCCTACTAGCAGAGCTGCTTTGCGTGGTGGGGCAGTGTTTTTCCCTCTTGCTTGGGGCACACCTTGCTGTAATGTTGATGTGGGATGAGGTGGGACAGGGGATACTGGGATATGGGGGGAGTTGGCGCGGGGGGGTTACGGGGAGTTTGAGAATTTGGAGGTAATGTGTTGATAGAGGAGGGGGTTGGGTTAGGTACAGCAGTCCCGAGTAAGATGAAAGGGGGAGGAGTAAAGGATGAAGGTGGGTTTGGATGGGCAGAGGAGGTGGGTAGGAGAGCGGCAGAGGTGTTGGGTGGGGAGGATGGTGTAGGTGGGGTGGGGATGGGAGGGAGGAGGCTAGAGGTATCAGGTGAGGAGGAGAGGGGGATGTTAGGGAAGGGGAAGAGAGGGAATCACACTCTCTTGAGCCCTCAGTCACAGTCTCACCTGTTTCGCCCACAATATGAGGACGAGCCGAGCATGCTATTGTTTCTTGCACCAGGCCCTCACTAGCTAGGGTGGCTAGGAGTGTGTCCACTATAGACACTGCCTCTACCAGCACCACCCGCTTGTCAGCAAGACCCACTGTGACAGATATGTAGCACCTCAGATGACTCTTTGATGAGGCGAGCTCTTTTCGTAGGTTCCTGGAGATTTTCACCAGTTACTTCCTCAGTAGGTCTCCTAAGTCGTCTTGAGGTTTCTCTTCACTTTATTGAGAGGAAGAGTCTGCTTGGGTTTGGAGACCAGGAGTTGCCTGAGGATTTCTTGAGTAGGGTGTCACAGGGTCGCTTATCCCCGCCAGGTCACGGAGCTGTGGGTTGTTGCCACAGCTGAACTCTGTTGCCTCGCCCAGACAGTTCACGTGACAGATGTTTGGACACCCTTCCTTAGTGCACTCCTTGACTGGCTGTAGTGACTTTGCGGCCACATACTGCACACCAAATAGCTGGTCTATATCCACTAGTGCCACTGGGTCTTTCGATACGGTGTTCAAAACATTCGGATACCATATCTGAATTAACCTTTTGGCATGTGAGCCAGGAATACTGAGGGAGAAAGGAAGGCGTCGTGTGGGGGGTAAGGAGTACTGGGTGACAGTGGGATGGAGGGTTGCGGTCAGGTCAAGCTAATGCCTTGTCAAGGTCACTCTTGAGTGCTACAGGCTTCCTCACTACCCAGTGTAGTTTCCTGTATTCATACTTCACTCACTGTTCTAACCACTATAGCACTGTATTCCTTCACTTGGGATATATCCTCGCACTGGTGTGACACTCACGGACACTGCTAATTACTTTTCAGAGGTGTAACCCTCGAATATCTCCAGAAAGGGGCAAAATAATCAGAGCACTTCACTATGCATCTATCCCCCACGACTCTCTCTCTTTGCTCTGTTCCTTGTGGATGACACAGGTAGCAGCAGCTAATCAAGATGTTATCATGCCCAGGTGAACCGTGACACCCAGAAGTGTGCTTACAAGGTGAGCTACGCGGAGGTGGAGGGTGAGGGCATGGAGGTGTTCAAGCAACCCATCACTGACTCAGGCAAGACCAGCAAAAAGGGGAGGCTGACCCTGGAGCGAGGTGAGGACGGCACGTACATCACTGTGCAGCACGGCAAGGGAGACCTGGCAAAGGTGTGTACAACGGGAGTGGCAATTTAACAATGATGGAGGATAACATTTTGATTGTGAAGAGATGTGTTTGGAGGAGTGGACAATATAAAGTAAAAGATCATGGGGAAATATGTTACAACAGCTGGCAATGACAAACATTATTATAGGCTGTCCACAATCTCCCATGTATTTCCACTCAAACAGGAGCTAGGCTGATGACAACATGCAGTGATTAGTGCACCGTTTCAAGGATGCTAGTGAGACTATAGCATTCGCACTACTTTCCAAGTCTGACAGGCCTCCTAAGGTTTTTTTTATCTTTGATTTTCTGTATTGTCAACCTTGGTTGGTTCTTAACCCCTTCAGTACTGGAATGCATTTTTATAATGAGTTTTTGGTTATGATTAGACGCTTTTATTGACATTAGCAAGGGTCTATGGAGGTCTAAAGATTAATGGCCACAGTCTTCACTATTTTAATCCCCACATGAGTTTCTGAAGCTGTATAAAATCACCAAATAATAACCAGAATGAATATGGAAATGCGTCCTGATACTGAAGGAGTTAAGCAACTTGTCTAGAGTCTACGAACCCCTCTAGACTTGGAAAGTAGGGTGAGTGCAGTAGCCTCACCAGCGTCCTTGAAACGGTGCATCAATCACTATGTTGTCAGCCTAATTTCTGTTTAAAGTGGAAATAAATAGATCACGGCCAGTCTTCTATAATGTTTTCCATTGCTATCTGCAGTAACATATTTCTCTATGATTTTTTTTTTCAAGTTTTCTATTGTTTCTGGCTTTTTAGTAAACACCAGGTTGCTACAGCCTTGATAGTTCATTAGTCCATTGAAATCTTGTATTTTCTTTAACCAATTGTGTGGGTGTGTTTTCATTGCCATCTGTAGTAATATATTTGCCCATGATCTTTTGCCTTCTGTTGTCCACTACTCCACACACACGTCTTTATAATCAGTCTTCCAGCATTAAATTATTAATTTTTGCTAATAAATTATGTCATTCTCAATTGTGTGCTTTATCATAGACTCATAATCTTCATTGCTCCAAGACCTTGTATTAGGTGGAATATACATCACAAAGAAATCTCTCCTCTTCCTTTTTTACTTCATCCCTTTGTACGTACCAATTTTGGCAATTCCTTTCCCATAGCTAACTTTTTCGATGTGTGTGTTGAACATGTGTAAAGAAAAGGAACTATGGAATAGGTTAGTAATATGAGAAAAATAAAATGAGAGAGAGAGAGAGAGAGAGAGAGAGAGAGAGAGAGAGAGAGAGAGAGAGAGAGAGAGAGAGAGAGAGAGAGAGAGAGCTATCCTAGACATACTCCACTTGCAGTAACAGTAGACATTCATCATACCATGCCCATTATTACAATATTATATCTGTAAAGATCTGAAAATGTAAACAGAAGTTACCCATTACCTACCTTACCCATGGTATGCTGCCCCTAGGACCTACTGGTGCCCATCTTTGAGGACGGCACTCTCCTGCAGGAGTACACGTTTGAGGAGGTGAAGCAGCGAGCAGACCAAGGCCTGCAAGACTTTGACATCATCAAATTCCTGCAGGAAAGCAAGAATTGAAATACAAATTAACATGTATCATTACAAATTTTACTGCTACCACCACTAAAACAATCACTGACGATCATAGGTGAGCGCTACTGCAACAATTAATCAAGATAATGACGTCAAGTGATCAGCTATCTGATAATTATCATTCTTTCTGCATTATCGATTTAGCGGTATTATCGGTGCATTTCGTGCCAAACTAGTGATAATTGGTAATTTAAGTTTTTTTTTTTTTTTTTGAGAATGAGTATGTTAAAGGTTTAAACTTTCAAAATCAAATGAAATTATTTTACTTATAATGGTACTTTTCATTTGTGAACAGACAGGATAAACATTGAATTTGATGATATGATTTTTTTTTTCTTAAGATGAATAAGAAAATAAAGATTTGGATTTATCAATTTTTGTAGTTTGAAATAACAATATCCTTATGACTATTATCAGAATATTGGGTTTATTGATTTATTGCTTTTAGTTATCGAACAATGTATTTATCGCGCAGTTATCGATTATCGCTTATCGCCGATAAGGTTCTTGTTAGCGAATTACTGATTATCGCGATAAAAATTTAAATTGTTACCACGCAAACCTATGCTGATGATAATATGTAATAATAATGATAACAATGATAATAATGGTAAAGATAATAATAATAATAATAATAATAATAATAATAATAATAATAACAACAAAAACAATAACAACAACAATAATGTTACGCTACCCCCGACACCAATACTGATATACCTGTCTTTACCACTGGCCTATGACACGCGGAACGAGGAACATCCGTTCCAGATAGCTGTAACTTGCCTGGGATTAGCAGAGCACAGTTGGAATGGCTTCTCCGTATGCGCGCTATCCTAATGAAAAAATAAACATAATATTATGTAATAAGAATCTTTTATTGAAACTAAAAAGAACGTATCTAAATTTTTCGCATTGGAATATTAAATAATATTTCATCAGTTTAGAAAGATAAAATATATATTTTTAGAAAGACTCGTTCAGCTAGTGCACTGTGCTATAGTGGAGCAATGCGATCCTCATTTCCAAGAAATGGGGATAACAGACCGCGAAAAGTATCACCAATAAAACATCTAGATAAGTCTAGGCTGCACTGGCTGACAAGGAGAAAGAAAACGGGCAGAGGCATCCCTGAGCCAGAAGTAGCTCACCTCATTCGTCTTTGCGTCTTCGTCCAGGCTTCTTCTACGAGCTCTCCGGGTACCGACGTTTGTGTTTCAGCTGGCCTCTTCTTCTTGTGCTGCTGTTACGTTTGTCACAGTTGGTACCTTGGCGTTTTAGCCTTCGTTACACTTTTTCTTCTGTTTTACGAGTATTAGGAGGGGGGAGTGATGGTTTTTTACCAGTCTAGTTGTTTGGAGGACGCTGGTGGGGGAGCGCCTCCTTATTTTGCTTCCTCTCCTATCTCCTGTGTTTCTCGCCCTCTGTAGGGCTTTGTTTTGGGGGTGAGGTGAGTGAAGGAGCTTTTTCCCTCATTCCTCTCTTACCTTTGCTCTCTTTTTTGGCCGGTTTTTCCGTGTGGCCCCTCCCCTTTAACCAGTTGTTACTGGGCTGGTGGTTTGGGAATTCAGGGGCTTTTGGAGGTAGAGTTGTTTCTCGCCCCCTTTTCCCTCTTCTTCTTCGGCCTTCTCCTTGTTGCTCCCCTTTTTACGCTCCACTTCCGGAGTTTGGAGTCACTTAGAGCCGCCTCCTCTGCCCCTGTTTTCGACGCACAGAGCAGGCTTGGCTCGTTGGCTCAAACCTGCCCGACTTTTTCCCCTGTTTGGGTTATCACATTTTAAGTTGCCCCTTCAGGGATGCTCCGTTGTGACGTTACCTCTCTTGGATATCTCCTACGGAAAGGAGCTGCATGTCCTCCTTTTTCCTCACTAGGATTCGAAGTTCGTAGCTCGGTGCCGTCCTCTCTGTTGGCGTTTCCCGCCCAGAGACGGACTGTTACTCTGTCCTCCTCGGTCTCTCATGTTCCTTGACGGTGGACTCTGCAAGCTGTGCCTTGAGGGTGCGCCCTGAGACCTGTAATCAGGACTGCGCCCTAAGGGGTGCGCCCTGAGGGGTGCGCCCTAAGGTGTGCGCCCTAAGGGGTGTGCCCTAAGGTGTGCGCTATTGGGCAAGCCTTGTGAGCTGGCTCCCCAAGATGGGAACCGTCGTGGTGGGGGGGCTTGCGTGCCCCTGTGACCTGGCGAACTAGGCTAGAGGGGGCTTAGGCCCCTGCTCTGCCCTTTTGAGGGGAAGAGGGCTACCCATGCTAGTAAGGTCGCCAGTGAGAGGCCAGACTAAATGGTTCCTACGTAGGCTGCCAATGGACCAGCGGAGCCACCCGCTGGAGGGATCGCCCAGTAGGGGCCGTCCTGTGCTAGATGGTTGGGTGTCCAGGCTGCGATGCTCTGTCGTGAACAAACTTTCGTATCATGTGGGGCCTTTTTTTAAAACGACTGGTCCGCATGGGGACGAGGTACTCCGTCCACGGCAGCCAGCGCTCCCTCCCGTTGTAGTCCCAGTAGGTGGTTTCCCTTGCCCCTGGAGCCAATCTTTTGTATAACTGTTTTTTATGGTAAAACAAAAAACATTCAGGTTCTCGTAAGGTGGCTCACCTGGCCCACGAGACGTCATCTTCAGGTCTGAGTAAGGAGGAGGATTCCACTCCACAAGGGCCTCCCACAGCAGTCTCCTGTTCTGGAAGTTCTTCTGAGGGACGCATTTTTGCTGC
Source organism: Portunus trituberculatus (assembly GCF_017591435.1). Lineage (NCBI taxonomy): Eukaryota > Metazoa > Arthropoda > Malacostraca > Decapoda > Portunidae > Portunus > Portunus trituberculatus. Next base: position 5,061,607 of record NC_059272.1, on the reverse strand, counting down.
ATATGACTCCCTTGTGATGTTAAATGTTAATCAATCATTTTCCTATCATGCCTTGCACTCACTTCTCAAGGCGTATGGTACGGTTGTTCGCATTCGACTGGTTTATGATAAGGACTCTCCTTCTAACCGCTGCAATGTGACGTTTATGTCATGTGATGAAGCCCGTTTGGCTTATGAACATGTAGCATGTCTGTCCCTTGCCAGCCATGGCTTTAAAACTAAAATGTTTTTGAAAGCTACTTAAAGAATTCAGTTCCATAAGTTCGCTACATCCCGCCTCCACGTTGGTTTGTGGTGTACTACAGAAATGGTTGCGGGAATTCCATCCATGCATCCCGGTACTTGTTCAAAGAGATTGGCACGATTCCTGAGGGAAACCTCAAGAAATACGGTAAAGGGGTGCTAGTGTGAGCTTAAGATATTACGCAAGCGAGGATGTTGCAATATCTCCCATGCCCTTCTGACAGCATGTTTGAGACTGTTAAGGCTCATCTCACCTTTAATTATAGCAAAGGTTGTGTTTATAGTCAAGATCTTTATGAGTTTCCAAAAGAGGAAATACTAGCAATGTGTCCTAGCTCAGTCCAAAAGGTGAATAAGATGAGGAACTCTTCCAACATGGTCCTTCTCACCGTTTTTGGTTCCACCCTTCCTGACCGTGATAATATCGGACCTATTAATCTTAGGGTGAGGCGTTTTATTTCCCGTCCTCTTCAATGTTTCCTGTGCTACGGCTACGGCCATGGCAAAAGCTCCTGCAAAGAAGCTTCTCGATGCGGTAATTGCTCAGCACTAGACTCACATTCTGAGGAGCTTTGCAATGCTGCAGCTTATTGTTTCCATTACCGTGATGCTCACCAGGTACGTTCCAGGCAATGCCCTAGGTATTGCCTGGAGCAGGACATTCTACAGCTTGCTAATAGTCAATTTATCAGCCTCGGTAGCGCCCGCCGTGAACTCCTGTACCGCCAGAAGGACGGTACTAGTGCGACATCCTATGCTTCATTGGCCGCTCGCTCTTCGACTGAGTCTGCCGGTCCGAAGACAACTCCTCCTGCTACCTCTCGCTCTGTTGGGGCGTGTGATCCTGTTCATCTGGCTAACAGGTTTGCCCTTTTGTCCAATGACTCGGTTGAGTCATCTCTTAGAAGTGACGAAAATAATACGGACTTGACCAAAGTAACCCATGTAATAGATGTACATTTGCCACCTGTATCGCCTAAGCCTTTGAAGGGCCTGACTAAGCGACACCGCGGCTCTGCGGAGTCGATAGATTTAGCTCAGCCTAAACAATCTAAGGTTTCTCCCGGTGCACGTGACCGTGAGTCCTCCAAGGACCGCTCTACAATGATAGCTCCAGTTGCTTCTGCTCAGCCTCCTGTGATGCCCTCCATCTCAGATTAGGCTTCTTGTGATGAGGACGGTCTTAGCATGGAGACGTCCGATGATATTGTCACAGCCGTCCCTCGTGGACCCACTGTATCGGAAAGTGCAGTCCTGCCTGATCCTCGTCCTCCGACGACCGGTAGAAGTGATGATGGTTCGCATCACCCACCGATAGGCCGATAGGCTGCGGTCCAACGACACAGCACATTTCAACTCCTGGTGTCTTCTCGTCGTTTGATTATTTCTAGTCAGGTCAGTCACGGGCAGCCTCAAAAGGCTCGCCCGTCCACTGCACCCAAATAGTCATCTTCAAGCTTCTACAGTGGAACTGTAGAGGCCTTCGCGCCTCGTGGGGGGAACTCCGGGCATTACTGTCGGAGTTCTCTCCAGCCTGTGTAGCTCTGCAAGAGACTATGCTTGGTGATAGTACTTATTCTAATCCTCCTGGCTATCGTGCCTTTTTTAGCACTCCTTTCCCCGAACAGGGCCACTACGGAGGCACAGCTATCCTAGTCCGCCAAGACATACCTATTGTCCCCTTGCAACTCAACTCTCCCCTTCAGGCGGTTGCTGTTAAGGTTTTTATGGGATGATCCTACACTATTTGCAGTTTATATCTCCCTCCTCGGGTTCCTGTCTCCAGGGGTGAGCTTGACGGCCTGGTGCGTCAGCTGACTCTGCTTTTCTTTTTATTGGGAGATTTCAATGGCCGTCACCCATTGTGGGATGAAGGTGCTAGTAATCCTCGTGGAGTTTTAATCGGTTCTTTTATTGAGGATGAGGGTTTTAAATTCTGGGGATGTTACACATTTCCACAGTCCTACTGGGACTTTTACAGCTATCGATCTTTCTCTGTGTACATCTAATTCTTTCCTTGATTTTAATTGGCGGGTCCTACCGGATTTACACGGTAGTGACCACTTTCCGATTTTATTAGAATCTGTGAACTCTGAGCCACAGTCCCGGCCCCCACGCTGGGTTTTAGACAAGGCCAGTCTGGCTTATGAACATGTAGCATCTCTTCCCCTTGCCGGCTCTGGCTTCAAAACAGAACTTCTCCACTCTCGCAATATTTCGGACAGTGAAACGGACTACATCCCAAATCTTTTTGACCACCATTCAGAGAATTCAGTTCCTGAAGTCCGGCAGATCCCGCCTCCACGTTGGTTTGTGGCGTACTACAGAAATGGGCGCGGGAATTTTATCCATGCCTCCCGGTACTTGTCTAAAGAGATCGGCACGATTCTTGAGGGAAACCTCAAGAAATATGGTAAGGGGATGCTAGTGTGAGCGAAAGATATCACGCAGGCAAGGATGTTGCAACATCTACCATGTCCTTCTGACAGCATGTTTGAGACTATTAAGGCACATCCCACCTTTAATTACAGTAAAGGTTGTGTGTACAGTCAGAATCTTTACGTATTTCCTGAAGAGGAAATACTGGGTATGTGTCCTAACTCAGTCCAGAAGATGATGGATGGATTTTAATGTAGGCGCCGCAACAGCCACGGTCATTTGGCGCCGCTACCAAAATTATAAAATACACGAAAAATGTTTCAAAAAGTAAAGAAAAATAATTATAAAAAAACTAAAAACAATAAAACCAATACAATTAAAAGTTGCTAAAATAAAAGTACAATAAAATCGAATAAAATATCAAAATACATAAATAAAATTCTAAAATTCACAAATAAGGGAGAAGGCCAGCTTCTCCCAAAAAACCGAATAAATCATGGCCAAGGGCCAGACACGCTGGTCCAAGGACCTGAGAGAGGTGACAGACACCGCTATCTCTACTGCGACAGCGGTTGAGGTAGCGGTGTCGCAGGTCTAGTAAATTAGGGCACTCCACAAGTAGGTGCCGTACTGTGAGTGGCATCAGGCAGTCTTCACAGTAAGGTTGAGGGTCCCTGGTCAGCAGGTACCTATTTGTAAGGTACGTGTGACTTATATGTAATCGCGCCAATAAAGTCTGTGCACGGCGATCCCGGACATGGGAGTATGTCCACTGAGGGAGAGTGGAAGTAGTGATCTCTCCCATTTTCGAGGTTGCGACCCCCGTTAGCCATCTCCTCTGCCATATTGCTGCGACTGTCTTACGAATAAGATCAAATACATCTCGAAACGGAACAGACGCAGGAGATGGAGCGCAACTTGCTGCCTCTTTAGCGAGGCGATCTGCGTGTTCATTCCCTGGAACACCTACGTGACCAGGGACCCAAGAGAACCCAACACGATATCCTCTTTTGGTAAGTAGATAAAGCCACTTCCATGGCTGATAAAACCAAAGGGTGAAGGGAAATAAAAAAGGAGAGAGCAGTAAGAGCACTGCGAGAGTCACTAAAAATTGTAAAAGACGAAACCGGGAGAGTAAAAATAATCTGTAAAGCTAGGACTATGGCAGAGAGCTCTGCAGTAAAGACGGAGGCTACCGAAGGAAGGCTGCCAGATCGACAAAAAGAGGGGAAAACCACAGAAAACCCAACTCCTGCGTCGGATTTGGAACCATCAGTAAAAACAGGGATGTCATTAGAATGGATAAAAAAAAGTGTTCTAAAAACCGTGTGTTGGACAGAGCTGGCAGGAAATCCTTCTTGCCATCCATGGCAGGAGGGCATAATGAGGTAACAGGAAGCTGCCAATAACCAACTCGCGGGAGACGGAAAGAGTACACAGGAGTGGGGTCGATAGATAACTCTGCCATGAGATTTGCAACACGTAGGCCAAAAGGTTTAGGGAGACTCGGTCGAGTGACATACGCCTGCGAGCGCGAGTCCCGCAACATTGACACACAGGGGACAAAATCAAGCAGACAGTGGGTGCGAAACCAACACCGGAGCATCGAAGATTGGCGCCGGAGGTCGAGCGGCCAGAAACCAGCATCCACTAGAAGGCTAGGTATTGGAGATGTCCGAAATGCACCCGTAGCCAAGCGGACCCCAGCATGATGCACGGGGTCAAGCGAACGTAGTCGTGAATCTATTGCGGATGAGTAGATCTCACAGCCGTATTCCAGCTTCGGAAGTATGAGTGTACGGTGAAGCAACAGCAACGTGTCCCTGTCCGCACCCCAAGAGGTATAACTTAAAACCCGAAGAAGGGATAGTGCCTGCCAACAAGACGCCTTAAGAGAGCGAAAATGGGGAACCCAGGTGAGACGGTTGTCAAATAAAAGGCCAAGATATCGAGTCGCCTCCATGCATGAGAGGCGTCTATTGGCGAGGTATAAATCTGGACTTGTTGGACACCACGGTTGCGACAAAAATGCATGGCTACGGTCTTGGGGTGGAGAATCGAAAACAGTTCATGTTGGCCCAACTGGACACCCTATTGATCGCCAGTTGGAGCTTGCGCTCAATCAGTGACATCCTAGAAGCAGCAAAAGAGATGCACAAGTCGTCCACATATTGTTACGTTCACCGGTTAAACTGGTAAGATTGGCATCGGGGAGCCGGTGAATAATAACAATAAAAAAAAAACACTGCAGGTTCAACTGGTGAGGAAATGCAAAAGGGGGTCACTTTAAAAAGCTATTTTAATAACCCGTAATGATATTGACACACATAGATATAACATGAAACATGAAACACAGATATATAAAATGAAACACAGGAAAATGACATACACATATACATATAACACAGTAATAAATACAACAATAAAGAACCCAACTTAATACCTAACAATAATCCTAATCCTATATAGAGGCAATGTGGAAAGCACGGACGAGGGGAAGTGATACTTATGCGGTGTCGCAGTGGTGAAGTGCTGGGTGATGGTTGATCCAACGGTAGACCCAAGAGGCGTTGTGTTCACTGGTTGAGGCTTGGATCTCAACTTGCATTCCAGAAAGCTAAGAGCTGGCTCAATACTTCCGGTTGAGTCGAAAGGGGCCGCGTGAATCCAACTTCGGGACAGTAGCGGGGCTTCATGAAACGGTGACGTGGAGGGTTCATGAAACGGTGGCATGGAAGGTTCACGAGACGGTGACGTGGAAGGGGAGGCGGAGAGGTGGCGAACGAGGTAACAAGCGGAGGAGGTGATGGTAGTAATGTATGTTACGGGCGGGCCGTAACAATATAAAGAACTGTGAACGCCATCCGGTAGAGTATCTATAACACCATTTATTGCAACTGCGAATAGCGTAACACTAAGAATACTTCCCTGTGGGACACCGTCATTTAAAGCTGTAGCATCGGAGAGAACACTCCCCACTCGAACCCGTAAAAAACGTCTGGATAAAAACTGCTGGATAAAAATAGGAAGGTGGCCACGAAGGCCAAAATTAAACAAAGACTGTAAAATGCCATGACATCAAGCCGTGTCGTAGGCCTTCTCCAGGTCAAAAAAGACTGTTACTTGATGGTGGTGATTAGCGAAGGCCTCACAAATGGAAGACTCTAGGGATAAAAGAGCATCAGTAGTAGACCTCATCTTTTGGAAGCCGTACTGTAGCGGTGACAAGTACTTCCTCCTCTCCAAATACCACATGAGTCTTATATTTACCATCTTTTCTAACACTGCAAATACAGGATGTTAAAGATATAGGACGGTAGTTCGTAGCCTGGAGATTATCTTTCCCAGGCTTCGGAAATGGGAGAACCACTGCCACAGCCCAAGAAGATGGAAAGTCACCGGTATGCCAAATCATATTATAAAGATTTAAAAGAAAGTTAAAAGTAGTGTCAGACATGTGGCGCAAGAAGGCATAAGGTATATCATCTGACCCAGGAGAAGAGTCGTGACACTGGGACAAAGCAGTCCGCAACTCGGAAGCAGAGAAAGGGACATTATAAGACTCCCCTCCAGCGGAAGAAAAGTTTATGCCGAGAGATTCCATTTTCTGGCGGTCTGGCGGAGCTGCAGGGTGACGTGCGCGAAGAGGTCCGACATTCCTAGCTGCAGGATGCCTCTGGACGGACTTTTTTGAAGACATCCGTAAGAGGGGTGCGAACGTTTATGGAAGAGACATAGGCTTTCCACGAGGTTCTTTGTGCCTCTTTCAAAACGCGGCGGGCCCGAGTTCGGCAGCGCCGAAAAGCTTCCAGGCACTGCTGGTCCCCACGATGTCGCCGGAGACGAGAGAAAGCTGCCCGTTTCTATTTTACCGCTGCGGTGCATGCTGCGTTCCACCAAGCAACGGGACGCTTAGTAAAGCGATCTGACGTCCTAGGGATTGTCTGAAGCGCTAGAGAAATAAAAAAATCGGTAAAATAATCAACAGCCTCAGCACAAGTAGAAAAGTCAGCCAGCGGACGGATAAAAGAGCTAAGGTCTGTGAATCGATGCCAATTTGCCTTGTCTAAAACCCAGCGTGGGGGGCGGGACTGTGGCTCAGATTTCACAGATTCCAATAAAATCGGAAAGTGGTCACTACCGTGTAAATCCGGTAGGACTCGCCAATTAAAATCAAGGAAAGAATTAGATGTACAAAGAGAAAGATCGATAGCTGTAAAAGTCCCAGTATGACTGTGGAAATGTGTAACATCCCCAGAATTTAAAATCTCCAATCCCTCATCCTCAATAAAAGAGCCGATTAAAACCCCACGAGGATTACTAGCACCTTCATCCCACAATGGGTGACGGCCGTTAAAATCTCCCAACAAAAGAAAAGATGGAGTCAGCTGACTCACCAGGCCGTCAAGCTCACCCTTGGAGACAGAAAGCCGAGGAGGGAGATATAAACTGCAGATGGTGTACAGTCGTCCCATAAAGACCTTAACAGCAACCGCCTGAAGGGGAGAGTTAAGTTGTACCGGGATAACAGGTATATCCTGACGGACTAGAATAGCTGTGCCACCGTGGTGGCCCTGGTCAGGGAAAGGAGTGTTATAAAAGGAATTAAAAAATCGGTAAAATAATCAACAGCCTCAGCACAAGTAGAAAAGTCAGCCAGCAGACGGATAAAAGAGCTAAGGTCTGTGAATCGACGCCAATCTGCCTTGTCTAAAACCCAGCGTGGGGGCCGGGACTGTGGCTCAGATTTCACAGATTCCAATAAATTCGGAAAGTGGTCACTACCGTGTAAATCCGGTAGGAGTCGCCAATTAAAATCAAGGAAAGAATTAGATGTACAAAGAGAAAGATCGATAGCGGTAAAAGTCCCAGTAGGACTGTGGAAATGTGTAACATCCCCAGAATGTAAAATCTCCAATCCCTCATCCTAAATAAAAGAACCGATTAAAACCCCACGAGGATTACTAGCACCTTCATCCCACAATGGCTGACGGCCGTTAAAATATCCCAACAAAAAAAAAAGACGGAGTCAGCTGACGCACCAGGCCGTCAAGCTCACCCCTGGAGACAGGAAGCCGAGGAGGGAGATATAAACTGCAGATAGTGTACAATCGTCCCATAAAGACCTTAACAGCAACCACCTGAAGGGGAGAGTTAAGTTGTACCGGGATAATAGATATCCTGACGGACTAGAATAGCTGTGCCACCGTGGTGGCCCTGGTCAGGGAAAGGAGTGTTATAAAAGGCACGATAGCCAGGAGGACTAGAATAAGTACTATCACCTATCATAGTCTCTTGTAGAGCTACACAGGCTGGAGAGAACTCCGACAGCAAAGCTCGGAGTTCCCCCCACGAGGCGCGAAGGCCTCTACAGTTCCATTGTAGAAGCTTGAAGACGACTATTTGGGTACAGTGGACGAGCGAGTCTTTTGAGGCTGCCCGTGACTGACCTGACTAGAAATAATGAAACGACGAGAAGACACCGGGAGTTGAGATGTGCCGGGTCGTTGGACCTCAGCCTTTCGGCTTATCGGTAGGTGATGCGAACTATCATCACTTTTACTGGTCCTCGGAGGACGAGGATCAGGCAGGACTACACTTTCCGATACAGTTGGTCCACGAGGGACGGCTGTGACAATATCATCGGACGTCTCCATGCTCAGACCGTCCTCATCATAAGAAGCTCGATCTGAGACGGAGGGCGTCACAGAAGGCTAGACAGAAACTACTGGAGCTACCCTAGCTTATGCTGAGCTAAATCTAACGACTCCGCAGAGCCGCGGTGCCGCTTAGTTAGACCCTTGAAAGGCTTAGGAGATACAGGTGGCAAATGGACATCTACTACATGGGTGACTTTGGTCAAGTCCGTATTTTTCTCGTCACTTCTAAGAGATGACTCAACCGAGTCATCAGCCAAAATGGCAAACATTTTAGCCTGATAAACAAGACCACCCGCCCCAACAGAGCGAGAGGTAGCAGGAGGAGTTGTCTTCGGACCGGCAGACTCAGCCGAAGAGCGAGCGGCCAATGAAGCATAGGATGTCGCACCAGTACCGTCCTTCTGGCGGTACAGGAGTTCACGGCGGGCGCTACCGAGGCTGATAAACTGACTATTGGCAAGCTGTAGAATGTCCTGCTCCAGGCGATACCTGGGGCATTGCCTGGAACGTACCTGGTGAGCATCACGACAATGAAAACAATAAGCTGCACCATTGCAATGCTCCTCTGAATGCGAGTTAAGTGCAGAGCAATTACCACATCGGGAAGCTTCCTTACACGAGCTTTTCCCGTGACCGTACCCATAGCATGAGAAGCACTGAAGAGGGCGAGAAACAAAGCGCCTCACCCTAAGGTTGATAGGACCGATATTAACATGGTCAGGAAGGGTGGACCCAAAAAAAGGTGAGAAGGACCATGTTGGAGGAGTTCCTCATCATAGTCACCTTTTGTACTGAGCTAGGGCACATTGCTAGTATTTCCTCTTCTGGGAATTCATAGAGGTCTTGGCTATAAACACAACCTTTGCTATATATATAGCCTTAACAGTCTCAAACATGCTGTCAGAAGGGCATGGGAGATGTTGCAACATCCTAGCTTATATAAGATCTATTGCTCGCACAAGCACCCCCTTCCCATACTTTTTCAGATTCCCCTCAGGAATCGTGCCGATTTCTTTGGACAGTTACCGGGAGGCATGGATGAAATTCCCACGCCCATTTCTATAGTACCAATCTGGAGGTGGGATCTGGCGGACCGCTGGAACTGAATTCTCTAAAAAGTTTTCAAAAACATTTGGGATGTAATCCATGTCACTGTCTGAAATATTACGTGACTGGAGAAATTTAGTTTTAAAGCCATAGCCGGCGAGGGGCAGAGATGCTACATGTTCATAAGCTAAACGGGCTTCATCACATGACATAAACGTCACATAGCAGCGGTTAGAAGGAAAGTCCTTATCATAAACCAGTCGAAAGCGAACAACCGTACCATACGCCTTGAGAAGTGAGTGCAAGGCATGATAGGAAAATGATGGATTAACATTTACCATTACAAGAGAGTCATATGCAGCAGAAATGCATCCCTCAAGACAACTTCCAGAACAGGAGACTGCTGTGGGAGGCCCTTGTGGAGGGGAATCCTCCTCCTTACTCAGACCTGAAGATGACGTCTCGTGGGACAGGTCAGCCACCTCACGAGAACCTGAATGTTTTTTGTGTTTTCCCATAAAAAAACAGCTACACAAAAATTGGCTCCAGGGCAAGGGAAACCACCTACTGGGACTACAATGGGAGGGAGCGCTGGCTGCCGTGGACGGGGTACCTCGTCCCCATGCGGACCTGTCGTTTTAAAAAAAAGGCCCCACATGATACGAATGTTTGTCCACGACAGAGCTGAGACCCCCCTCCTAAAGCATCCTAGCCTGGACACCCAACCATCCAGCACAGGACGGCCCCTATTGGGCGATCCCTCCAGCGGGTGGCTCCACTGGTCCACTGGCAACCTACGTAGGAACCATTTAGTCTGGCCCCTCACTGGCGACCTTACTAGCATGGGTAGCCCTCTCCCCCTCGAAAGGGCAGAGCAGGGCCTAAGTCTAGCCTCGCTTGCCAGGTCACAGGGGCACGCAAGCACCCCCACCACGTCAAGGCGGTTCCCATCTGAGGGGGGTCAGAAGGTGAAAAAGCTGAAGAATTCTACCAACATGGTCCTTCTCACCTTCTTTGGTTCCACCCTCCCAGACCGTGTTCATATCGGTCCTATCAACCTTAGGTTGAGGCGCTTTGTTTCTCGCCCTCTTCAGTGTTTCTCTTGCTATGGGTACGGTCACGGCAAAATCTCCTATAAGGAAGCTTCTCGATGTGGTAATTGCTCAACACTAGATTCACACTCTGAGGAGCATTGTAATGCTACTGCTTACTGTTTCCATTGCCGTGATGCTCACCAGGTACGTTCCAGGCAATGCCCCAGGTATTGCCTGGAGCAGAATATTTTACAGCTTGCTAACAGCCAATTCATTAGCTTTGGTAGTGCCCGCTGTGAACTCCTGTACCGCCAGAAGGATGGTACTGGTGTAACATCTTATGCTTCATTGGCTGCTCGCTCTTCAGCTGAGTCTGCCGGTCCGAAGACAACTCCTGCTACCTCTCGCTCTGTTGGGGCGGGTGGTCCTGTTCATTTGGCCAATAGGTTTGCCCTTTTGTCCGACGACTCAGTTGAGTCACCTGCAAGAAGCGACGAGAATAATACGGACTTGACTAAACTAACCCATATAGTGGATGTCCATTTACCTCCTGTATCGCCTAAGCCTTTGAAAGGCATGACCAAACGGCGGAGTCGATAGATTTAGCTCAGCTAAACAATCTAAGGTTTCTCCCGGTGCACATGATCGTGAGTCCTCTAGGGACCGCTCTGCAATGGTAGCTCCAGTAGTTTCTTTCCAGCCTTCTGTGACGCCCTCCGTCTCAGATCGGGCTTCTTGTGATGAGGACGGTCTTAGCATGGAGACTTCCTATGATATTGTCACAGCCGTCCCTCGTGGATCTACTGTGTGAAAAAGTGGAGTCCAGCCTGACCCTCGTCCTCCGAGGACCGGTAGGAGTGATGATGGTTCGCATCACTCACCGGCAGGCAGCGGTCCATCGACCCGGCACATCACAACTCCCGGTGTCTTCTCGTCGTTTCATTACTTCTAGTCAGGTTAGTCACGGGCAGCCTCAAAAGGCTCGCCCGTCCACTGCACCCAAATAGTCATCTTCAAGCTTCTACAGTGGAACTGTGGAGGCCTTCGCGCCTCGTGGGGTGAACTCCGAGCTTTACTGTCGGAGTTCTCTCCAGCCTGTGTAGCTCTACAAGAGACTATGCTAGGTGATAGTACTTATTCTAGTCTTCCTGGCTATCGTGCCTTTTTTAGCACTCCTTTCCCTGACCAGGGCCACCACGGTGGCACAGCTATGCTAGTCCGTCAGGATATGCCTGTTATCCCGTTACAACTTAACTCTCCCCTTTAGGTGGTTGCTGTTAAAATCTTTATGGGACGACTTTACAGCAGTTTATATCTCCCTCCTCGGCTTCCTGTCTCCAGGGGTGAGCTTGACGGCTTGGTGCGTCAGCTGACTCAGCCTTTTCTTGTGTTGAGAGATTTTAACGGCCGTCACCCATTGTGGGATGAAGGTGCTAGTAATCCTCGTGGGGTTTTAATCGGTTCTTTTATTGAGGATGAGGGATTGGAGATTTTAAATTCTGGGGATGTTACACATTTCTACAGTCTGGAACTTTTACCGCTATCGATCTTTCTCTGTGTACATCTAATTCTTTCCTTGATTTTAATTGGCGGGTCCTACCGGATTTACACGGTAGTGACCACTTTCCGATTTTATTGGAATCTGTGAAATCTGAGCCACAGTCCGGCCCCCACGCTAGGTTTTAGACAAGGCAGATTGGCCTCGATTCACAGACCTTAGCTCTTTTATCCGTCCGTTGGCTGACTTTTCTACTTGTGCTGAGGCTGTTGATTATTTTACCGATTTTTTATTTCAGTAGCGATTCAGACAATCCTTAGGACGTCAGGTCGCTTTACTAAGCGTCCTGTTCCTTGGTGGAACGCAGCATGCCTGAAGCGGTGAAAGAGAAACGGGCAGCTTTCTCGTCTCCGGCGACATCGTGGGGACCGCAGTGCCTGGAAGCTTTTCGGCGCTGCCGAGCTCGAGCCCGCCGCGTTTTGAAAGAGGCACAAAGAGCCTTTTGGAAAGCTTATGTCTCTTCCATTAACGCCCGCACTCTTACTACGGATGTCTTTAACAAAGTCCGCCGAATTGCTGGGAAGTATTCTGCTCCTTCCCCACCAGTTTTGTTGTCTTCTGGGCGAACGGTGGCAGACCCTAGGAATGTCGCCGACCTCTTCGCAGAGCACTTTGCCAGTGTTTCCCGGAGGCATCCTGCAGCCCCGGGCGCACGTCACCGCCAGAGAATGGAATCTCTTGGCATAAATTTTTCTTCACAGGAGGAGTCTTATAATGTCCCTTCTCTGCCTCCGAGTTGCGGACTGCTTTGTCCCAGTGTCATGACTCTTCTCCTGGCCCAGATGATATTCCTTATGCCTTCTTGCGCCACATGTCTGACAGTGCTTTTAACTTTTTATTAAATCTTTATAATATGATTTGGCATACCGGTGACTTTCCAACTTCTTGGGCTGTGGCAGTGGTTCTCCCATTTCCGAAGCCTGGGAAAGATAATCTTCAGGCTACGAACTATCGTCCTATATCTTTGACGTCCTGCATTTGTAAAGTATTAGAAAAGATGGTAAATGTAAGACTCATGTGGTACTTGGAGAGGGGAAGTACTTGTCATCGGTACAGTACGGCTTCCGAAAGATGAGGTCTACTACTGATGCTCTTTTATCCCTAGAGTCTTCTATTTGTGAGGCCTTCGCTAATCACCACCATCAAGTAACAGTGTTTTTGACCTGGAGAAGGCCTACGACACGGCTTGGTGTCATGGCATTTTACAGTCTTTGTTTAATTTTGGCCTTCGTGGCCACCTTCCTATTTTATCCAGCAGTTTTTATCCAGACGTCTTTTACGGGTTCGAGTGGGAGTGTCTCTCTGAGGCTACTGCTCTAAATGATGGTGTCCCACAGGAAGTATTCTTAGTGTTACACTATTCGCAGTCGCCATAAATGGTGTTATTGATACTCTCCCAGATGGCATTCACAGCTCCTTATATGTTGATGATTTATGTATTTCATTTGCTGCTGCTAGGATGTCACTGATTGAGCGCAAGCTCCAACTGGCGATCAATAGGGTGTCCAGTTGGGCCAACATGAACGGTTTTCGATTCTCCACCTCCAAGACCATAGCCATGCATTTTTGTCACAACTGTGGTGTCCATCCAGACCCGGATTTATACCTCGCCAATAGATGCCTCTCATGCGATATCTTGGCCTTTTATTTGACAACCGTCTCACCTGGTTTCCCCGTCTTGTAGGCAGGCATTATCCCTTCTTCGAGTTTTAAGTCACACCTCTTGGGGTGCGGACAGGGACACGTTGCTGCTGCTTCACCGCACACTCATACTTCCCAAGCTGGAATACGGCTGTGAGATCTACTCATCCGCAACGGATGCACAACTACGCACGCTTGAGTCCGTGCATCATGCTGGGGTCCGCTTCGCTACAGGTGCATTTCGGACATCTCCAATACCTAGCCTTCTAGTGGATGCTGGTTTCTGGCCGCCAGTCTTCGATACTCCGGTGTTGGTTTCGCAACCACCGTCTTCCCGATTCTGTCCCTTGTCTGTCAATGTTGCGGGACTCGCGCTCGCAGGCAAATGTCACTCGACCGAGTCTCCCTAAACCTTTTGGCCTTAGAGTTATCTATCGACCCCACTCCTGTGTACTTTTTCCGGCTCCCACGAGTCGGTTATTGGCAGCTTCCTGTTATCTCATTATGCCCTGTCATGGATGGCAAGAAGGATTTTCTGCCAGCTCTGTCCCACGCACGGTTTTTAGAACACTTTCTTATGCATTCTGATGATATCCCTGTTTTTATTGATTGCTCCAAATCCGACGCAGGCGTTGGATTTAGTGTTTTTCCTCTTTTATCGGTCTGGCAGCTAGGTTAGGTTAGCTCTCTCACTATCTATCACAACACACTCAATATACTTATATACTACAATAAGGAACAGGAGAAGTAGGACCAAAGTACTAATGGGAAGTAAGAGAATGGGAAGGAGAGAAAACAACACAAGGAAGGAACAATGGGGATAAGAATAAGGAAGACAAGGAGGATGGGAAGGAGGAAGGACATTTTCATGCTAAATTTTTCCTGTCTGCCCACAATGTTCATTTCAAATTTTACTCACGAGTCACACTTTCCAATGGTACCTCCCTTATTATTTTCATTATTATTATTATTATTATTATTATTATTATTATTATTATTATTATTATCACCATTATTATTATTATTATTACCATTATCACCATTATTATTGTTATTATTACTATTATTATTTATTATTACTATTATTATTATTTTTTTTTTTTCAACGAAGGTCTTTAAAATTTTGGATAAAGTATAAATAGTTTGGAGCCTTTGGTGGAGTATATTTCAAGGGATGAACAAGCTCATTTCAGAAAGGGACGTGGATGCAATGACCAGTTTTTTTTTTTTTATTGAACGACATATAATGCTACAGGTAAATGAGATGAAAGTCCTTCTAAGTCTTTGCTTTGTTGATTTTGAAAAGGTTTTTCATAGTGTTTCGAGAAGGTCTATGGGGAAGATTATGAGGCATTATGGAATACCACTAGAGTTTGTGAGGATCATTATGAACATCCATGAAAACACATCTTGTAAAGTGATGGTTGATGGCTGTTTGAGTGAATCATTTGAAGTTAGGTCTGGTGTGATCCAAGGTGGGGTCTTGTCACCTTTACTATTTCTATTGGTCATTGACTATTTAATGAAAAGGGTTGCAGCAGAAACAGATGCTGATATACTTTGAGAAGAAAACAGAAGACTTGTGGACTTGGATTATGCAGATGATATAGTTTTGATGTGGAATGGACCAAGAGAGAAGCAAAGAGTGCTGGTCTGCTTAGGGAGAGCAGGGCGAAAGATGGGACTGTAGAAAAATTGAAATCATCAATATGAATATGGATAATGCGCAGGACTGCTTAATTGAAGACATGATTGTAAAGCAAGTTGAACGATTTAAATACTTGAGTACTTATTTAGTTAAAGATGGTTCTTTGAACTTTGAATTTGAGAGGAGCGTATGGGTTTATTTAGTTATTATAACTTATTTTTTATTATTCTTTCATTGGTGCCTAACACCCTAAAATATCGTTCTATGATGTTCATTTACAGAGATCAAATGTAATTTTTTTCCAGGAAGCCATTTTTAAATGCTCGGCACTTTTGCGTGATCGCCTGAGTCGCGCGAAAAAAAAAAAAAATGATGTATCATACATTGCTTATTTCAACGCACAAGATTTCATATTAATATTTTCCCCTCGGTAAATTTCAACCTTTGGCATCGTAGCCATAAGTAGAGGGTGCAGCTCACTGCCAGAGGGACTGGGCTCTCATTTTTAAGGTAATTACCTCAGATTAGCGTCATCTCACCACTTTTAAGGTAATTTTGAGGTAATGTTATTTTTAAGGTAATTCTTAGGTAATTCAGGTATTCTTAAATCTTTTTTTTACGTAAATGGAGAACTTGACAATGTTGCCATATGTCTAATGTCACACTACACATTTGTAATATGATATATATATGGAGTGTGGACAACCCAAGATGGCCGCCTCTTTGAAACACTCGCAAAAACTCCACCGCCTCTTTATCATAATGTATAATCTATATCGCATGTTTTCTTTACGTTGTAGGTGGCGCTGTTGCCAGAAAGAACCACTGCTACGAGTCCCAAAGAGGGTGTAACCTTAACAATAAACTCGCATTTATTCATCTAAATCTAATATGATCAGGTAAGCAGAGTGCATATTCATGGTTATGAATTATTAGTGTACTGGTTTATTCCAGAAATATAAGGAAAGCCTGTGCATGGAGTAATTAAGTCATCCATTTATCAATAATGACTCGTCACTCAAAGTGGATATTTTACAGCAAATGAGATTTTTTTTTTTTATACCGAACTGGAAAAAATCAGTATTGGCACCCTGTTTGTGTATGATGGTATGTGATGTGGTGTATTGGTGTATGTTGATGGATGCTATGTGTTGTGTGTAACCGATGATTTTTATGACTAGCCCTAGTGCTTTTCCTTTTTTCTGTGTTCTTGGCATGTATTTGTCTATGAGAATATTTCTTCTTTTTGCCTTTGTCTCCCGTTTGGTGATTTGGGGAAGGTGACTGGACCAAGTTTATTCCTTCATAGAGACATTTCGTCTTTTTTTTTCAGTGTGCCCTTGATGTAATAGCATGGCTATATAAACGTCAAGAGATAGTGATGAGGATGTAAATTATGACACTGATGAGTCAGGCACACAGCCTGACAGGGAGGCGGTGGCATAGTGGATAAGGTGGTGAGCGTGGGATCGGACAGACGTCCACGTGTAGGTTCGAATCCCACCTCGTACAGCCTTAAAACACTTTGCCATTTGTCGAGTGGTTTAAAGTTACCTACATACCACCATGATACCCAGGTTCTAGGTGGTTACACTGAAGATGAGCTTGGGCGGTGATATGGTCCCTAATAAGTGTGCCACTATAAATAAAATTGCCTGCGCCACTAATGGGCGGAAGCTAAACAGCGCTTCCCATTTTTTTCATATTGCTTCTTTTCAAGTTTTGTGCATGGGTTGTGTTAAAATTTGCATGATTAGCATATGTAAGTTATTGAAAATAATATGGTTTCAGTAAGTTATTGAAAATAATATGCTTTCAATGTTTCGTTTTGTGACATGCTTATGCTTACTACCTATGCTTAGTATGTTTCTGGATGTACTTACTTTTTTCTATGATTAGCATTAAAGTTTATTTCAATATAAATGATTGTATATTACTATGTCTGTCAAAGTAATGCAGATGCATCAGCTGAACCTGAGCAGAATCTTTGATTGATTCATTAGTTACATCGTACACAGAATGAAACTCAGTGAACGAAGCAAGATCCACGCTAGCAGCTTTCCCAGTGCTCTAAAGTGGAAAACGGGATCCACCCTACATTCCTGTCGTGACATCTGAGAATCACCTTCTGTTCTTGTTTCAAGTTATCATACTCTGCTCAGCCTAGGCTGGTGCCTCCCTCATCCTATATTCCATTTCTTTGAACTCTGCCTACTTTATTTGAACCAACTACCTATCTACAGTCTGGTCATAGATGTGAATAATTATTGGTGGGATGGATTCACATTGATTTGTTTAGAGTATGGGAGAAAAGAAATTGTCAAGTGTAGTTCAATCTGGCCTCTTGCAGTCTCCTAACTTATGTTCTTATATTGATTAATTACCATGAATCAGGATGATTAATATTTGAAAGACTATTTTCTAATTATTTTTTGCCACCTAGAAGTTCCTTTTAAAACAAATTTTGTGGCTTAACAGCATGTCTTAGTGTTAATGTCAAAGTGCTTCTTTTAAAAACTACAGGTATGTCTATATTGCTTTGGTGTAATCAAACTGGTAATTATGTGCATTATGGGCATGTTGATTGGATTTTGGCATCATGAATGAATGCTGCTTTATGTAGAGCTGGGCTTGTTTTAGTTAAATATGCAATTTAAATTGCCTGTCAATTTTCATATCCTAACCTTTAAGACTATGAAATGAATTTGAGCCATTATTAGACTTGCTACTGGTGTAAAAAAAAAAAAATACAAATTAGTTAAAATATTTTAAGTAATTCTAGAATATTGCAGTGTGAAATCTAAGGTAAAATCTTTATATCTAAGGTAATTTTCCTCAAAAACTAAGGTAATAAGTAAAACCCGTTCTGGAAGCCCTACAGCAGGAGTCGCAGAGCAGTGTCTGGCTGGACATGGAGGAGGAATGATGTCACGTTTGTAGCTCTATAATTTTCAGAACTCTCGTCCTTACAGGCATGAATTGACGAGATTTAGAAACAGAAACATCAAGAAAATGTAATAAAGCAACCAAGACAATGATAAATAAGCACAGGTGTCACTGATAGCCGTGATATTATGCATAATTCTATATGCATATTATCGCTAAAAGTGCTACTTGGCCCCGCTCTCGCTCTCCCACCTCACCACACAGCGGCGCACTCACACATGTTTTTAGATGTGTAAACATTCGTTTCATCACTAGTTTACCATCACAACCAGCCTATTATCATTAGACAATCAAAAATAAAAGTTGACTACACTATACCAAGAGATTATATTAACACAGAGGTAAGAAGTTGAACCCAGACTAGTGGTAATACCTTCACAGTGTCTCTGTCACTTCAACACACTAATCAAGTCTCAGGAGGTCTAGACCACTCGTAATGTAGCAGATTGACGTGACACTACTGATGGCGCCTCGCGACGCCTTGACCTACGAAAAAACAATATTTTCTACAGAAGCGGGAATCTGATGCATTATCATCCTATCATGCTTCAGGAAGTCACCATTGTATACACAATCATGTGTAAAAATGTCATGTCAATGAGATTAATACAAATATGAAAACAATGACCAAATAAAAAAAAAAAAAATCTTTAAGAGCGGTTATCTCAAAAATAGGGTTTTTTTTCAGAAACGTTTGATTTTTTTTTTCAAAAACAAAAGAAAATTTAGAAAAAACTAACGCCCATATAAGTTGCGTATATGTACAAAGTTCCTATGGTGATTTTTCCAAAGCAATTAACTGAAAATAAAGTCTGTGAAACAAAAAAAAAAAAAAAAAAGCGAAAACAACGCACTGTTTGGTTCTCAACCATTCACCCAAATTTGATAAAATGGACAGAATAACCAATTTTTACCCCCTCAAACAAAAATATTAAAGTTTCAAAACAATGGGGAGTTTTCAGAAGTAGTGGTTGTCAGCAGGTGGCAGCATGTACGTCCCCCCTACGCTCTCACAAGGGTAATATAGACCATACCTGCAGTGTCATTCTATAAACACAGAGATGCAATACTTCGTTATGATATATTTTTCTACATAATTCTTTCTAAGTAGTAATACAGGCAAATTCAAACCCTATCCATAAACATATGTACATGAATTGATTTTCTCGTGAACTGGCATTGACATTTGTTTGGTGATCTCCACATTTCTCAAAGAGTACACCCCTGATCGGAAATGTATTAATCCAGTCGACACTAAACATGAAAACAACATGTCTGTGTCACTTCAAACTCCAAACCACACAGATCAACTTACTACTATATGGAAACATTTTTTTTATTAAGAATAGGCAACTCGAGTATCCTGGGCTGGCCACCTGTTTAACTTAACAAACACATTGTTGGACAAATAATTCATTCCTGCTGTAATGTCCATGTCACTATGCCATGAAGAGGAGAAAAACTTCGAATATTTCTGTCTCGTCACTCTACAGCTATCCAGTGATATGCTTATTCTTTGCTCGATTGTTTTGCCGCGTCTAGAGATCTTGATGAAAGCGATACTAAAATTCCCACGAAAATAAATATACCTATATATCACGACGTTACTGAGTAAGCTGGGTTATACTCTATAGGACAGTCAAAGGTTCCACTTATTTCATTATCCAAATCAATAGATTTTAGACTTGTAGTATGCCGCATTTAAGATATTGAGAGCAAAATTACAAGATTATCGCAAAAAAATATTTTTGACTATCTTCTCCCAAAATAATCCATACAGGACATTTAAAATTAGATACAGAATGTCAACGGTCATCATAATTAATGTTCTATGCATCTGTATGCGCCTGGGATTTAACACAACAATAATTTAGCTCATGTCACCAAGGGACACGTAGCTGCGGTGACACCTGGAGGATTAGTTATGAAAACTCCCCATTGGGGCTTACCATAAGCGCAGTATGAAAAAAAGTTAGGTTCGATCAAAAAGTCTCCTTTAGGAAAGCTAAAAAAAGGGCTAATCAGGCAAGGAGAATGCTTCAAAGAGTTTGGAATAATAATATTTCTGTGCATACAAAAAATTAGGATTTACAAGGTAATGGTAAGGCTTGGTACAGCACCGCAACTACTGATAATAAATTCGTTTTTTTTTTTTTTTTAACAAGGCACTTAGAAGAATTTCAGGAGTTAAGTGGGGGGATGAAATATCAAATAATAGAATTATAGAAATGACAAGGATGCAACCTGTTGATGAATATGCGAGGCTCTCAAGATGGAAGTGGCTGGGACATGTGTCTAGAAACATGGACTGGTGCGTGGTACACCAGAATGGGTGGCACCTGGAAGAAGAGGTAGAGGAAGGCCAAGGGAGACGTGGCTGAGGACAATGAAACGAGAAGTGGGTGATGAACGTTGGGGAGACCTTAAGGATATAGCTCTAGATAGAATGTTTTGGCGAGAGTTCATTGAGGCCCTAGTCATCCCGTGGGTGCCACAGGATATGATTGATTGATTGATTGACACTATTATTATCATTATCATTATTAATGTTATCGTTATTATTACTATGGAAAGGATTGTGTTCGTATGTACATCTCTCTCTCTCTCTCTCTCTCTCTCTCTCTCTCTCTCTCTCTCTCTCTCTCTGGCGGTAATCACATCAGTGTAGTCTCTCCCAGGAAGTCCCAAGAAGTCCCTAGGCTCACTACAGCTTCTTCAGCCGGTTGTAGATCTGAGAGGCGTGTCGCGAACTGAATGTTGCAAAATTGCTCCTGCGACGTTCAGTCCGTTTTGTTAGCGGACCGAGCGTCGAGAGGGTGCAGGTAGTAAACTTAAGCTGCCTGACACCCCAATGCACCATACTTCCTACCAGGTGGTTGTAATACTCGAATTGCTCACACACCACGTGCTCGCTGCATCTACACTCCATAGACATCTGTTCATTTTCCTCATGTAATTTATAATGATACATCGCTCCCTCCACCCTCCCCAACACATACAGAGAGAGAGAGAGAGAGAGAGAGAGAGAGAGAGAGAGAGAGAGAGAGAGAGAGAGAGAGAGAGAGAGAGAATTAGAATCAGAATCAGATTTTCATTCCATTTTACAATGGTTATTCTTTGGTATCATTTTACAAACTATGAAAATTAGTTGAGTCAAATCCACTCAAATATATATCTATACATTAGATTCACACCGTATTTTGCTATAGATGTACGTTATTGCTCTGATTAAAATTATAAGTAAAACAATAGATAAAAGTGAAAAGTTACAGATAAGACAGTGTGAATAAAAATATGACTAAAACAACAGGTAAAAGAGTGTCAAACTATATAAGAGACGACAGATAACAAGCGTTAAAATTATAACCAAGTTAATTGATAAAAGACTAAAAATTCACTCTCATCCTATAAAATACATAATACATGTAAGAAAGACGTGTACTGACTTATGCACTGAATTGTTTGTTAAAAAGATAGGTGAACAACAGTTTTTTAAACGTTCGTATGGACGGTGCATTCCTTATAGAGGCAGGCAGGCTCTTCCAGAATTTTGGTCCAGCAACCAGTAAGGACCTCGCCCGGTACAAGTGTTAGTCTTCGGCTCATACATATTATGCTGCTGTCTAGTGGGGACGGTGCAGACATCACTCACTCTAGGCAAGTTGAACAAATAGTGAAGGATATTGCCATGGATTATATTGTAGGTAATGATGCCTAGCTCCTACTCCTATTTCTGGTGTACTTTCAACCAGCCAAGTTCTCTCAGAAACGGTGTGGCGTGGTCGAATTTCGTGCCGTTGCCTGATGCAACTTTTGCGGCAAAATTTTGAAGCTTTTGAATTTGTAAGAGTGGCATTTGTTGTACCCCATATCTTTAATCCATAATTAATTATGCTTAACACTAGTGTTTGCATGAGAGTAATTCTTGCTCTCCTGTTAAAACAATCCTTACTTCTATTAATGTATAAAATAGTGCTTCAAATTTTCTTACTTATCTTATTTACATGAGTATTAAAAGTCATATGGGAGTCAAAGTAAACACCCAAATTTTTAAGGGAGTTGCTGGGGAGTATTTTAGTCATCAACTTGTAAGCAAGTATTGGGTGGAATCTGAGATATGACACTTTTGCTGCCGACAAATATATATTGTGTCTTTGCTGTGTTTAGCAGCAATCCAGTTGAATTAAAATATCCCTTTGCTTGAGATAGTGCCACCTCTCCCCTGTGAACGAGATCGTGAATCTTAGTTATTTCACCTGTGTGGATAAGCTGCGTGTCATTTGCGTATTGTATGACCAGACAATCGGGGATATGCTGCGCGAGATCATTAACGAATATTGAGAACAATATTGGTGCTAGTACAGATCCTTGCGGAACGCCATAAGCCACGTCAAGTTTCTTTGAAACATGTTTACCTATTCTGACCGACTGTGTTCTGTTGCGAAGGTAGCTATAGAACCAAAAGGAGTCAATTCGCAACATTCTGAGTTTCTTTAGTAATATTTCATGATTTACACTGTCAAAAGCTTTAGACAAATCACACAGCATTACTAATGAGATATTTCTCCAGTCAATAGTTTCAAACAGTGAATTAGATAAAGTAAGCAGAGCGCTTTCTGTAGAAAGCTTTGGCCTGAATCCGTGCTGTCTTGCTGAGGTGATTGTTTTCGAGGTGTGAGGTGAGCTGAGCAGCAATAACTTTCTCAAGAACCTTAGAGATAATTGGCAGAATAGATATAGGCCGATAGTCTTTTAGATCCATAGCATCTCCAGTCTTGAACACAGGAACTACAATAGCGTGTTTCCAAGATTCAGGGAATACACCTGTTACAATAGAGGAGTTAACTATACACGTAAGGTACGGGATTATTACAAGCAAGGATTCTTTCAGAAATCGTAGTGAGATGTTGTCAGAACCACAAGAGGAAGTGTTTTTTGTGTTTGATTATTGATATGATGGTGTCTCTGTCTGTTGGTTGAGGTCGAAACATGTTACCAAAGTTGCTTTGCTGGTGTTGTTGTGCGGTATGGGCACGGTCTGAATATCTGCACTATTTTGCCGTGTTTTTTTCGAAAGTACGCTTTCCGACGTTGGCAAAAAAGCTATTAAAAGCTTCCACTTTATTTTTCACTGTTTCCTCGTCATTATCAAGTGCCAATGAAGTTTTGCATTTGTCAGTAGAGATGACTTGCTTCAATATACTCCATGTAGCTGCGCTATTCCCTTCGTTTGTCTCAAGTTTGTTGCTATAATAGTCTGATCTAGTTTTGTGAATTGACTTTTTAACTTCTTAAGTTTTTTATCCGAAACAGGTTGATTTCTGGGAAATCGTATTTTCAGTAGGAAACCAATCACTTAGGTAGCTACGAGCAGCATCTTTAATGGGCTAAACGTTTCGACATTTTATCTGATGTCATCATCAGTGGTCTAAAATAAAACGATAAAACAAGTATAAGTATAAAAGAATAAAGTTAAAATGCTAAGAGAATTACAATGGTAAAAATTCACACTATCATAAGTGGGCATGCTGACAGAATATTGTTGAGGGATGGCTTTACTTGGGAAATATATAGGGATTCCAGTATTCTTAAACTGTTTCTATTACAGGTGGCGAGGATACGGAAATGATTGAGATTGGGTTGAACCTTACATGAGAGGCAGTGGTCTCGCATCGCGGAAAACGGGGCGTTGTGTAGCGGGCGCCCTGTTCTGGCAAACTGGCCTAAATGCTCGCTGGCTCGGTTTATAAGTGAGCGCAAGGTGCTACCCACATTCTCAGCCTGGCAGCTGGGACAAGTGAAACAATAAACAACCGACGAGCGTAAGGCAGTTGGCAAAGTGTCCTTAAAATTGAAAAAAAACTACCTATACATAGATTATTTATAGACACAATACGAAAATGTTTATCAGGATAATATTTTGTAAGTTTTTCATAGAGACCCCTTTCTAATTTTTTGGAAATCTCACCTAAAAATGGGATACGTAAATAGATTGTTTCTTTGGCAACAGTGGTAATTGGTTGTTTAAGATGATATTTACTTTGGAGAAAGTTATTCAGAGTTTTCTCAAACAGGTTGGTGGTGAAGCCATTATTATAGAAAAAATCCTTTAGGAAAGTAATTTCATTATGGAAATTTAGGTAAGAAGACAGAGTAAAGGCACGGTGTAAGAGAGTACGGACTGAATTGATTTTGAAGCGGAAACTGCAAAAGCTGAAAAAACCAATACCAAGACCAGAAAATGTAGGTTTACGATAAATAGAGGTGGAAAGTCTACCATTGATTTTTGTGATGTTTAGGTCAAGGAAGGGGATTTGTGAGTCTATTTCAGATTCCATAGTGAACTTGATATTGTCATGTTGTGAGTTAAGGTAATGTAGGAAATGGTCTGCATGTGATGCTTCCTTAAAAAACACCAAAGTATCATCAACATATCGTCTATATAACATAGGTTTGAAAGCGATAGGACAATCATCGAGCCAGTTTTGTTCGTGGTAACAAAGGAAGATGTTAGCGAAGGTGGGTCCGAGTGGTGAGCCCATCGCCACGCCGTCTGTTTGTTTATATAATTCATTGTTAAAAACAAATAGATTATCCTTAACACAAACACGTAGTAGATTCGTAAATAGGGATTTTGTCATATTTTAAAAAATGTCCAGACCTGAGAACACAGAGTTTACACATATATCTATCGTCTCATCCAGTGAAATGTTAGTAAAAAGTGACTGAACATCATAGCTAACCATAAAACACGAATCTGGTAGTCTGTAGTTCGAAAGGGATTGAGAGAGTTCATGAGAATTTTTTACAGTATAGTTATTAGTAGTGTATGGCCTAAGAATGGGAACCAGGAATTTTGCAAGATTATAAGAGGCACTATTATATGCCGCAATGATAGGTCTAAGTGGGACAGAAGGTTTATGAACTTTATGGAGTCCATACATCACAGCAGGATTCGAACCAGTGGGTTTCAGAAGTGAAGCTTCTTCCTCATTAGCAGCACCAAGAGTTTTAAGATTATTAATGAAGCGTGTGATTTTATCTTCAACTTTAGTTTTGAGCTTATAGATGTCATCGAAAACAAGTTTAGAGAACTTAGTATCATCCTGGAGGATATCACGCATTTTAGAAACATAATCAGTCTTGTTTAAGAGAACAACTCCTCTTCCCTTGTCAGGTCTACAGATCACCAGGTCCTTGTTATTACCTAGATTTTTTAACAAGTTAAAATCAGATTTAGAGAAGACAGGAGAAAATACTTTGTTAGAGCTAAAAGTATAAAAAGTATTATGTGCAAAATGTTTTATGGAAGTTAAAACATTACTGAAATCAACATCTGGTGTGATTTTCAAGCCTTTTAACCGCTTGATTATAAGCTCAAAATCCAGAAAATATCTATAAAATGAAGGTTTGAATACAGGGAGGTAGAAGTCTAATCCAAAGGACAGTAAAAATGTCTCTCTGGGAGACAAGATGAAATCTTAGAGGTTAAAAATTACTTTGTCTGGGTCACATGGGTTTAAGTTGCACCTACAACCAATATTACGTAACTTCTTTTCATGGGTAGCATTGACACTTTTTTCATATACCTGGGTATTAGTCTTAATGAACTTACTTAAACAAATAAAATCCAGTCGAGACACAACAGTTTTTTATACTTCAACTGTAAGTCAACATTGAACCTATCGTTTTTAAGATTTTTTTGTGATGTGTCTCTCATGCATTAATGCTCGTAAATGTTCGTTGATCCATTGGGCGAAGGGTGTCGTAACTAATTTCGTGACTAATGGAGCACAGTAGTCTAGACAGTTATTAAGTCTTTGTGAATATTTCGACTTGAGTGTCAGCACTGTCCGTGGCAAGAGAGAGAGAGAGAGAGAGAGAGAGAGAGAGAGAGAAGAGAGAGAGAGAGAGAGAGAGAGAGAGAGAGAGAGAGAGAGAGAGAGAGAGAGAGAGAGAGAGAGAGAGAGAGAGAGAGAGAGCGCTCCGTGTTTTTCGTGGTGTTACAGTGGTTTAACAAAGTGCAGTGTTGTGAAAATTTCAGTGCTTGAAGTGCTAAGTGTCCTGGTGTCCATGTAAAAGTGTAAGGTGTGCTAAGCCTTGCAATAGTGTTGAAAAATCACTTGAAAAGAGTGCTTGTACCCGTGCAGTGACCGAGACCCGGGCCTGACCTGACGCGAGGCCTAAGGCAGCACACAGTTGCCAAATCTCTCCAAGGTAGTTTTTTAAACAACCTGTATCTCTCTCTCCGTGGCTGGTTTGGCTTGACTTGTGGGAGAGGTAGTTAGTGTCGTGTGTTTTTTGTGCGCCTGTGGGGAAGTGCTTTGTGTTCTGTGCCAGTGTTCAGTGTCTGTGTTCACGAGTGTGTTAGTGTCGTACGTGTCGTTTAGAGCCAACACTCGTTGTCGCCCCACACCTGGCTCCACAATTCCCCAGGAATCACTAATCCTCTCCCTCAATGTCTAGCCCCGCCCATCGCCCCATAGCCAGGCGAGACTTGCCTGGCTACCAGCCACAGAATTGGTGTTGCGTTTGTGGCAAAGCAACACTTAAGACTCAACACGTGAGCTGTGACGAGGAAACCTGCCGTAACCTTTGTCACAACAGCTGCCTTGGGGATACGCCAGTCTTCAAGTGTAGCTACACGGAACAGCTACGACTCCAAGCAAACATCCCGGACCCCGTCATCTACATCAGCGAGGAGACTGACACACCCCACGCCACTACCGGACGATAGTGGGGAGAGTCAGTGGGAGGGCTTGGAGAGAGGAGAGCTAGTTTCACTAGTTGAGAAGCTCACTGAGGAAGCCTCTCAACAAAACTGTGTGATTAAGTCCCTCCAGGACGACCGAGACTTGATCATACAGCACAGAGACGTGTTTGCTGCGGCTCTCAGAGTAGCAGACAGGCTGATAGCGTCAAAACAGCGCCAGACGCAAGTAGCCACACGCTCTCAGGCAGTCAGCGCCCACGCAGAGTCAATTGACGAACACTGGGAGGTGGTTTGTCAGGACTCTGAGAGGTGGAGGACGTGGTGGAGCTCGGATAAACCGCAACAGATCCGGTACGCAGCTGTTTTCTCCACTTCCACCTTCCCTTCGCCTGCCCGGGAAACAACGACCGCTCCGCCTACCTCCACTGCTTCCACCGCCACACAGAGCGACTGTGACACCTCCCCAGCGTCCACTGTCACTCCTTCTGCCACACAGAGTGACTGCTCGGTACTCACTACCACGTCTACCGCCACACAGAGCAGCAGGGACTCTTCCTCCATAAACACAGCGAACGGAGTAGATCGCGGTGCCTCTGTTCGCCCACGAACCTCTCCTCAGACCACTTCAGGAGATTGGAGAAAAAAGAAATCTAAGAGGGAAGTGCAGCAGGACGCGAGGAGGGTGTCCAGCGAAGGACTGAGGACTCACCAGGCCACCAAGCAGACACAAAAGCGAGCCAAGGCAAAAGTGTGTGAGTACTGCTCACGGAAAGGACACACTTCTGCTACTTGCCACGCCAGAACTGACGATTTACGTCAGGAGCGTCTCCTACAGCGGCTCCTTACGGTGGAAAGACACACAGCCACACCCTTCCCACCTGCAGCGCCTCAGCCCGCCCACCCCCTCACTTCATTTCAGTCCTTGCCACAACCTCGCCCACTCCTTCCTCAGCCTGGTATCTGGAATCAGAGCCAGGGGCGGCAGTGGACCACTCCTCTTCACCAGTACCAGCAGTCGGCCGCGGACCCTAACCACCACCTCGGACTAGCAGGCCTCGCTCACTACCATCCCTCACCATGGTACAGCCAGCTTGCCCCGCCGCCAACTAAAGGTCGTCTCTAGCAACGTCCGTGGTCTCCGGACTAACCTTGCAGACTTATACCACAACTGTGTGCAACGACACAATGCAGACGTTGTTGTGGTGACCGAGACATGGCTGAACAGTGAGGTGGAGCCCACGTATGGCAGGATGCAGGGCTTCACCCACTGGGTGAGGAGGGACCGACAGGAGCGAACAGGAGGTGGAGTGGCTGTCTGCTTCAAGGAAGGAATGCAGGCCCAGCTACTCGACATAGACACGCCTCCACTGATGGAGATGATGTACTTCCGAGTAATGCTGGCAGACCGCTCAGCCCTCCTGCTGTGTGCCCTGTATCGCCCCCCGCGACAAGGGCCTGACTCACTCCTGTACCTGACTGAGACCTTAGACAACCTGATGATGGCACACAGCTGCAGCCACGTGCTGATTGTGGGGGATCTCAATCACCACCTGGAAAGAGACGCCTACGAGAATCTCCTGGAGGTGCAGGGTCTGACAGATCATGTCACCTTCCCCACACATGAACGAGGAGGGACATTAGACCCTGTCATCTCAGACTACCAGGAAGACAAGCTTCAGTGTCATCAGCTGGGGCTCGTGGGCAGCTCTGACCATCACGCTGTACTGACACAGCTGGAAGTGGGCGTGGCTCAGGACGAGGCCACCACCCGCACCATCTGGCTGTGGAACAAAGCAGACTGGGCTTCCCTGCGCCGCGACCTGACCCACACCCCATGGGCCACTCTGCTACAGGGAGGAGCAGAGAGTGAAGCACTTGCACTCACCTCTCACCTTCTCGCCCTCCAGAGACGCCACGTCCCACACAGGGAATACACCACCAGATCGACGGATCAGCCATGGTTTGGCTACCGTTGCCGTGTTGCTGCCGAGGCAAAGTATGCTGCCTGGCTCCGCTACAAGAGGAACCCGACTCGGCGCAACAAGGACCTGCACAGGGCTGCATGCAGGAGGATGGTGGTAACCAGCAAGTGGGCCTTAAAAAAGTGGGAGGAAAGCCTGCGCCGGAAACTGTGTGGCACTGGCGTAGGAAACAAAACTTGGTGGTCTCTTGTTAAGGACAAACAAGGAACTGGCCACCAAGAATCCATCCCTCCCTCAGCAAGCAGGACGGTACTGTCGCCACCAGCAGTAAGGAGAGGGCACAGTTGCTGGCTTCCTTGTTTGCTGGAAAAATGAAGGTGGGGAATCCACAGCAGCCACCGCCTCAGCTGGTCCAGCAATGTGAGAAGACTGTCACCATGGTGGAGGTGACGCATCAGCAGGTGAAGCGATTATTGCGGGGGCTGGACACACAGAAAGCCACCGGCCCTGATGACATCAGCCCGCACCTGCTGAAGCGATGCTCCCAGGAACTGGCTGCCCCTCTCACCCAAGTCTTCACAACTTGTGTACGGGAAAACGTCTGGCCTTCAGTGTGGAAGGAGGCTCGAGTAGTTCCCATACACAAAAAAAGCTCCAGGACGGACCCAAAAAACTACAGACCCATATCCCTGTTGTCAGTGGTGGGTAAAGTGTTTGAGAGGGTCGTGGCAGAGGTGGTGTGTAGCCATCTCAAGGACAATGCCCTCCTCTCAGACCAACAGTTTGGGTTCAGACCTGGAAGGTCAACCTCCGACCTAATGATGCTTCTCACCAGGCATTGGCAGGACGCCCTCGACGACGGCAAGGACACTATAGTGGTTGCTTTGGACATAGCAGGAGCTTTTGATAAAGTATGGCACAACGGATTACTAGAAAAGCTTCGTGCTAAAGGCATCCAGGGTGGCTTGCTACGACTCCTGGGAAATTACCTGCAGGACAGAAGCCTCAAGGTGGTTGTCAACGGGCAAACATCTGAGTCCCTGCCTGTGGAGGCATCAGTGCCACAGGGTTCAATTCTTGGCCCACTCCTGTGGAATATCTACGTGGATGATCTTCTCCAGCTACTGCCAGGAGTCATGGCCTATGCTGATGACTGCACCCTCTCCTATACCTATCCACGCCAGGACAGTGGGCGGGCTGCTGAGGCCATCAATCAGCAGCTACGAGTGATAAAGGAGTGGGGTGCTCGCTGGCAAGTGACATTCGCGCCGGAGAAGACACAGGCAATGGTTGTCTCTCGGTCCCCAGCCGCCATGGCAGCAATGGCAGGAAAGTTGTCTTTGGCGCTGCTGCTCTCCCACTCCAAGATGACGTCAAGATACTTGGAGTGGAGGTGGATCGAGGGCTGAGGTTTGACAGGCATGTCAAAACCATTGCCAAGAAAGCCTCTCACAGGATCTCCGCTCTCAGAAGGATCGCCAGTTTCCTCGACAGGAAGGGAGACTGCTGCTGTACAAGGCACAGGTGCGGCCCCACCTTGAATACGCAGCTCTCTCCTGGATGTCCTGTGCCGCCACACACAGAAGGAGACTGGACAGCATCCAACGCCGCGCCATACGGCTAGTAGATGCTGCACTACCACCTCACCCAGAGCCTGAGCGTCCCCTTGATTCACTGGAACACCGCAGAGACGTGGCGGCGATCGTAGTGTTCCATAAGGCACAGGTGCAAAGAGTGCCACATCTGGCAGGGCTGCGTCATCCTCTAAGAGTCACCGCACGGAGCACGAGAACGGTGCTCAATGGTGGTGACGCCGTAGAGGTGCCGCGATCCCACGGGTGTCAGCATCAACGCACCTTCGCAGGACGCGTCTCCAGGATGTGGAACTTGTTCACGGCCGCGGTGCCTCACGTCCAGGAGATGAACACTCACAGTGTCAAACTGATGGCACATAAGTGGAGACAGACACTGCCAACTCCTCTGACACTCTTTGTGACGTGACACTCAGTGTAGTGCAGTGCGTGAATAGTGCTAGTGAAGTGAAACGAATAGTGCTCCATTTACATGCTGACCATCTTGTATATTATCTATTTTTAAGTCTTGTAAATATTGTAGAGAAATAGATTGTAGTACCCTTAGAATAGGTAGCACACGACAGTGCGCCTTTGGGTACATGTTCCTTTGTATTAAGTTTTGTTTAAATAAAAAAAAAAAAGAGAGAGAGAGAGAGAGAGAGAGAGAGAGAGAGAGAGAGAGAGAGAGAGAGAGAGAGAGAGAGAGAGAGAGAGAGAGAGAGAGAGAGAGAGAGAGAGAGAGAGAGAGAGAGAGAGAGAGAGAGAGAGAGAGAGAGAGAGAGAGAGAGAGAGAGAGAGAGAGAGAGAGAGAGAGAGAGAGAGAGAGAGAGAGAGAGAGAGAAATACTGCACTGTACATACATTCACTTTCGTAAAATGGATAAGTATTAGGAATAAGTATATCACGCGTGCCCGCGTACACACACACGCAAACACACACACACACACACACACACACACACACACACACAAAAAAAAAAAAAAAAAAAAGCCTCTTAATGTATAGCCCCTGTCCACCTAGCAGTAAATAGGTACGGGATGTAACTCGAGGGGTTGTGGCCTCGCTTTCCCGGTGTGTGTTGTGTGTGATGTGGTCTCAGTTCTACCCGAAGATCGGTTACTACGAGCTCTGAGCTCTTTCCGTAGGGGAAAGGCTGGCTGGGTGACCAGTTGACGACCGTGGTCAATAACACAGTTTGTTTATCGACTAAACATAAAAACAACATTCCATACATGTACTGTACATAATAACAAGGATTTTCATCATTATATAAAGAGTGATGAGCGAATACATTCAAGGGTAAATGTGTACTGTACATAATAACAAGGATTGTCATCATTCATGTATAAAGAGTGATGAGCGAATACATTCAAGGGTAAATGAAGAATAAATAACTATGTGAAAATAAGAAAATAATAATAAATGAACTAATTAATAATAATAATAATAATAATAATAATAATAATGGTAATGGCAATTATAATAAAAATTATACTACTGTTGTTGCTACTACTACTACAAGTAATAATAATAATAATAATATTAATAATAATAATTGTACTGCAAATGGCTCGGGGTAGCACTGGAAACGCTACGTGTCGTAACACTTTATTGAAAGAGTTTCAACCTGCAAACATATGTTACTAAGTAAAGACATAACACATCAGAAATACCCTATCCTAAACAACACACAAAAAAATACCCAAATAAATAACCCACACACAACGCCTAACATCAGCGTTGACACAGCATTTATTCACAATACATATAACACCTTAGTACATTTCTCATCAGTCTCAGAATACATACGAACATAATCGTTACTCACTCCATTGGCACCACAGTACAAGTCCAGCACACTGCACCCCCAGCCAAGTAATCAGTAAGAATGCACAGCCATGAAACGATCGCCTGCAATTAGAAACATGTCGAAACCACTTGTCACTACCACTTATCACTAACATAACTATACACGTTAACATAACACTCATCAATCATCACAGCAAAGTATCCCTAGCGCGTAACACAGCTAACTAATCAACATAATAACAAGCAATTAAATCTCACCGTCGGCCGATGAATTCTCTCTTATCCATCACCCGGATTGTACCACACCCAACACTGGCCACCACGGCCGTGTCCCACCAAAACCAAGAGGCGACTGTGTCTTTGCACTGCACCGCATCGCCGACCAAACCTACTTACAGAACATATAAACCCGAATCGAAACAGCAAACAAAACCATTCAAATTCTTCCAACACTAAACAGTACCAACCTTAATTCATGATTATACCAGTATGAATGAGAACAACTCAACTATCATGTTAATGATACAATAATAATAATAATAAAAATAATAATAGTAACAATAATAATAATAACAATAATAATAATAATAATTATTATAATAATAATAATAATAATAATAATAATAATAATAACAACAACAACAACAACAACAACAACAACAACAACAACAACAATAATAATAATAATAATAATAATCGTCCTATTTCGACTTTTTTTTTTTTTTTACATTACAAGGGCACTGGCCAAGGGAAAACAAAGTGTTGGAAAAAAAAAAAATCCCGCTGGTTGCCAGGCCCTGTTAAGAGGAAAGTAGGAGAAAGAGAAAAAACAAAAAAATCTAAAAGGAGGGTCACGAAGGCTGCTCGAGAGCTGAAAATATACATTTTACGGAAGGGAACGTATTCTAATATAACAAATCTATAATTACAAGATTTAATGTGTGTGTGTGTGTGTGTGTGTGTGTGTGTGTGTGTGTGTGTGTGTGTAATTCACCTCGGTCGTCTGCTGGTCACCCAGCCAGTCTTCCCCATTACGGAGCGAGTTCAGAGCTCATAGACCGATCTTCGGGTAGGACTGAGACCACATCAACACACAACACACACCGGGAAAGCGAGGCCACATCCCCTCGAGTTACATCCCGTACTTATTTACTGCTAGGTGAACAGGGGCCACACATTAAGAGGCTTGCCCATTTGCCTCGCCGCTTACCGGGACTTGAACCCGGCCTTCTCGATTGTGAGTCGAGCGTGCTAACCACTACACTACGTGTGTGTGTGTGCTGCAGTCTCTGACGAGACAGCCAGACATTACCCTACGGAGCGAGCTCAGAGCTCATTATTTCCGATCTTCGGATAGGCCTGAGACCAGGCACACACCACACACCGGGACAACAAGGTCACAACTCCTCGATTTACATCCCGTACCTACTCACTGCTAGGTGAACAGGGGCTTACAAATGAAAGGAGACACACCCAAATACCTCCACCCAGCCGGGGAATCGAACTCCGGTCCTCTGGCTTGTGAAGCCAGCGCTCTAACCACTGAGCTACCGGGCGCGCGCGTGTGTGTGTGTGTGTGTGTGTTTCACTGTTTGATCTGCTGCAGTCTCTGACGAGACAGCCAGACGTTACCCTACGGAACGAGCTCACAGAGTTCATTATTTCCGATCTTCGGATAGGCCTGAGACCAGGCACACACCACACACCGGGACAACAAGGTCACAACTCCTCGATTTACATCCCGTACCTACTCACTGCTAGGTGAACAGGGGCTACACGTGAAAGGAGACACACCCAAATATCTCCACCCGGCCGGGGAATCGAACCCCGGTCTTCTGGCTTGTGGAGCCAGCGCTCTAACCACTGAGCTACCGGGTGTGTGTGTGTGTGTGTGTGTGTGAGTAGTGTGTACCTGTGAACCTGCGGTGTTAGTGGATTGTTGGCTGGTGTTGGTGCTGGTGCTGGTGATGGTGTTGGTGTCGGTGTTGGTTGATGTTTGTATGTTTGTATGTATGCAAGCTTCTGTTGGTTGCCTGTGAAAATGAAAGCCTTGTATGTATTTGTAAAAGCGTTAGGTTCTGACAAGGACTTTTTTCAAACGCCACAGACAGAGGTGAGAACTGAGGCCAGGCTCCCATTACATCCCAATTCAACCCAACGCCAACCTAAATAAGGGCAACGCAACCTCACATGACCTAATATACTTCAAGCAAACCCAATCTACCCAAAGCAAACTTAAAAAAACGAAGCTAACTTAACTTAACCTAACTTTACCTAGCCTAACCTAACCTAAATCTCCGCCAACTTAAGCCACTCTATTCTTACCTAAGTCGACATTTCTAGAGAAGAAAATCTAAGGAGCGGGAGAAAGTTCCCTGAAGGGGGAACTTGAATAATACGATTAGTGATGCTTCTTTTTCTATTTATTTTCATTTATTTATCTTATTTATTAACTAACGTTATACATTCATCTGCCTGTCAATACGGAGTCCTTTTTTTGTCATTATTTTCGTTTCTTTAACTTCTTTGTATTAATACCATCAGTACCATAACGCATCTTCATATTTATTGGTGATTTTTATACAGATTTAGAAACTTATGTGAGGATTGAAATATTGAAGACTCTGGTCATTAATCTTGTGACCTTCATAGACTCTTCGTAATGTAAATAAATCATCTAACTCGTGATAAAAATGAATCTCAGTACTGAAGGGGTTAAGTTTTGCTCTCCGCGTCTCCGCAGAACACAGCGGCGCAGGAAAACCTCCACATTTACAAGTAATCGGGACGCGCGGCGCTCTGATGAATGCAAAAGTCGGGTAAAGCCATGTATATCCCGGCGCATCTTTTTCTCTACTTCGTTTCCTATATTTCGTCTCTCTCTCTCTCTCTCTCTCTCTCTCTCTCTCTCTCTCTCTCTCTCTCTCTCTCTCTCTCTCTCTCTCTCTCTGCCCGCTGACCAGCACCACTGAAGGAATAAAGGGGTCAAGCTCGGTAAAGGCGAGTTGAGTTTCCTGGAATTTTTGCACTGACTCACATGATTTGAATTTAGTTGAGGAAGCAATTACCGTGACTTGCTTTGCGGGTGGCAGCCGCGTCTTGGAGAAGGAAATGCTCCTGAGTGATCTTGTGCGGGCTCACAAGTGCAGAAGTAGAGGCGGCCCTCTACTTCTGCCTCGTGGGTGGGAAAAAGAAGGGAAGCAGTGAGGCCAACATGGCGCTGTTCTGCAACGGCAAGCGGGTTGGCGATGGCGACTCTGCCGGCCACACTGAGGAGGTGCTCCGGCAGGCAGACTTCCAGGACGCCCTGGACTAGGTAAGCACGGATCCTGAGGACGACTTCCAGGACGCCTTGGAGCACGTGAGCCAGGATCCTGAGGATGACGTCCAGGACGCCTTGGAGCAGGTGAGCCAGGATCGTGAGAATGAGTTCCAGGACGCCCTGGAGCAAGACAGCACTGATTCTGAGGCTGACCTGGATGTGGAGAGTCTGGGCTATGAGGCTGACCTGGAAAGCAGCAGCCCATATTATGAAGATGATCTGGAAAGCGTGAGTCTGGATTCTGAGACAGAGCCAGAATAAATGAGTCTGGACTATGATGCTGAGCTGGAAAGCGTCGGCCATGAATGAGAATATTTAGTGAGAACAGTGAATCTTGATTCTGAGGAGAGCCTGGAAGAGGTGTGCCTAGATTATGAGGACGATCTATGAGAGGTCAGCCAAGATTGTGATGGTGAGTCGATTGTGAGGCAGTAGGGGCAGCGTGCGAGGATGGCGGCGAGGCCGCATGGCAGGGCGGCTGGACATTCTTCCAGCCTGGGTGGTGCAGTGGTTGCAGTGGATGGCCGATGTGGTAACCTAACCTAACCAACGTAACCAACGACACCAACCTAACCTAACCAACGAGACCAACTTAACCAACATAACCTAACCAACGACACCAACAACACCAACCTAACCGAACCAACGACACCAACCTAACTAACGACACTGACGACACAAACCTAACCTAACCTGAAAACTCTGAAAAGTCTCTGATACCTCGCTACGTCTCACCAGACTCAAACCGTTAGCACAAACGGCGATAAACACGGGGCCTACGTGCCATATCCACATTTATCATCGCAGTATTCGCATATACATTATATAACATTTCTTTCACTATTTTAGATGCCCAGGTCGCTAATACTTCGCCCATTCATCATCAAACATTATTCATGATGTACAAATACTACGTCAAAAATAATTCAAATATCCACGTTTTGAACTGTAACATCAAGATCAAGATCAAGATCCCTTGTGACATCACGGCTCTTATGCCTTTTCGATTAAATGCCACTTTTTTTTTTTTTGCCTAAAACAATGCTGGTCCGTATATTTCTCATGGTTTCCTTCAATTTTGAGGCCATTCCAAGGTATTCCATGCGGTACAACCTCGACAGAGTGACTGCATCATAGATAATTAGACGTCCCGCATCATTACCAGGCAAATCTGTACTAAACTATTCTGTTGTGTTCCATCAAAGCTTTCGTCGTGTAGTGCCACCTTGCGGTGGGTTCCGGGAACATTGCGTCCAGGAGAATTAACTGAACCAGCTGAAGCTTTTATAAGACAATTTAACTCTATAAAAACAAATTCTGCACTTGCTACTGCCCTTAAAACTTTTGGAAAATACACAGGGGCATCATTGGCTTTGTCCAGCTTCAAATGTGTAATAAAAAGGGAACAGCAATCAAGGTTCAGCCTGCTGCAGTTAGTCGTCGCTCAACTGTACTTCGGGGCAGGAGATGTTTGCACACTGGTCGTAAAGTCAAAGATACCTGTGACAGTGAATTAAAAAAGCGTAAGGTGGCAGACAGTAGTCAGCTGATGCCGAAAAAGAAACCAAGAAAAGCTCCTCACTCTCTAAGTCAGTGTGTGATTGTGGTGGTAAAAGTAACGGTGATAATACTTATGTTCATCTAATAGATAGTGTATTGAATATGCATGGCTGAATTATATAGATAATATTATTTTGTTTGTGTTCATAAAATAGGTAATGTTCAGGTACCCAGAAAATTGGTTTTATGCATTCGTGGATCACGAATTATGTACTCTAGCTAGCTGTGTTAATAAAATAATGTTCAGTTACCCATAAAATTAGGTGTCTGTACTCATGTAACACGAATTATGATGCACTGCCTGTGTTAATAAAATATTGAGTGATGATGGTAGTGAACAAAAACACTACTTATTCAGTGTGTGTGTGTGTGTGTGTGTGTGTGTGTGTGTGTGTGTGTGTGTGTGTGTGTGTGTGTGTGTGTGTGTGTGTGTGTGTGTGTGTGTGTGTGTGTGTGTGTGTGTGTGTGTGTGTGTGTGTGTGTGTGTGTATGTGTGTGTGTGTGTGTGTGTGTGTGTGTGTGTGCGTGTGCGTGTGCGTGAGAGTGAGAGAGAGAGAGAGAGAGAGAGAGAGAGAGTGTGTGTGTGTGTGTGTGTGTGTGTGTGTGTGTGTAATAATAATAATAATAATAATAAACGGTTTATTAATTAGGCAATGTAAAAAATACACTGAAAATGTACAGGGGTGGGACATTACCACAATGAACTAAAATGCTTAACCTAACTATGGAAAAACTTAACCTAGAAATTCACTTATTTATTTAAAGCTCGCACAATAGTGGGCACCGCGCTGAGCCGGTACCGATCCGTGCGCGGTGCTCTCAAAGGCGCCACGCGATTATGGTGTCGGGTGGCGCGAGCAGGGGGAGGCACGTCGGGTGGTAGCAGGTGGCGGAGACGTGGATGACGCAGCAGTCCTTCCCCAAATTTTTCCAAGGCTTCCTGGTGTCTTGTGGCCAGCCTCGGCAGACTCAGGCAGGTCAGGGCGTCCTCGTAGGACCTGTAGGCAGGCCCAAGGATGACCCTGAACGCCCTCCTCTGAACCCTCTCCAGCTGTTGTCGTTGTGTGAGGTTCAGGAGGAGGACCACGCTGGGGCGGCGTACATGAGCTTAGGGAGTATAAAGATGAGGTACACTCCCCTCAGCTCATCTGCCGGTGCTCCCAGGGACCTGAGTCGGCGCAGTAAATAGATTTTATATGAGGCTGACCTGATGATGTTGGAAACATGCTGCTTCCATGTTAACTGATCATCCACCAAGACACCTAGAAGCTTGGTGCTGCGGACCACCTGGAGGGAGTGAGGGCCCACAGAAAGCTGGGGAGGGGGAACTGCTGCTGTGGAGGTACAAATGTGCATCACCACGGTCTTGGTGTGGTTGATGGTCATTTTGTTGTCCTCCGTCCACGTCTGTAGTTGGTTTAGAGTGGACTGCAGTGCTGAGAAGTCTGGGTTGGTGTTGTTGACGGGTACGCCCACGGTGCAGTCGTCCACATACTTCCAGCGGTGGGGGGTGTGGACGAGAGCATCGTTGATAAGGATGAGGAAACACAGGGGACCCATCTTGGTCCCCTGAGGGACCCCGCATGTGAGCTGTTGGAAAGAGGAGACAGAGCCCTGATAACGAACGGCCTGACGCCTTCCCGTGAGGAAGTCTGCCAACCACGCTATCAGGTAGGAGAGAGGCCCAGAGTGATGGCTTTATTTATCACAACAGTGTGATCAACAAGATCAAAGGCCTTTCTGAAGTCCACAAAAGCAATAGCTAGAGAAGTGTTGCGTTTGTCCAGGTGGCTGTGGACGAATTCCAGGAAGCTGACAAGGTAGTGAGATGTGGAGGTGGATTTAATATTGCCAAATTGTTGTGTGTCAATAGAGTTACAAATTTTGTTATAGGCCCAGTCGAAAACAAAATCTTCACAGATAAGGCTGGGTATAGGGGTGATGGCGACTGGTCTTAGATCATTCAGTGACTGTGGATTAGAAATTTTGGGGAGGGGGGTGACGTAAGATGTCTTCCAGTCATCGGGGCAGGAATGTTGAGCAAGGGAGGCATTGATGATAGAGCAAAGGGTGTGGCAAGTTCTGGGGCAAATTCTCTGTAAATTTTGATGGGGAGGTCAGTGGGAGTGGTGGATCTGTTTAGTTTAAATTTAAGAAGCTTCCTGTAAACATCAACCTCCTGGACAAGGGGTGGAGGGGAGGAGGCAGGGAGGTAGGCTGGGAGAGTAGTGGAGTGAAGGGGAGGGAGTGTCTGACAGATCGCAGCGAAGTGACCGTTAATCTCTTCGGCCGCGCTGTCAGGTGAAAGGTGTGAAACACAGGGGAAAGAAGAGGCTTGCTTTTGTAAACCACACAAAGACTTAATCTTGTCGTACCACTGTCTGTTGTTAGTAAGCTTGAGATGGTGAATTTTGTCTGGGTAGTAGCTTGCCTTGGCTTTTTTAATTTCCCTGATAACTCTGTTCCTTAAACTCCTGTACTGGTCAGGGCTAGAGTGGAAAGCCCTGTCACGCTGACGAAGGAGTCGTTTGATGCAGGGCGTCATCCAAGGGGCATCAGATGGGTCCACTGTGATGTCCTTGGTGGGAAAGTAGTGGTGGAACGCTTCCGTTGTGGTAGTGAAGTAGTTCCGCCATTTTGTGTGGACGTCTTCCACCTCCAGTACCTCGGTCCACGGATGAAGTGTTAGCCACTGCCCAAATTCCCTCATGGCGGAGTCAGGCATGGGCCTGTGGGATCTGGTGACAGTTGACCTGGGAACCGAGGTGGTGGGGGTGGGTGTCCACAGGATGGAGAGGTGGGTGCTGCGTCCCATGGGGGGGAGTGGCTTGGGAGGCGAGTACTGCTGGCTCAGGTCTGTCATGATAAGGTCGAGGGTGGACTGGTGGTGGGTGGGGAAGTCCACGACCTGGGTGAGGTGTAGCTGGTGCAGGATTTCACTGATATCCAAGCGGTTGAAGTCCCCACAGATTACCAGCTTGGCAGCAGGAAATCTCACCCGTAAAGCATCAGCAGTCTCGATGATGTGATCAGTGAGCAACCGTGCAGTGGCGGCCCGTGGAGGGTGGTAGACAACACACACAATGATGGAGGCTGTGTTGCGGGGGTGGCAGGGGGGGGTAACCCTCACCCACAGGGCCTCCAATCCGGCGGGGACGTCGACGTGTAGGTGTGAGGGGCTGAGGTCAGAGCGGCAAAACAGGGCCACTCCTCCCCCCCTGCGTTGATTCCTGAGGTGGTGGAACAGCTGGAAATCTTGAATCATACACACCTCAGGAGTTATCTGCCACGCCTCCGTGATCGCCACAATGTCT
This sequence comes from Portunus trituberculatus, assembly GCF_017591435.1. Taxonomy (NCBI): domain Eukaryota; kingdom Metazoa; phylum Arthropoda; class Malacostraca; order Decapoda; family Portunidae; genus Portunus; species Portunus trituberculatus. The sequence continues at coordinate 5,021,237 of NC_059272.1, read as the reverse complement.
GCACAGTTAGATCTCACTGACACTATCAACTCGTCCATCTTGTTCGCCAGTGATGTCACGTTGGAAAGGAGGAGAGAGGGAAGACTATACCACACGCGCGGAACTTCGAAGTGTTTGTATTCCCTCTCCTCAACCTTCCGCCCTTCCTTACGGTAGATGTGATCACTTTAATGGGACGCACCACACTCCTTCCTCCCTTGGATCCACGATTCCGAAATAACTGTAAGTTTTGAGGCGTTGAATGACCTCTGATGGAGGGTACCCAGCCTCACGTCTACGGCGCAGAAGGGCATTGCGTCCGTAGCTTAGCACTGCAGCACTCATTTCACTGTTTGTCCAGACGTGCACTCACTTATAATATCCAAAATTGTTTGTATTATAACACTATGGCGAGCACTAATTAACCTATTAATAACTTATACAAAGGGGGAGGGTGTGTGTGTGTGTGTGTGTGAGAGAGAGAGAGAGAGAGAGAGAGAGAGAGAGAGAGAGAGAGAGAGAGAGAGAGAGAGAGAGAGAGAGAGATATATATATATATATATATATATATATATATATATATATATATATATATATATATATATATATATATATATATATATATATATATATATATATATATATATATATATATATATATATATATATATATATATATATATATATATATATATATATATATATATATATATATATATATATATATATATATATATGTGTGTGTGTGTGTGTGTGTGTGTGTGTGTGTGTGTGTGTGTGTGTGTGTGTGTGTGTGTGTGTGTGTGTGTGTGTGTGTGTGTGTGTGTGTGTGTGTGTGTGTGTGTGTGTGTGTGTGTGTGTGTGTGTGTGTGTGTGTGTGTGTGTGTGTGTGTGTGTGTGTGTGTGTGTGTGTGTGTGTGTGTGTGTGTGTGTGTGTGTGTGTGTGTGTGTGTGTGTGTATTTACCTAGTTTACCTAGTTGTAGTTTTACATGGCTTTATGCTCGTGTGGTCCCGTTTCCATATCTACACTTATCCAATTTTTCTTTAAAACTATGTACACTCTTTGCTGACACCACTTCCTCACTCAAACTGTTCCAAGTCTCAACACATCTTTGCGGGAAACTAAATTTTTTAACATCTCTCAGACATCGTCCCTTCCTTAGTTTCTTACTATGCGATCTTGTGCTTCTAAAGTCATATTCTTCTCTCAGGATCAGTTTCTCATTATCCACTTCATCCATTCCGTTAATCAATTTATAAACTTGTATCAGATCCCCTCTCTCTCTTCTCTGCTCCAAGGTTGGTAGATCCATTGCCTTTAGTCTCTCCTCATATGCCATCCCTTTAAATTCTGGAACCATTCTTGTAGCCATTTTTTGTAGTCTCTCTAATTTTCTTATGTGTTTCTTTTTATGGGGAGTCCATACAACTCCTGCATATTCCAATCTAGATCTTATTTTAGTACTTATCAATTTCTTCATCATTTCCTTGCCCATATAGTGAAATGCTACTCCAATATTCCTTAGCAAATTATACGTCTCTCTGAAAATTCTATCAATATGGCTAACCGGTTGATTATTTTCTTCCATTGTCACTCCCAAGTCCTTTTCCTTTTTTACTTTTTCTAGTTCTACTGTTCTCCACTTGGACTTCATATCTTTAACTATCGTCCTTATTTCTCTCCCCCTTAAGTAATTCTTCATCCATCTCAATGTGCTTCCTTTTAAGCCACCTTTCTCCTCTAACTTCCATAGTAATCTTTCATGTGGCACTTTATCAAAAGCCTTTTTTAGATCTAAATAAATACAGTCAACCCATCCCTCTCTCTCTTGTACTTTATCAACTATTCTAGAGTAGAAACTCAATAAATTTGTCACACATGACCGACCTTTTCTAAATCCAAATTGGCTATTTGATAATATTTTGTTGTCTTCAAGAAACCCGATCCATTGCTTCTTTATTACTTTTTCACACATCTTACATATTACACTAGTTAGTGATACCGGCCTGTAATTTAAAGGTGTGTGTGTGTGTGTGTGTGTGTGTGTGTGTGTGTGTGTGTGTGTGTGTGTGTGTGTGTGTGTGTGTGCGTGCGTGTGCGTGCGTGTGTGTGGGGGGAGAGAGATAGATAGATAGATAGATAGATAGAGAGAGAGAGAGAGAGAGAGAGAGAGAGAGAGAGAGATCGTTTGGGGAAAAAAATTTCGCGGCCCGGACTGGCCATAGGGAGAACCAGATTCCCGGTGCGCCGGGGATAGGATTGGCCTGCTTACTTGCGTCTCTCTCTCTCTCTCTCTCTCTCTCTCTCTCTCTCTCTCTCTCTCTCTCTCTCTCGTGGCTAGTGACGGCTGCAAGACAGATAAGACAATGTACTCACAGCTTCGAGGCAGTGGGAGGGTGATGATTGATTGATGTCTTTATTGGTCTTTAACTTTTTTTTTTAAGTATATTTACATAAGATGGATATAACAGCATTAATCAGGCCAGGTCTGTTAAGCCGAGACAGATGAGGGAGTGTATCCAAGCAGTGTTGGCGCTACGGACAGCAGTGTTGTTATTGTTTTACGAGTCAGACAGAAAATAACTCCTTCAGTACTGGGACGCGTTTTTACCACGAGTTTTGGGTGCGATTAGACGATTTTATTTACATTATGAACTGTCTATGGAGCTCAGAAGATTAATGACTAGAGTCTTCACTATCTTAATCCTTCCACATAAGCTTCTGAAGTTGCATCAAATCGTCATATAGTAAACAGAATGAATATGAAAACGCGTCATGGTACTGAAGTGGTTCATTAATGTGATCTTTTGATTTTTTTCTTTTGCTTTCTTCATTATTACTGTCATTATTCTATTCACCTATTTGGTTTTGCGTCTAGATGGTTTGCATAAGAATGGAACGACACTGGATACCTATATGAGTTGAATTATAACCCGTCCAGATCTTCCTTTTTATTATGTATGGAGGAAAATTGATAAAAAAAATAAAAAAAATAGAAGGATGTAGATAAATAACTGAAAAAAAAATCATATTGTTTTTTTCATGTGTTGAGGAGAAATGAGCAAGAAAAGAACCCACAGACGTAAATTATAACCAGTCCAGATCTTCCTTTTTATTATGTATGAAGGAAAATGGATAAAAAAAAAAACAGAAGGATGTAGATAGATAACTGAAAAGAAAATCGTACTACTTAATTTAGTTTTTCATGTGTTGAGGAAAATGAGCAAGAAAAGATCTTCCTTTTATTATGTATGAAGGAAAATGGATAAAAAAAATTGAAGGGTACAGATAAATAACTGAAAAAAATCGCATTATTTCATTTATTTTTCATGTGTTGAGGAAAATGTGGAAGAAAAGAACCACAGACCGCTAAAAAAAAAAAAAACTAATCAGACTAATAAAAAAATATACAGAAGCTGAATTATGTAAAAATTGCCTATACATTCAACCTGTGATCTGCCTGAGAGAGAGAGAGAGAGAGAGAGAGAGAGAGAGAGAGAGAGAGAGAGAGAGAGAGAGAGAGAGAGAGAGAGAGAGAGATTCTTTGTTAAATCTATTGCAAAATAAAAATGCATAAAGGAAAAATTATTACCATTACCACCACCACCACCACCACCACAGTAGATAGGCTGCGTAACAGGAAATACCCCCTCCAGCAGGGTCCCGATAAAGGCGGTATCCAGGCAGTCACTATCGGTGGAGGAGAGATAAGAAGTCCGAGGTCCGATCCTTGATGAGATTGTATGCTTATTTTCCCTGAATTAGAAATGATGTCAACTGATAAAAAGAAAAAGAAATAGAAAAAATGCATAAAAAAGTAATTAATTGAGACAAAAACTGCACTACACACACACACACACACACACACAACTTTATTTCACTACCTAAAAAAAATAAAAATGAAAATAAAAAAATAATGGAGATGTTTTTCTTTTCTCTACAACACCAGTAGCGTTATAAAGTTTTTATTTATTATTTATTATTTTAACATCATATTTTCATTATCAAGTTACAATGAGAGCAAAGCCGCGTGCGTCACTGCTCATCACCGTTCATTATTCCCCACGACCTCTTCCCTCGGTCACCTAGCAGTCTCTCTGGTGTGTGGCAGACTGAGTTGACTGAAGGGAACTGAAAGAAAGCACCTCTGAGAACCACTATATCATACACTGGAACCATTAAGACACCCTTGAAAAACCACCATATCTTACACTACAACCACACTTAGGAACACTATACATTATTACACTATAACCACTGGAACCATAGACACTTGAGAACGACTACATCTTCCACTGCAACCACTAGAACCATGAAGACACACTTCAGAAGCACTACATCTTCCACTGCACCATGAAGACACCCCTGACAACCACCATACCATTCACTACAACCACTGGAACCATGAAGACACACTTAAGAACCACCATACCATACACCGTAACCACTGGAACCATGAAGACACACTTAAGAACCACCATACCATACACCGTAACCACTGGAACCATGAAGAGACACTTAAGAACCACCATATCTTCCACTGCAACCACTGGAACCATGAAGACACCTCTGACAACCACCATACCATTCACTACAACCACTGGAACCATGAAGACACCCTTAAGAACTACCATATCTTCCACGGCAACCACTGGAACCATGAAGACACCCATGACAACCACCATATCATACACTACAACAGGGGGTTCTCAATCTGGGGTTCGCGAAGCCCCCCAGAGGTTCACAAGAAGATTTCCAGGGGTGGCTGTTTTAATAATATCCTTTGCAGTACACCGTTGTATATTGCGTTAGTGTTGTCACTAAATTAACTTTCTGTTCGATGTCAGATTACTGGGGATTCGAGTAGGATTTAGGGGTTCTCAAACTTATTAACTCGTCGATGTCCAATGCATCTTAGACATTTCCATCGATCCCTTATCTTTTAATTCGAGGAAAATAACCGTGATAGCAAAAACCATCTGTAGTAGTAGTAGTAGTAGTAGTAGTAGTAGTAGTAGTAGTAGTAGTAGTAGTAGTAGTAGTAGTAGTAGTAGTAGTAGTAGTAGCAGCAGCAGCAGCAGCAGCAGCAGCAGCAGCAGCAGCAGCAGCAGCAGCAGCAGCAGCAGCAGCAGTAGTAGTAGTAGTAGTAGTAGTAGTAGTAGTAGTAGTAGTAGTAGTAGTAGTAGTTGTAGTAGTTTTTTACGTCAATGATGGCAGCCATGGAGAAAAAAAAAAAAAAAAAAACGTGGAAAGGACGGGTGGAACTGGTAGGCCCGCAGGGGTACTCAATTGGCGGCCCGCGGTCCGGATCCGGACCTTCTGAGTGTTGTAGTTGGACCCCAGGCCCCAGGAAGAGAAAAATCTAGTTAAATAGCATGAAGGTGCTTTCCAGAAAAAAATGGAGCTTTTCAAGAATGATATTCAGAGCCAACTTTTCCATTTTCCCAGAATTTTGGAGCAACGTAAAGATGAAACAGGTACTAAACATGTCCAATTTATTGAGAAGTTGATCAATAATTTCAAGGTACGCTTTGATGACTTTGTTCTTGGAAAACAGCTGCTGCTGTTCATTCAAAACCCTTTTCTAGTGACAGATATCACAGAATTTTCAGTTGAAGCAAAACTCACCTGCAAATGGGTAGATGCTGCAAAAATCCAACTGGAACTTATTGACTTTCAAGAGAATGCAGAGCTGAAACAAGTACTCTGTGATTGTGCACCAGAAACATTTTGGTCAAAGGAAGGATCCCCTGCTAATTTTCCCACTCTTCACAGACTTGCAGTGCAAATTCTCACAATGTTTGGCTCCACTTACTGCTGCGAGTCTGCTTTCTCTACCATGAACTTTGTGAAGAACAAGTTCCGCTCATGTATGACCAGTGAACACCTCCACCACTGTCTTCGACTCGCTGTTACTAAATTAGTACCGAGATTTAGGCAGCTAACAAGAAACAAGAAGTGTCATTTTTCTCACTAAAGTCTTGCTGTAGTGTTAATTTTTTTCATTTGTAAATTCATTTTATTCTCTAAGAGGAAAAATTCACATAATCATTATAATGTTATGTTTTGAAAGAGGTATTTTTTACTACTTAAAGAACCATAACATAAAACAGCAAACACATCTAAAAAAAAAATCATTTTAAAATTCTCCTTTTAATAGTTTTTTTTTTTTTTTTTTTGTTGAAAAAATCCTAGTCTTGTTATCTTTTTTTTTATTTCCACGTTTTCTAAATTAGTATAAATAAAACAAACAGTGAACATGAAATTAATAAGAATCATATGGTTTACTCTTCTGTTCTGAGATGGTTGTTTTAATTATTTTCTTTACTTCATGTAATAAAAGTTTCCGGACCTATGCATACATTAGAACTTGTCTAACTGGACCTTTGCTTATAATAGTTGAGTAGCCCTGTAGGGGGTTACGCTTGCTCACCCAGTACGTAACCGGAACAGGAATGCTTCCTG
>NC_059272.1:4992291-5009791 GCF_017591435.1 Portunus trituberculatus | reverse complement strand
ATTTGGGTAGTGGTGCATTCAGACCATAATTCAATACAAGTAAGTTACCAATCAATCACCAGGCAGGCTGACCAGTAGGTGCCACCATGGACAGGTAGAGCCTTCACATATCACAGTGTACGGAAATACACACAGGATTACACTTATTACTTCAGCAAGATATACACCACCCCAAGTAAGAGGATTTGGTGTACACTCATTGACGGATACAATACCACCAAGTGTGCCTCCATGGACCATAGAAGGGATAAATTAGTTGGTATACACAAGTGTACCTCTGCCACTGAGGAGGTGGCCTGAGTTAAGGGGTGCAGGTCAATTGGTCCCTAAGCGAATGGTACTCCAGTCATCTGGTCTACAAGTTGATTGATACTATAGAAAGTTGATCATCAAGTCAGTTGAGACTCAAGACAGTTGGTGCCCAAACTAATTGAGACCCAAGTCAATTGGTTACTGAGCATCTTTGTTCATTCGGTGTGTGTGTGTGTGTGTGTGTGTGTGTGTGTGTGTGTGTGTGTGTGTGAGAGAGAGAGAGAGAGAGAGAGAGAGAGAGAGAGAGAGAGAGAGAGAGAGAGAGAGAGAGATATCAGGTGGTGTGAATTCATGTTGCACCAGCATGAAAAACCATCACCACTGTTACTACTGCTACTACTACTTACTACTGCTACTACTACTACTACTACTACTACTACTGGTGGCTCTATTACTTCTACTACTGCTACTACTGCTGCTACTACTATCAATACTACTAGTGCCACGATTATTACTACTAGTACTACAACAACAACAACTACTACTACTACTTCTACTACTACACTACTAACTACACACCACAACAACAATAATAATAATGATGATACCACTGCAACAACCACAACAACACCACCACACCACAACAACAACACTGCACCACCACTGCCACAACTGCTACTGCTGTTCACCATCGCCACCACTGCAACTGCTGCTGCTGTCACCACACACAACACTACTGCACCACCACCACTACACCACCACTACCTGCTATCACTACCATCGCACAACTGCTGCACCACTGCCACCACACCACTGCTGCTGCAACACCACCACACTGCTGCTGCTGCTGCTGCCACTGCTGCTGCTGCTGCTGCAACATAATATCACCATTATGGTTACTGCCACTCACTACTGCTGCCATTGGTATTGTCTTATAACCACTACTACTGTTAAAACAATAACAACAACAACAACAACAACAACAACAACAACAACAACAACAACAACAACTACTACTACTACTACTACTACTACTACCACCACCACCACTACTACTACTACTACTGCTACTACTACTACTACTGCTACTACTACTACTACTACTACTACCACCACTACTACTACTACTACTACTACTACTACTACTACTGCTGGCTGATGTTTTAAGCTGATTGATATTTCTTTCATTACTTAAATACTGATGTAGCGGTTCATGTTGGAATTCTATTTCATATTATGTTGTGATGTAAAATTATTTATTTATCTCTCATAAGTGCCTCCGGAGCTTGCTCTGAAGTTATATATATATATATATATATATATATATATATATATATATATATATATATATATATATATATATATATATATATATATATATATATATATATAAATTTTTTTCCTATGATCAGCATATTTCTCTTAGTTTATTGTATTATTTTTTTTCTATTATTGTTTTACCAATACCTTGTTATATAATTACGGAAAAATTATATATGTCCCTTTATGATGATATATATCAAATAATTATGATAATAATGTAAACTTTGAATTTAGTATGATAGAAAAAAAAACCTCAGATTCTCATGTCAACATGAGAATCTATTTATCTAAGTATTTCAGTTTTGAACAGTACTGTGCTGCTACAGAACCTCTAGGATATACTGTAACTATGCCAATATTATACTTTTTTTTTATGTCCTGGTCTACAGCGCTTGTAGGTAACTTGAAGAGTATTGGAAGCGCTGTTCAGCTTCCACCCATTAGTGGCGCAGGCAGTTTTATTTATAGTGGTACCCATATTAGGGTCCATATCACCACCCAAGCGCATCTTTGGTGTAACCACCTAGAGCCTGGGTATCATGGTGACATGTAGTCAACTTTAAACCACTCAACAAATCGTAAAGATTCAAGGCCATACTTGGTAGGATTCGAACCTACACGTGGACGTCTGCCCAATCCCACGCTCACCACCTTATCCACAAAAATTTTGACTTATTTGTTTACCTAGGCTTCAAGATGCAATTGCTCTTACGGAAACATGATTACAAGAATCCACTAAGCAACTCTTCCCACTGGACGGTTACACTCCAGCTCACCTTGTCAGAACCAACAGAGAACATGGAGGTATTAGCATCTATACTAGAGATATGATACATGCCGAGCTCCTTAACCAATTTTTGATCATAAATGAAAATATTGAAATGTGTACATCTAAGCTGAATATTGATAATTTTTTCCTTATATTATTTTTGTTATCTATACAGACCACTCAGTAAGCACATTGATGTGAATGAACTCACTGACATCTTGAATGAAATGCTAAGTAATGACATCTTCAGACGTAGGTCCATTCTACCTGGAGATTTTAACGTAAATCTTCATGAACACTCAAAACTCATCTCCCTACTAACATGTATCTTAATACTATGCTAAGCACGTGATTAGTTTCTTCTCATATCTCGACCAACGAGATTTCCAGATAGTCCTGACCTTGGTCAACCTTCATTGATAGGTCATATCTGGACAAATTTTACACCTTCCTCTTTTTCAGGAATCATTCACTACTCTATGTCTGACCACCTTCCTACATTCATCAATATTAATAAAAAATCATTCCTAAATAACAAACACAAGATCACTATTAGAATTTTTAATGATCATAATCACATTTTTCCTCCACTGAGCTACACAAGATAAATTTGGAAGAGATCCTTTCTTTACTAGACACAAATGATAACTTTTACCTTTTCTCTAGTACTATTTATGAGCTACATGATAAGAGTTTTCCTATAAAATCCAAGAATGTAACTACCAAGAGGCTCCAAAACAAGCCTTGCCTCGCAAAAGGAACACTGAAATTAAATAAATATAAATGTGAAGTCTTCAAAATGTATAAACTAGGAACAACTTCATTTAACACTTATAAACATCACAGAAATAACCTAACACATGTTATAAGATCTGCTAAAGCTAATCATTATCGTTAAATATTTTGTAATTTCAGAAATAATGCAAAGAAAATGTGGCAAACAATTGATGAGATCAAGAGGAACACAACAACAAAAATAACATTAAAATTCTTCTGTACAATAACTTTGCTTTAAATTATTTATCTGATGTATCGGAGGCTTTCAGTAACTATTTCTCCAGTATTGCACCTGAACTTGACAGCAAACTACCTCAGTCCAACAGAAACCCCAACCATTATCTCACAGGTAACTAAACTACCCAAACTCTATAGTTCTTCCTATTCTCATCCCTTCTGATGTAAAAGCATCCCCTTGTCTAGCAAAAAGAAGTCCCTAAAGACGGGAACCATGCCCAGAACTGAACAGATGTCTTTTTGGCGCTGGGCAGCGGTTGCGGCTTCACCCCAGCTCGGGGTGCGCGGCGCCCTGCTCAGCACTGGGCATCGCTGGTGCTAGCAAAAAAGCATCAGGTGGCAGTCTTCACGTTCCCGTCTTACGGGTGGCTGAGGGCGCCGTCAGGGGAGTGGCGGAATGTCACAGGACACCAGAAGCTGGACCTCAAGGTGCTGGCGAGGCTGCCCCCGAGGCGCCCCTCAGGGTGCGGGCCTGGACGAGCCGCGGCGTGAGGAGGAACACGCAGGACACGCTTGCAGACCTGCTGGCCACCCCGCGGTCCGGGCCCGCCCACCTCACGCTGCTGCTCCTCTCCAGCAGCGAGGGCGTGCACCTGAGCTGGGGCGTGCAGGAGCCAGAAGCGGACAGCACGGGACCTCTCCTAGAGGATAAGCCCCTACAGGACGTGCCTCTGGAGGAAATGCCTCTGGGAGTACTCGTAAAAGGTGAAGCACCCTTGGCAGGCTATGACGCTGCTTCTCTTACAGCCCCCGTCATGGTGCTGCTGCTTCCGTGGCACCAGTCTCTGCAGGGCGAGGCGGAGGCCTAGACACAGGCTACCTTGATCTGCTGGAAATGGAGGCGCCTCTGGGAAGAGCTGGAGGTCCGGGAAGGCGACATTAACTTCCTGAGCCGCCACATCCTCTTCCTGAGGGAGGAGGAGATGCGCGCTCGGGACGGCGGCTCCTTCCTGGGCAGCGGCGGCAACGGCTGCGCGCGGGTCCTGCTGTGGGGCAGTGCGCCTGTGGTCAGGAAGAAGTTCCACCATGACGGAGCACTGCTGTTCAGGATGCGGGAGGTACGGCTCATGCTGGAGCGCGACGCCTGGCCCTGGGCTTCTAGCTCTTCCTCCTAATCCAGGAGTTTGTCATCGAGCTGTATACAACAAGTTCCTGATGCAGTGCCACGTGCAGGGAGTGCTGCGCTCCCTGGGCATACTGTGCCGCCGCCTGGGGTAGGTGCACGCCCAGGGTGTGGTGCACAACAACCTGAAAGCTGACAACACCACAGGTTCTGGCGGCGTGCATGGTCCCGTGCTGCACGTCATCGACCTGGGGTGGGCGTTCCTCGCAGGGCATGTCGCCTAGGACTTCAGCCTGGAGACGGACAAGGAAGACGACTTTCCCAGGGAAGGGTTAGGCGCTGAGTGCCGCTGGATGCCGCCGAAGGTGAGGGAGCGGCGGCCCGTGTTTGCCTCGGGGGACGTGTACAGCCTGGCCTTCCTGCTGCAGGAGCTCACGGATTCCTGCATCCAGCCCTGGCTGGCGGTGCCCCTGTGGCGGCTGGGGCAGCGATGTGTCCGAGAGGATCTGGGGTGTTGCCCCTGCCTCCGCAAGGTGGTGCGGGCCATCGTGGCGCTGCGGCGGAGGCTGCTGCAGAGCCATCTCCAGGAGACCTTCCACCTGAAGGTGAGGCAGTGAGATACATGTACAGTGCCGCAGGACGCTCACTGCTACTTCCTTCTCTTCTTCCTCCTCATCTCTTCTTCCTCCTCCTCTTCCTCCTCATCTCTTCTTCCTCCTCCTCTTCCTCCTTCTCCTCCTTCTCATCTCTTCCTCTTCCTGACGGAGTAGTGTAATAACTGGTGGTGGTGGTGGTGGTGGTGGTGGTGGTGGTGGTTTAGAAACCACGGTGGTGGTGTAGGGAGCAGTGGTGGTGGAGGGTGGCAAGGTTGGTGGAGGCTGACGTTTAATTTTTGTCCTCCTCCTCCTTCTCCCTCCTCTTTCTTCTTCTTCTGCTCCTCTTCCTCATTTCCTCTTCCTCCTCCTCATATCTCCCCTCCTCTTTCTCCTCCTTCACCTCATCTTCATCTCCTTTTCTTCCTTCTCCTTCTCCTCCTCCTCCTCCTCCTCCTCCTATCTCCCCTCCTCTTTCTTCTCCTCTACCTCATCATCATCTCCTTTTCTTCCTTCTCCTTCTCCTCCTTCTCCTCCTCCTCCTCCTTCTCCTCCTCCTCCTCATCATCATCATCATCTCCTCCTCCTGGCGGAGTGATGGTGGTAGTGGTGGTGGTGGTGGTGGTGGTTAGATGCCTCCAGTGTTGCAGGCATCTTTTTTTTCCATGCATAAATTTTTCCATTCAATTCATGGTCCATGGCACACCTTTACAGTAAGTTCGATAGCCTTTCAGCATAGTAATCCTAGAATTGTTATCATCAAGTTTTCACCTAAGCATCAGCTTCCATTCTCCTTTGAGTCTTGCAATGGTCCATTTGCAAAACAATACTTTGAAGACGGACATGATTCTTGTGGGTTGTGTAGAACTGTCGTGATCCGAGCTGTTGCACGACGTTGCGCAAATCCTCTAGCTACTGGTTACAGATGGTCAAAGGTTTTTTCTACCTTTAATTAACAAAAAATAATATTTATACATAAGATATTCGATACTGAGCCAACAAATGACACTCACAATCCCTTCCATCGCTTTCTCCACTGCAAAACATTACAAATTCCTCTTACAACCATACATAAAGAATTACTTTAACCTCGTATACGAATGCAACAACGTAACTAATCACTGAACATAATTATCTCGTATGCAATACTCAAACTTCCTCTCTTCATCTTTACATTCTCACATCAGAACAAATTCTATTTCAACGTCGTCCACTACTTCATGACGTCATTACAATATCCGAACACTGCTTTATTCATCAGTAAATTTCATATGCAGTTGTCCTGGTACCGCTGGCACCATCAATATGTTCTGGTGTGGTTGAAGAGAAACACCGGGGCCTTTCCCTGTGTTTATTGTAAGATACAAAGCGTATTGAGGCTTGGTAGACTTGGTAGCGAGTAGCCGTGGAGGCTTGAGAAGTAGCCGGTGGCCAGAGCGAGACTTGTGATGATGTAGAAATTACAGTCTAGATACTGGAATGTGACTGTAGACAGTAGACTGTAGAACTAGACTGGCTGTGCAGGACAGGAGAACAAGTCAAAGAGAAGGCAAGCGGATTGCCAGGCGGAGCGTGAGTATGTTCCCGAAGCTGTGTTGGGAGCGACTGAATGCGGCGTCCCGTGGGGTTGAACAATACCCACGGTCGTAGTACATCATACAGTAGAACATTACATTACTCCGCGTTAACAAAGTAGTGTCTATCATACAGTAATTACAATTTTCCCCCTTTCTATCAGTTATCAATATATAAGAAATGACTTTACTTGGTGCATGAATACAAGCTACCAACGTAACACACCACTAAGTATATCACCCTACACATATAAGTACCTTACCTCGTTCACGAAAATGACAACATAACACACCGAAAAATATAATGACAAATCTTGATATATCTTCGCAAGTACTTCACTCAACGAATCTCTTTCTCTTCGTAACTATACATAAGAACTACTTTACCTTCGTACACGAATACACACATATACATTTGTCATGTAACTTATTCGTCAGAGCAACACACATGCACATCCGTATGTAGATGCAAACAAGATCCTTTACTCATGACATGAAAATGCAAGTGTATCACAGCGTCATATTGATCCAAGTACGTACACATAAACACATATACTAAAATAATGCCTAAACATCCTATAATGATTATTCCTCCTTTCTAAATTATCTCAGAGACTGCATTGCAACTTATGGTTCCACTTACTGTTTATATGAGGCACAAAGTGATCATGCCTCCTCGGTTCTACAGCCATGGCGGCCCCGCTCAAAAGCTGTCCGCCCTTCCTGCTTCCTCTCTCGTCCCTGTCTTGTCTCTCTCTCTGCCCCATACCTCTCCAACCCTCCTTCAGAGAATTCAGGGGTTAGTAATGTTACTGCCCGCCCGTAACATACATTACTACCATCACCTCCTCCGCTTGTTACCTCGTTCGCCACCTCTCCGCCTCCCCTTCCACGTCACCGTCTCGTGAACCTTCCACGTCACCGTCTCATGAACCCTCCACGTCACCGTTTCATGAAGCCCCTGTCCCGAAGTTGGATTCACGCGGCCCCTTTCCACTCGACCGGAAGTGTTGAGCCAGCTCTTGGTTTTCTGAAAAGCAAGTTGAGATCCAAGCCTCAACCAGTGAACACAACGCCTCTTGGGTCTACCGTGGGATCAACCATCACCCAGCACTTCACCACTGCGACACCGCATAAATATCACTTCCCCTCGTCCGTGTTTTCCACATTGCCTCCATATAGGATTAGGATTATTGTTAGGTATTAAGTTGGGTTCTTTATTGTTGTATTTATTACTGTGTTATATGTATATGTGTATGTCATTTTCCTGTGTTTCATTTTATATATCTGTGTTTCATGTTTCGTGTTATATCTGTGTCAATTTCATTATGGGTTATTAAAATAGCTTTTTTAAATTGACCCCCTTTTGCATTTCCTCACCAGTTGAACCTGCAGTGTTTTTTTTATTGTTATTGTTCACCGGCTCCCCGATGCCAATCTTACCAGTTTAACCTGTGAACGTAACAAATGGCGACCGTGACAGGACCATTATAACCCATGTTCAGTGTTCCATTTTTCCAGTGACTTTTTTTCTGTGATTCCATTATTTTTTTGTTTATGTGGTGTTGTGACTTTGATGTGTTTTTTTTTTCTGTGACTTACTCTGTGTGTGGTTTGAATTTACCTTTGTGCGATCAAGTGGCTCCTTTTGGGTTAAAACGTGCTTCGTGACTTTCATTGGTATCGCATAACAGTGGTAGAGCAGGAAACCAGGTAGAAAGGCGTGTTCACCGATAGCACTTATCTCTATTTTTTGCACATAGGTAGGTGTGTAATAAGTGCTATCCAAGTGTTGGGATCATCATATGTTCATGCGAACCCTCAATCCCCTCACTTCGCGGATCATTTTTCTCGCTAGTTAGAATCGGCCATTTTAACTAGTCTCTCAGACTAATCCGCCTCCTTATCAATAACAAGTCTCAGTACAATTCGCTCCTCACTCTCAAGTCTCGTAACTAGAGTAATCCGGATCCCTCTTAATGCCGTGACTCTCTAGTTTACCCTCATTAGTGATTGTACTCATAAGTGTTTACTTAAGTATAATCTAGGTAATTTCAAGGTTGCCTTTATTATCACTCTGCCAAGTTCCTCACTTAAGTAATTCGCTTATCATTTTTTTTTTTGTTGTGGTTTAACATCGATTTAATATGGCTTCCGCTCAATTTAACGTTGAAGATTTTTGTGCCGACCCTTCTCTGGAACAACTTAAAGATGCTAATATCAAGAAGGACCAATGGAAGACCATCGCTAAACATTTTGATGTTCCCATCACGTCTCAGATGACTAAAGAGGTCATTAAGAATGTAGTTGTTGAACATCTAGTGCAAGAAGGTCAGTTGCTAGGAAATGCCATAGAAGAGTTAACTCCCATGTCAGCCTCTACGAGGACTATAATACACAGTCCCCAGGAAGAACAGGATAAGAGTAGGATAAGTCAATGGGAAATTGAGAAGCTTAAACTAGAATACCGGATGCATGAAAACAAATGCAACTACAGGCAGAAAAAGAAGCGAAATAAATGCAACTACAGGAAAAACAAATGCAACTACAGACAGAAAAATAAGATAAAGAGAGAGAATTTCAGTTACAACTTAGAAGGCAGGAGAAAGAGTTAGAAATTCAGGAGTTAGCCCTACGAAATGACGCTAAGTTTAGAGGGGAAGAAATAGATATAAAGAAACAGTTAGCAAGCTTTAATCCTGCTATAGCTGCTCCGCTAGTTCCCCCTTTTGATGAATCTGATGTTGACGGGTCATTTCGCGCTTTTGAGAGCATTGCTAATAGGAATAAATGGCCCAAGGATCAGTGGGTGTCTCTCCTTGTCCCTAAGCTAGTAGGAAAAGCTTATAGGGTATACAACGGCCTTAGTGATGAGGTAGAATATGAAGAGATCAAAGGTAACATTCTAGACGCCTACTATATCACTTCTGATGGATACAGACATCAGTTTCGAAAGTATGTGAAACCAGAGTCTCACACCTATGTTGAATTTGCTAGTGAGAAACTAAGACAATTTAAGAAATGGTTAGCCGCCCTTAACATTACCACCTTTTCGGAGTTGCTCAATCTAATGGTCCTGGAAGAATGGAAGAACAAGTTACCCTTTAATATTCTGAGGCATGTGGAAGAACGGGGAGAGAGTGATCTTATGTCTGCCGCTAAAGTGGCTGATGCGTTTGCTTTGTTGATGGGATCCCTGGGTAATAGAGGTCGTGGTTCACTATCTAATGTTAGGTCCTCCTTTGGGGAAGGTTTTGGGGGCGCGGGTGGTAAGCCGACCGGATTCTCGCCAAATGCATATAATTCCCCCTGGTGTACATACTGTAAGAAGCCAGGTCACACGATCCAAAAATGTAGACACCCAAATTGCAAGGCCTCGCAACGTCAACTTTCTTTTATGGCCCCTAAACCTAACACATTTAAGAACAAGAAACCAGTGGCCCTAGCTAACCCTGTCAACTCTCCTCTAGAACTTTATGACTCGTACATGTATCAAGGTAAAGTGTCCCTGACTGATGGTAAAAACAAGGCAATAAATGTCAAGGTTCTGCGTGATACAGGTGCTGCCCAATCCATCTTAAGGGAAGATGTCATCCCTAACATCAAACAGACTTTCAGTGGGGAGAAGGTGATCCTTACAGGTCTCGAATCACAGCTCTCTTATCCCTTGGCTAATATTAGCTAACAGTGCCCGTTCATTTCAGGAGAGGTTGAGGTAGCCATTAAACCTGGTGAACTGCCAGTACCGGGGGTACATCTTGTACTGGGTAATGATCTTGCGGGTAACTTGGCTGTTCCAAACTTAATTGTTCTTGATTCTCCCTTAACAGAAAGTCCCACTAAGACCCTGGAAGAAACATCCCCTCACTTCTTCCCAGTGTGTGCAGTCACCAGGTCTCAGTCCAAGTCCCCTGCCCTTTCACCACCTCCTCCACCAATGATTGCCTCTACTGACAACTTGTACAATAACATCATTTCAAAGGAGAATTTGATTAATGCTCAGGAACAGGATCTCACTTTGGCTAAGATCAGACATGTTGCCAGTGAGACAAAGGATATGTCTAAATTGCCTTGTTTTTATTATCAGGAAGAGGTCCTGATGCGTGCCTACAGACCTCCTGAACTGAAACAACTAGACACCTGGTCAGAAACACATCAAGTTGTCATCCCCTTGTCTGTAAGACCAGCCATTATAGAACTAGCTCATGATGGATTGTCAGGTCATCTAGGCATCCAAAAAACCTACAAGAAGGCTCTTCAACATTTTTTTGGCCAGGAATGAAAAAGGATGTGTCACACTATGTAAAAACATGTCACATATGTCAAATTGTGGGTAAGCCTAACGAACGCCTTGTGCCAGCTCCTCTGACGCCTATTCCAGTTCAGACGGAGCCCTTCGAAAAAATCATTCTAGACTGCGTAGGGCCCTTACCCAAAACCAAACGAGGGAATCAGTATTTGTTAACCCTCATGGATCCCACTACCAGGTACCCTGAAGCATTCCCTCTTAAGAACATCACATCAAAGACCATTGTAAAACATCTAATACATTTTTCACCTCGGTAGGAATTCCAAAACAAATTCAGTCTGACAAGGGTAGCAATTTCACTAGCCATTTTTTCCAACAGATAGAGAATGAGCTAAACATCGACCATGTTACCTCCTCGGCTTACCACCCCCAATCCCAAGGCTGTCTGGAGCGGTTTCACCAAACATTAAAATCCATGATGAAGAAGTATTGCTTGGAGCATCAAGGAGACTGGGATGAAAGTATTTCTTTCCTTCTCTTCGCTTTAAGAGAATCTCCTCAAAATTCTTTAGGTTACTCCCCTTTTGAATTACTCTATGGTAGACAGATCATGGGGCCTCTCAAAATATTAAAGGATCAATGGTTTACTCAAAATACTCCTTCAAGCCCCAGTGTGTCCGACTACATCAGTAACCTTAAGAATAAAATCAGTGAAGTCAGATCTTTTGCTAAATCAAACTTCCTCAAATCTCAAACTAAAATGCAACAGAATTCTCTTCCCAAATCTGTCATGAGAAGTTTCAAACCAGGAGACAAGGTTTTACTTTTTCTCCCACTCCAGGCAATGCTCTTCACAGTAAGTTCATGGGACCTTATGTTGTGGCTCAAAAACTAAGTCCATTAAATTATGTGGCCCACACTCCTGACCGTCGTAAGGATTCCCAACTAGTTCATATTAATCTAATGAAACCTTACCACACCAGAGAACCAGAGGACGACTTGTCTCGCACTGTACCTGTATGTCTGGTAGGGAAGGAGTCTGGTCCTGTGCCCCCCGAGGAAGAGTCCGACATCGAATTCCTCTTCTCGTCACCTAAAGGACGCCCCTCAAACAGCCAAATCATGTCCAACCTTGATGAGGTGTTTCTTTCCTTAACACCTTCACAACAGTCTGATCTTAAAAAGTTATTGCTAGACTTTTCTGAAATCACAGGTGACCTTCCAGGAGTTTGTAATACTATCCAACATGACATAACATTAATATCTAATGACATCAAGCCTATAAGATAACCAGCCTATCGCATTTCACCCATTAAAAGAGACTTGATGAAAAAAGAGGTAGACTATCTGCTCTGTCATCACCTTGCAGAACCTAGTATATCTCCTGGGCTTCTCCTGCCTGTTAACATCTAAGCCAGATGGTAGTAGTCGATTTTGCACCGACTACAGGAAATTAAATGAAATGACGGTGCCAGACTCATACCCATTGCCCTTGATAGAGGACCTTATAGATAGTATAGGAGTAGCCAAATTTGTAACCACTATAGACTTACTTAAAGGTTACTACCAGATTCCCCTCTCGGACGAGGCCCAAATAATATCCGCCTTCATCACCCCCTTCGGACTATACCAGTACACAGTGATGCCCTTTGGCTTGTCTAATGCTCCCGCCACCTTCCAGAGGGCTATAAATTACATCACTCAGGACTTGGAGGGAACATCTGCATATCTGGACGACCTGGTGGTGACTGCGGACGACTGGGCGACACATCTGACCCGTCTTCGGAGGCTGATGGGTCGGTTGCAGGAAGCCGGGCTTACAATCAACCTGGCCAAGTCCACCTTCGGGAAGTCTACGGTGGTCTACCTGGGACATGTGGTGGGGAACGGCAAGGTTCGCCCCAAGAGAGCTAACGTGGAGGCCATCCTTGGCTTCCTGTCCCTACCACCAGGAAAGCTCTCATGAGGTTCTTGGGGATGGCTGGTTTCTACAGAAGATTCTGTAGGAACTTCTCCACCCTGGCCGCCCCCCTGACGGACCTTATCAGCACTTCCGTCCCCTTCCACTGGACCCCGACCTGTGACCAAGCCTTCCAACATCTCAAGGCGTTTCTCCTCGGAACCAGTGGTCTGACGCCGGATCACTCCCGCCCCTTCCATCTACAAGTGGACGTGAGTGGAGTTGGAGTGGGTGCTGTCCTACTACAAACGGACCCTACAAGCGGCATCCTCCATCCCATCGCCTATCACTCCGCCAAGCTGAAAAAACATCAACTCAACTACTCCACCATCGAGAAGGAGGCTCTGGCACTCGTCCTGGCGCTCCAACGTTTTGAGTGCTATCTTCATCCTGGTCCTCAAACTACGGAGGTCTTCACCGATCACAATCCTCTGGCCTTCCTTCACGGCATGAAGAACCGAAACCAACACATTCTTAGGTGGGCCTTGTTAACTCAAGCCTTCAACTTGGAAGTCCACCATATCAAGGGGATGGACAACATCATCGCCGACGCCTTATCAAGATCTCCCGTCTCACCTCCTTCATGAGCCCATTACGGAGTTACTACCATCACCTCCTCCGCTTGTTACCTCGTTCGCCACCTCTCCGCCTCCCCTTCCACGTCACCGTCTCGTGAACCTTCCACGTCACCGTCTCATGAACCCTCCACGTCACCGTTTCATGAAGCCCCGCTACTGTCCCGAAGTTGGATTCACGCGGCCCCTTTCGACTCGACCGGAAGTGTTGAGCCAGCTCTTGGTTTTCTGAAAAGCAAGTTGAGATCCAAGCCTCAACCAGTGAACACAACGCCTCTTGGGTCTACCGTGGGATCAACCATCACCCAGCACTTCACCACTGCGACACCGCATAAGTATCACTTCCCCTCGTCCGTGTTTTCCACATTGCCTCCATATAGGTTTAGGATTATTGTTAGGTATTAAGTTGGGTTCTTTAGTGTTGTATTTATTACTGTGTTATATGTATATGTGTATGTCATTTTCCTGTGTATGGCAGAAGTGTTAAATAGTAAATTCCAGGAGGTCTTTACTAAGGAATCCAGATTTGAAAGACCACAGGGTAATAGAGAGTAACCAATCTTGAAATAAAAAGAATTGATGGAATTAGATGAGGAGAAGGCAATGGGACCGGATGAAGTCTCAGGCAGAATATCAAACGAATGTAGAGAAGAACTAGCAAGTCCTATATACAACATCATAAAATGTTCAATAGAAAATGGAACAGTACCAGTAGAATTGAAAAGAGCTGAGATGGTTCCCATATATATAACAGCGGAAGGAAGGAAGAACCTTTAAATTACAGACCGGTATCACTAACTAGTGTAATATGCAAGATGTGTGAAAGAGTAATATAGAAACAATGGATTGAGTTTCTCGAAGACAACAAATATTATCAAATAGCCAATTTGGTTTTAGAAAAGGTCGCTCGTGTGTAACAAATTTATTGAGTTTCTACTCTAGAAATAGTTGATAAAGTACAAGAGAGAGAGGGATGGATTGACTGTATTTATTTAGATTTAAAAAAAGGGCGTTTGATAAAGTGCCACATGAAAGATTACTATGGAAGTTAGAGGAGAAGGGTGGCTTAAAAGGAAGCACATTGAGATGGATGGAAGATTACTATGGAAGTTAGAGGAGAAGGGTGGCTTAAAAGGAAGCACATTGAGATGGATGGAAAATTACTTGAGGGGGAGAGAAATAAGGACGGTAGTTAAAGATATGAAGTCCAAGTAGAGAGCAGTAGACAGCGGAGTGCCACAGGGGTCAGTATTGGCGACAATACTTTTTCTCATATATATAAACGACATGCCAGAGGGAGTGAACAGCTACATAAATCTGTTTGCGGACGATGCGAAACTGTGCAGAGTCATAAAACAAAAAGAGGATTGTGAAATACTGCAGGAAGACTTAAAACAAGATCTGGAAATGGAGTAAAAAATGGGAGATGGAATTCAATGTGGACAAAAGCCATGTCATGGAAATGGGAAAAAGTGAAAGACGACCAGTGGGAATCTATAAGATGGGAGATGGAGTAGAACTAGAAAAAATAAAAAAGGAAAAGGACTTGGGAGTGACGATGGAAGAAAACACTCAACCGGTAAGCCATATTGATAGAATTTTCAGAGAGACATATAATTTGCTAAGGAGTACTGGATTAGCATTTCACTACATGGACAAAGAAATGATGAAGAAATTCATAAGTACTAAAATAAGACTTAGATTGGAATATGCAGGAGTTGTGTGGACCCTCCATAAAAAGAAGCACATAAAGAAATTAGAGACTACAAAAAATGGCTACAAGAATGGTTCCAGAATTTAAAGGGATGACATATGAGGAGAGACTAACAGCTATGGATCTACTAACCCTGGAACAGAGAAGAGAGAGAGGGGATCTGATACAAGTTTATAAATTGATTAACGGAATGGATCAAGTGGATAATGAGAAACTAATCCTGAGAGAAGAATATGACACTAAAGGCCGTTCATCCAAAGAATCCAGGCCGAAACTGCTAGTTCGGCTAGCAGCCCTGCCCACCCCCGCCGCCACTAAACCTTCCCGACACTTAAATTTTCTTCAAGTACATATATTTTTCTTCACTTAATTCAACAGATATACAAGTTTATAGCTTGAAGAAAAATAAATGTACTTGAAGAAACTTTAAATGTCGGGAAGGTTTAGTGGCGGGGAGCAGGGCTGCCAACCGAACTAGCAGTTTCGGCCTGGATTCTTTGGATGAACGGACTATAGAAGCACAAGATCGCATAGTAAGAAACTGAGGAAGGGAAGATATCTGAGAGATGTTAAAAAATATAGGAAGTGGTGTCAGCAACGAGTGTGCATAGTTTTAAAGAAAAATTGGATAAGTGTAGATATGGAGACGGGACCACACGAGCATACAGCCCAGGCCCTGTAAAACTACAACTAGGTAAATACAACTAGGTAAACACACACACACACACACACACACACACACACACACACACACACACACACACACACACACCGCGTAGTGTAGCGGTTAGCACGCTCGACTCACAATCGAGAGGGTCCGGGTTCGAGTCCCGGAAAGCGGCGAGGCAAATGGGCAAGCCTCTTAATGTGTAGGCCCCTGTTCACCTAGCAGTAAATAGGTATGGGATGTAACTCGAGGGGTTGTGGCCTCGCTTTCCCGGTGTGTGGAGTGTGTTGTGGTTTCAGTCCTACCCGAAGATCGGTCTATGAGCTCTGAGCTCGCTCCGTAATGGGGAAGACTGGCTGGGTAACCAGTAGGCGACCGTGGTGAATTACACACACACACACACACACACACACACACACACACACACACACACACACACACACACACACACACACAGTATGATGGTGCTGAGTCCGATGGTGGTGGAGGCGGCGAGCGTTGCTTTGACAATGGTTCTCGAAGTGGTCGACATCGACCCCGAGGGTCGATGGGACCATCCAAGTGATCGATGAATATTCAGGGGGTCGAGAGGGGGTCGATGAATAACCGGGGCGACGGTGTATGTTACTGTTGGTGTCGAAGGGACAATTGAAACTTCCATATGGAAATTCTATAATCTACATTATAATTTATAAGACTGAAGAAAATCAGGCACCATTAGGTAAAAAATAAGCAAGTTCTTAAATTCAAACCATAAGTAATAATTTTTCAGTCATTAAGGTTGAGAGGTTTAAGCAGCGCTGGCAACACTACCTTCAACCAACCCTTATTGTCTCACAGCTTCTACTGGCTGTACCAGACAGGCCCCGCACAGAAACGTTGCTGTCCCGCTTCCGTGCTGAGTGAGCGAGCCCCACCCCTCACACGTATTTTTCGCCGTGACTTTGCCTTGCATTCAGTGTACTCTCAGCTCACGTAACTGTTGTCTGTGACTATTGTGACGTGTTGAAAATTGTGTGCAATACACATAATGGCTGCTGTAGCTGCTAAGAAAAAATGCCGCCAATATTCTCAGAAATACTTGCAGTACGGATTCATTACTGCATTAACCAATGAAACCATGCCATTGTGTCTCTTGTGTGAAAAGACTTTCAGTAATGATGCCATGAAGCCTTCAAAGATGAAGGACCACCTTGAAAGGGTTCACTCTGACAAAAAAAACAAAGACCTTGACTATTTCAAGACACTGAAAGAAGAACTCATGGGTCGATCAAATATCAAGACCTTCTTCAAAGCACCCGCCAGTGGTGATACTGAAGGAGGTTTAAAAGCCTCGTACAACATCTCCCTCATGATAGCAAAAAAGGGAAAAGCACACAACGTTGGCGAGGAAATCATAATCCCAGCCATTAAAGAAGTTATAGAAACTGTCATTAAGATAGATTCGAACTCTGTTTTGAAAAATTTACCCTTAAGTAACAGTACGGTGCAAAGAAGAATTGATGAAATGGCTGATAATGTGGAAAAAACTTTGGCATCTGAACTTCAGGATAGAAAATTATCTCTACAACTTGATGAATCTACTTTTGGCACCACTAATCTTCTCATGGCCTATGTGAGGTATTACAGTCGCAGTCAAAAGAACATTATTGATGAATTTTTGTTTGCTAAATATCTCACCGCTGATGAAAAAGGTGAGACAATTTTGCAATGTGTGCAGGAGTATTTTGAAAAGCACAACATACCT